>NC_086321.1:277243875-277565542 GCF_036172605.1 Pelobates fuscus
TAAACCATTCCCTGGGTATTACAGTTGAAGAACTGTTTTATGGGAATCTCTACAGAGTTGTTGTGGTTAGTAAGGGTTTTTGACCCTTTGGCTATGTATGTACATGCAACACACTTCCCACATTGGTACGTGCCGTGTATAGTCATCCAGGTGGTGTTCGTTTTTTTAGGGGTAGAGAGGTAACTGGGTACAAGCATCTCTTTTATGTTTTTACCTCTTTTCGCTGTAATAGACACCTTAGTGGAGATGGTGTCCTTCAGATGTGGATCTTGTGTCAAAAGAGGCCAAAAACGGCCCATTACTTTCTTTACCTCATTCCATCCAGCATCATAGTTTGCTACACATCTGATTAATTTCTTTGAGTCCTGCTTGGGCTCATCCATGAGCAGATCTTCGCGAGTACTATTAAGTGCTCGCTGGTAGGCATGCTTTAGGCAGCGATTTGGATAGCCTCTTTGTTTGAATCTGAATCTCAGTTCGGTTGCTTTTAGTTTGAAGTCCTCAATAGACTAGCAGTTCCTCCTCAATCGGAGATACTGGCCCACCGGAATCCCTCTTTTGAGTGGAGTAGGGTGGTGGCTCTCCCATCGTAGCATGCTATTGGTAGAGGTGGGCTTACGATATAGGGTGGTTTCAATCGCCATGTCCTTGGTTATCCTGAATGTGCAGTCTAAAAAGTTGAGTGCCTGGTCTCCAAACTCCATAGTGAATCGGAGATTCAGATTGTTCCTGTTGAGAGTCTCAACAAAAGTCTCAAAGTGTGATTGAGTACCTGTCCAAATGATGAGGATGTCGTCTATGTACCTTTTCCATAAAAATATACAGTCGGTAAAGTCGGTGTTTTTGCTCAGTGAAGTCCCTTTCACTCTCCCACCATCCAAGGTGCAGGTTGGCGTATGACAGGATCTCCCCATCGCAGTCCCCTGCACCTGATGGTAATATTTACTTTGGAAGATGAAAAAATTATGTGTGAGGATAAATCTCAGTAGGTCTAGCACAAAGGTAGTGTGCGTATTGTGTTCAACACCCCTTTTCTTCAGAAAGTATCCAATGTGATCCAAACCACTCGCATGTGGGATGGAGGAGTATAGGGCCTCCATGTCAAGACTGCATAAGGTAGCACCCCTGGGTACTGTGACCGATGTTAGGCATTTTAACGTGTCCTTAGTGTCTTTTAGGTACGAAGGTAGGTTTTCTACAAAAGGATGTAAAATTCTGTCCACATAGATGCTGCCTTTGCTAGTAAAGCTGTTTGTCCCTGAGACAATCGGTCTTGCTGTCAAGGTTTGTTGTTGCTTATGAATTTTTGGCAGGCAGTAAAACGTGGAAATTGTCGGGTTTTTGATGTAGATACCCCCATATTCGTCCTTTGACAGTATACCGGTATCAAAGGCTTGATCCAGCAGGGTTTTATAATCCCTCTGGTATCTCGCAGATGGGTCTGCGGTTAGTGGCCTATTGTCAGGGCTTACCTGGGTGTGGGAGTCCGGCAGGCAGAGAAGTATGCTCACCCTTGCAAGAAAACACAGGCCAAGGTGATCAGGCAAGAATTCACCTGACCTGTGAGTCGGTGCACGGGGGCTGTGCAGGGTAAATCCAAAATGCGGTACAGGAACAATAAACCAGGAGAATAGTCGTGGGAAGCCAAGGGTCAAAGGAAGCCAGAAGTCAGGATAAACGGTGTACCAAGCCAGAGGTCAATAACAAACTGGAGAACAGGAAATAGCAGAATGATCACCAGAGTCAAGGAACTGACACTGCCTTCTGGGAGAGGCAGTGTTATATACCTGGCTAACGAGACATCAGGCTCAGGTGTAACTTGAGTGACAGGAGAAGTTCCAACAAATGTCCAGCTACAGTACTAAATACTAGACAGGGCTAGATACAGGAAACAGGAGCGGAGAGATGGCTCAGAGGTAAGCCAAAGCACCAGAGCTGCCAAGGTCCCAGGTTCGAATCCTGACACCTATAGGTCTTGTCGTCATGTAGGATAGTTTCGACCATATCTATATATTGTTGTCTGTTTAGGAGGACAATGTTACCGCCTTTGTCTGCAGGCTTGATTATGATTTTGTCATTGTCCTTGAGTTCGCACAAGGCTTTCCATTCTCTACCAGAGAGATTCCCTCTTGGTTGTGCTGCCAGCATGTCTGTATTAATTGTTTTGATCATACTTGTAGTGGAATCAATGAATGTATCAATGTTCTTAAACTCCCTGAAGTTGGGCGTGAATTTGCTTCTCTGGCACAAGTCAGTGTATGGTGCTGTGGAGGTGGTATCATTGTCTTCTAGCAGGGACACTAATTCCTGTAGGCATTGATATTCCCTCCCATTAAACCCAAGTTCTTTCGCTCTTTTGTCATCTTTGAGTTTGAAGAATTTATGGAGGGCTAATTTCCTCCCAAACAAGTTGATATCTTTGATCCATTCAAAGTGATTGAATGGAGGGGTTGGGACAAAAGATAGTCCCCTCATCAGTACTTTAACTTGTATGGGAGTTAGGGTGAAATCTGACAGGTTGACTACTCTCATACTATCTTCTAATAGCGTTTGCGTGCCCTTCCTCTGTAGCGAGTCTGTGTTTGGGTTTGAACTTCCCCCTCTCGGGGGGGCTGTCCTAAAAAAGCCACCCCTTTCTTTAGGATGCCTTTCTTGGACTGCGGATTCATATTCCCTGTTGGATTAGTCAGCTGTTCGCTATCGGTGTCAGATGTCTCATAGTCTGATGTCATATATTGGTCAGAGTCTGCTCTTGTTGTTTTTTTTAAAACGTCTGTACACCCTTCCCTTTTTATAGTCATCATTGTCCCTGATAAACTTGCCGTGTTTGCGGCTTTTCACATTATTTTGGTATTTATTCAGGTTTTGTTGTAATCTTTGTTCCTGGACAGTGAAGGAGGGATCGTCTTTACAGCCCTGTGTCCCCTCCACTGCTAGGTTTACTTTTTCATTCACTGTTTTCAACCTCTCAGACTCAAACCGGAGCAATATATCCATGAATTTATTAGAGCAAGTGTTTGCTGCCTCTTCCCATTCCTTCAAGAGGGCTGGGTCGTCTAGTTCTAAGTTGGGGGTGGTCTGGATCCTCAATCCTCTTGGGATCATTGATTTGCTTAAATATTTTTGTAGTGAGGTCACCTCCCAACCTAGCCTAATCTGCTGTTTGCAGAGGTTTGATAGGGTTCTAAATTTGGCATTAATGTTATCTTGCTCAGGTAGATAGGTCACATCTTTGTCAGAGAACACCAAATCTATATCCGTACACCACTGGTTGGACTCTTTAAGTTGGGAAAGAAAATTAGTCATGATGACTCGCCACTGCAATAATCAAGTAAATATGATTGCACACTCTAAGGGTATTAAAACCTCTAATATTAGATAAACATAGAAACAAAAGGGCACCAAAGTGCTTGGTTCCCAACAGGGGGAACTAGAGTGTGTCTGCAAGTCTCTGGTCATAGCAAACACCCTCTTCCAACAGCCTCCGAGACGACTCTACACATGGACATCACCAGATGGACAATAATGAAATCAGATTGACTATCTACTTTGCAGCCAAAGATAGAAGAGCTCTATACAGTCAACAAAAACAAGACCTGGAGCTGACTGTGGCTCACACCATGAGCCTCTTATTGCAAAGTTCAGAATTAAACTGAAGAAAAGAGGGAAAGCCATCAGACCAATCAGATACGATAAGATACGTACATTTGAGGGACTAGACATGGATGCTAGAATGCCTGAAGAACTTTGGACCGAAGTTTGCAATATTATCCAGGAAACTGCAAGAAGAAATAAGCGAAAGGTAGTGAAGATTGCAAAAAAATGTGTCTAACTGAATGCAGAATTCCAAAGGATAGCAAGAAGAGACAAGGAGACATTATACAATGAGCAATGTAAAGAGATAGAAGAAGATAACAGAATGGGAAAGTCAAGAGATCTATTCAAGAAAATTGGGGATCTAAAAGTTACCTTTCATGCCACAGTGTGTGTGATAAAATACAAAAATGGCAGGGACTTAACAGAAGAAGATCAGATGGCAGGAATACACTAAAGATCTATACAGGAATCATCTTCATAGCAGTGATGACCTCAATAGTTGGTCCAATGAGCTGGAACCAGAAATCTTGGAGAGCGAAGTGAGATGGGCCCTAGGATGCCTTGCAGATAACAAGGCCGCCGGAGTTGATGAAATCCCAATTGAACTATTCAAAATTCTGCAAGATGATGCTGTGAAATTTCTGCTTGCCTTATGCCAACAAATTTGGAAAACTCAACAGTGGCCAAAAGACTGGAACATGTCAGTCTACATCCCAATCTCAAAAAAAGGCAATGCGAAAGAGTGCTCCAATTATTGAACTATTGCACTAATTTCTCATGCCAGCAAGTCATTGCTTAAGATCTTACAAGCTCGACTCAAACAATATATGGACTAGGAATTACAAGATGTATAAGCTGGGTTCCTCAGAGGATGAGGCACAAGAGATCAAATTGTCAATGTTCGATGGATAATAGAGAAAGCCAGAGAGTTCCAGAAAAACATCTACTTCTGCTTCATAGACTATTCTAAAGCCTTTGACTGTGTGGATCACAACAACAATGTGGCAAGTTCTTAAAGAGATTAGATTACCAGATCATCTAAACGGCCTCCTGAGTAATCTGAATGTGGACGAAGAAGCCACAGTCAGAACCGAAGATGGGAAAACAGAATGTTTCAAGATCATGAAAGGAGTGCAATAAGGTTGTATATTGTCACCTTATTTATTCAACTTATATGCGGAATACATAATGCGTAAGGCTGGGCTGGATGAATCCAAAGCCGGAATCAATATTGCTGGAAGAAATATCAACAACCTCAGATACGCAGATGATACTACTCTGATGGCTGAAGGTGAGGAAGAACTAAAGGACTTATTGATGAGGGTAAAAGAAGAGAGTGCAGAAGCTGGCTTGCTGCTCAACATTAAAAAAGGCTAAGATCATGGCAAACAGCAATCTCAGTTCCTGGCAAATAGATGCGGAAGAAGTGGAGGCAGTGACAGATTTTATTTTCCTGGGATCCAAGGTCTCTTCAGATGGTGACTGTAGTCATGACCATAAAAGACGTTTGATTCTGGGGAGGAAAGCTATGGCGACCTTGGACAAGCTGGTAAAAACTAAAAATGACACTATCAACAAAGGTCCGCATAGTCAGAACTATGGTGTTCCCAGTAGTAACATACAGATTTGAGAGCTGGACTATAAAGAAGGCTGAGCATCGTAGAATTGATGCCTTTGAACTGTGGTGTTGGCGAAAACTGCATAGAATCTCTTGGATTGCAAGAAGATCCAATAGATCCATACTACAGGAAATCAAGACAAACTGTTCACTGGAAGCTATGATCATGAGGTTGAAGCTCAAATATTTTGGCCATATAATGAGATGGCATGATTCTCTAGAGAAGACATTGATGCTGGGAAAGATTGAAGGCACACGAAGAAGGGGACGACAGAGACGGAGATGGATAGATGAGGTCACTGAAGCCATGAGCATGAAGTTGTTGGAGCTCAGAGGGGCAGTGGCTGACAGATGTACCTGGTGTGCTATGGTCCATATGGTCACAGAGAGTCGAACACAACTGAACTACTAAACACACACAGATAGTGCCAGGAAAACAAACTAGTTTTCCTGGCACTATAGTTCCTTCTCTGTTAATAACCCCTTCTTTGACTTACCTAGGTCCAGTGCCAATGTCCCTTGGTGCTGGCTCAGCTCCGCCCACACTCCTCCCTCGCCGTCAGCTGGCGGGGAGACCAAATGCGCATGCGCGGCAATGGCCACGCTCGCATTATGATTTCCCCAAAGGAAAGTGTTATTCTGGTGATGCTGGAATTCCTCAGGCGAGCATTTTTGCTGGGGAACTTGGTAGAAAATGAGACTATATGGCAGGATGGAAAAGAGAACTCAACAAGAAGAATAGTGTTGAGGAGTGGCATGGGCTTCTACTTGCGCTAAGGGGAATAACACAGTCTATGATGCTTCTGGAGTCTCATAAACTTCTCTACAGTTGGTACCTGACTCCCTCCAGGATCTTTAAAAAACATTTGTCTAGAACTAATACATGTTGAAGGGAGTGCGGGCAGGTAGGTGGACTATTCCACATCTTTTTGTCCTGTCCTAAGCCGAACACCTACTGGAACAACAATCATACACTAATACACACCATTACAGATCAGGTTCATACTACTGCACCTGAAATTTGTCTCCTGAAAGAAACCCCCTGACAATTTTTCCAAGTCTTGGTTTCAGCAACTTCAAAGAGTTGGTGTTTAGGACACATTCTGCTGCTGTAGATTTACTGAAACTGAATGGACAATATGGGAAGAGGGTGTCAGGGGTCATTATGGCCTATACGTTTTTCATTAGACCTGCACCAGATGCAGATGGTAAAATATCATTATTTAGATTTTATTCTTTAATAAATACAGTGGAACCTCGGAACTCAAACTTAATCCGTTCCAGAAGGCTGTTCGAGTTCCGATTTGTTCAAAAACCGAATCAACATTTCCCATAGGAACTAATGTAAATTTGTTTAATCTGTTCCAGACCCCCAAAATTACATGGGTGGGGATAGGTAACTGTTCTTCTGGCATTACATACAAAAGCATTTAAAATGGCTGTATCAGGTTCAAAATATCTAATACCCCTCTTTCCTCTGCTTGTATCCTTATGTCCATAGTTCCTCTTCCTTTATTTGTGTCCCTTTGTCCTATGGTATCCTTCTCCTCATATTTTCCTCTTTCTCCTTGAATAATAATTCTGTCCATATCCCTTCAACCTTTACTTGTGCCTCTGCCCTCTGGTTTTCTTCTCCCTGTATTCCCCTCTAGCTCTTTACATAGTCCATCTGCCCATATTTCCTCATCTCACACTTGTATCCCATGCTTCCCCACACTTGTGTCCCTCTGTGAATGTCGTTTGATGTGTTCGGGTACCGAGACATTTTTTTATGCAAAATTTTAGTTTGACTTCCGAATTGTTTGAATGGGAAGATTCGAGTTCTGAGATCCACTGTATACCAACATACCATGTCATATGTGTCTTTTAAGATTATTTTAATTGTGCCACTGTTATATAGTACTACTATAGTACTGTTTAATATGCACTTAAAATATATTTGTTATTAGTTATTAAATTAGTTATTCACTGCATTCCCCTATTTTTTGTGTTATAATTATTTTCTCTTCTGTATTTTTATTGAAAAAAAATATTACTAAAAACTTCTAGAAAGAGCAGGTTAATAGGGATCCCATATCTGAAATACAATGACTGGACTAGCTGCAGGACTAGCCAAAGAATCACACAATATAGCCAGCATCTTTCTGATGGTTTACTTTACTGGTGCAAAATAAATGGCATATAAACACATGAATAATATAATAAACTGTAAACACAACAAACTGCACAGAAAAGCGGTCAATATACTGTACATTTATGCAAATTAGCTGAGATCAATTTCAAATCATTTTAGTCCCTACTTGAGAATGCAGCTGAAAATAAATGCAGTCCATAGAGAATGCAGTCCATAGAAAATAAATAGTAACAGTTAATAATTAAGTCATGTTTAATAGTATTATTATACAGCAAGTGGATTTATTTTTAGTTTTCATATAAAAAATATTTTTGAAATAAAAATAAAACTCAACATCTTTTTTTGCATCCCACTAGTGATAAGAATGATTTTGCATCATTAATTTATAGAGCGTCTATTTAATGTTGTTGGTGCTGTTCTTTTCTACCTTTCTTATTCCTTTGTGAATTTAATTTGCATTAATGTGAAATGTTTTTAATAATTAATTTCTAGCTCTGAAGTATTGAGTCAATGTGTTTCACAGGAGTTTCGTATACAGACACTGTATTTATGAATAATTTATGTTTAGTTTTTTTATTAGAATATAAAAATATCTGCAGTTAAACTGAACACAGTCATAGTCCTTTGTTATCATTTACATGGTTAAAATTCAGATTGTCACATAATCCAGTATTAGTAAAACTGTAAATGAATGACTTAACTATACTTTTTTTACAATACCAACTCAAGAAGAATAATAGTGACTGGTTTTTTTTTTTTTTTTTAAATAATTTAATCAAAGACTATCTTGAAAGCTCTTGAATTCTAGAATATAATAAAGGGACACAGTTACCAAACCTATAGTAAAGGAAATAAAATAAAAAATATTCCCTAAGCTCTGAATAAAGCTCTTGATTTGCAAAATTTAGTAAAAATTCTAGAATATTCCCTGGAATTGCAATTCAGACATTTAAAAAAGATTGGGCTTAGAGATGAAATGAGGGAAATGAGTGAATGCGCTGATTTGGTTCAGTGCAAAAACAATGTCTGTTAAACAATTAGGAGTAAAATAGCTTTACTAATAATTACATAACATCATCCTCTTGCCTGAGACACATCAGCAAAGAGGAAGTGAAATAGTTTTGGACATGTCCTCATGTGTAGAGGGCCTCTAGACCAGTGGTTCCCAAACCAGTCCTCCTGGCCTACCAACAGTCCAGGGTTTATGTATTTACCATGTTTATTCAAATAGAGATACTGACAAAATGTGGACTGTTTGTGGTCCATAAGGACTGGGTTGGAAACCACTGCTATAGAACTCCATAATAATTTGCATTTGCATTCTCCCTACCTTGTTCACAGCTGGGTGACCTGATCAACCACTCTCTTTTAACCCCTCATCCATGACTAAGAGGGAGATGAAGATAATTGCATAGGTTTACCCCCTTGGGGTACCCATCAAGAAAATATTTTAAACCACCATTTCACAGTCTTAGGGATTGGAAAAGACCTTGTAGCAAATGTGGCAGCCAACCTGGTCAATTAGCAATCCTCACACTGCTATCTATTATGATAGAACACATTAGCAGGTCCCTAGTGGTTAATTCCTGTGTAATATCTGAGTTGTGTAAGGATAAATACTCTTGCATTAAACCACTCACCTAGTGACCCTACCTGCCCAAGTATGCACCACATCAGTTGTACACCTTCAGACACATATGACAGCAATTCTGAAACCAAATGCAGCCGCTTTTTATGATGTCATGAAGCCACACCCATTTCATTACACCATCACCACCACATCTTCATTGCCGATGCCCACTCATATTTTGGTGCTGTGGCAATCAAGGAAATGCCCCAGGCCTATAAATATTTGAGCTTTACAGCTGTTCAGCACCCTGTTGTGGTTTCCTTGTGATCACAGTAGCGTATTCCTTATTCTGTGATATTCTGGTTTTCTGATTTGCCATGTCTGACTACTCTATTATCCAAACTCTTTTACTCGGCTTCACTAATCATTATTGTGTACTCAGTGAATCCCTCACCTTGCTTTGTTTCTTGACTTTACTATTTTGCCTACTATAGGCATTACGTTAAGCCCAGCCAATCTAAGGTCCATATGCTTCTATAGTTTGTTCCTCTTTTTGGCTAGCATAGGTTTAAGCACTGCATGTAATCTAGTTATACTTACCTTGACAAGCAATTTCAACACATTTTAAAGTAAACTTTCCTGATTTCAATGGGTCAAAGTAGAGGCCATTTGGTAAATTATAAACTGTAACTAACTAAATGTGTTTCATAATAGAAATGTTAACCTTCTAATTGTTCCTTTAAATATCCAATATTTTATCTTATTTTGGTTTGGCGGAATCAGTTTAGTATAGACAATGAATGCATTTTATAAGCAATTATACCATCAATTTATTTAATGCCTTGTGTTTTATTTACTCATCCTTTCTAAGTGCTTTAGTATTTTATTTTACATCAGTCTGGTGGTTTAAAAAAAATGAACTGTTTTTGGGTAGAAAAAAATATTTGATTTAATTTAAGCCTTAGAAAAATACAAAGGCAATAAAACCAGGGTAGGAAGTAAATCCATTCTTAACCATTTATTTTGGGGTCTGTATGTTTAACAGTGAGTCCTAAATACAATGCAATGCAATACATTGTAAGAACTCAACTAATAATAAGCATGAAGGTAGCTGCTAGGCTGGCCTTAGGGATGTGTGAGCTTTGCGACACAGCTCGTACATGGCCTTGGTGACAGATGTGAGGGTGGTGTGCAGAGCACTCCTATAAAGCATGTTGCACTATGTGGTGTGGAAATGGGACACCCGAGTAAAGGATTACATTATCCTCCACCCAGATCTAACTGAGAACCTAGTAAGACACAGAGGGCAAAGCTGTCTTACTAGGCAGAGCTAAATGGGCAGCAAGGCAAGAACCCGCTGCCTGATAGCTTCTGCATACTGTGAGGGAAGCACAACCTCCACAACTACCTGCAGATTCTGTAAGCTAATTTGTTGGCAAGAGAGAAATGTGATTCTTCCAAATTGTTCGGTGCTGAGCTAAGTTCATTCCTCTTACCCTTCAAGTGCACCGTCCTGGCTGCCGTGGGCACTTGAAAATTAGTGCAAAGGGACTGTAACATAAGGTGGCTTTTTTATTCAGAATCCATGAAGACCTTTGATGATTCATCCCACAACTCCGATAACAATGTGGTGTCAGAACCTGCATAATTGCTATCTTGGTGTTCGACTGGTCTTGCTTTTGATGGCTGGAGGTTTTAAAGGATTCAGGGTGCATTTGGTGTTTAAATGGAGGCATTGTAGGCTTTCCCAAAGGTTGGGTGATAAATTTAAAAGCGGTGTGTTGAAAATTGTCTATATGTAAGTCGCACATCTTTACCAGATCGTAGCTACTCCAACATGCATCTGCTCTGTATTGCAGCTATGAGACGCCACCCAAGTTTTCCCATTTTGGCAACAAACAAAGCCAAATCTGCTGGTTATATTTATTTTTTGTGGTTTAGACATATGTTTAAATGTCATGCCAAAATTTGTAGACTATATGTATCCCACTACTGTAAATGACACCATATTTGTGTTTTGCAACTAAATACAGTAATACCACCATACAGATCTTGGCTAGATACTGAAAAATTATTGGGTCAAATTACAGAAA
Organism: Pelobates fuscus; assembly: GCF_036172605.1. Taxonomy (NCBI): domain Eukaryota; kingdom Metazoa; phylum Chordata; class Amphibia; order Anura; family Pelobatidae; genus Pelobates; species Pelobates fuscus. Next base: position 277,254,888 of record NC_086321.1, read on the forward strand.
TGCCTAAAGCCAACCTTTAAGGGGCCACAGTGCGTCCTTTGGTCCTAGTCAGCACCTTGAGGGGGTAACATATTGCAATGCTACTCATAGCTCAGAGTGAATTGCCATGTAATGTTTAAAAAAAAACAAAAACACAAGAGATCAACTTCTATTTGTTAAGTCCATTACCGAACTGGGAAAAAATTTAGTCCCAGGCATTTTCTAATCAGAGAGACTGTGGCAGCAGAAGCCATCTTTAAAACTGTATTTTCGTTAATATGTATGTACCACTTTAAGAACCAAGGGTATGCGTGTGTAATGTATTGCAGGTCTATGGCGTCTTGCTATTACTGCATTGCAGAACATTTAAAAGTTGACAGTTGACAGTTGGCAGTTAACTCCTGGAGCCGTGAATAAAAATTGTCAGTTGACCTCCAAGCTATGTGTCGTCTAGTTCTTGGAGGGAAGGGATTGTAACTACGCTACCTGTCTTGTACCTGTCTTGGATTACCTTTCCTGTCTACCAGCGGAGATACCTTGGATAATACCTCTACTCCGCTACAATTGGTGGCAAGCGACGGGATTTTAACTACACAGCAAGAAGCGTTCGGCAGGAATTTAAACAAACTGAAAGGAAGAAGCAATAATCCGTGAGTTAAACCATTCGGATGAAACCGGAGTTCGGGAATACAGAGAAACACACGACCAGCCGGTGAATGGAAACAAATTATACCCTTTTGAAACGGAACACATTAAAGGAATTACTGGAAGCGAGAGGGAGAATAGCAAGCAACAAAGCAAAGGCTGTTCTAATCGCAGAGCTCATGGAAGGAGACAGAACCGCAGCTGCTGCAGCACCTCCAAGGGAGGAGGAGCAAACTGAATTTGCTAAGGAATATAGGATCATGATGGCTTTATTCCCACCAGCCCTAGCTGAACAGATGGCTGACAGGGTTTATACAGATGTGCAGGACTACATCATGCTTCGAAGGTCGCAGATGAACCAGCAAGCGGGAGAGGGAGTCACAACGCATGTCCCTACCCTGCCAGGGAAAGCAAAGATTCCATACCAAGCGTTTAAAGCCTTTACGAATACAGAGGGCGACATTGATGGCTATTTGCAGGACTTTGAACGGTTATGCAAGCTGCATGCGATCAGCCCTCAAGATCAAGTACCCTTGCTAGCTGGTAACCTATCAGGCCGCGCAGCAGAAGCGTACCGAGCCGTGCCTGAAGAGGACAGCAGGGACTATCAGAAGGTAAAACTAGCCCTCCTAGCACGATATGCCATTACACCTGAGGCATACCGACTGCAGTTCCGGGAACTGAAAAAACAGGAGAAGGACTCACAGGCTGAGTTCGCACACCGTCTACAGCGAGCAGCCACCGGGTGGGCTGAGGCAGCAAAAGCCACCACTCAGCAGGATATCATGCAGTTATTGCTACTGGAACAGTTCTACACGAGCTTATTATTAGAACTACAGAACTGGGTAAGGGATCGTAAACCCTGTACCTTACAAGAAGCCGCTAAACTAGCTGATGAGCACCAGGACACCAGGCGGGAACAGCGCTCATCACATAAAGTATCTTCTCAGCCAATCCTTCCCCGACCTACCCTGGTCGATCCTCCCCGGCCAGGAGGGACCTACCATCAGCAGCCTCCCAGATACAACAACCGGGCACATATCCGATGCCATACCTGCAACCAGCTGGGACATGTACAATTGGATTGTCCCCGAAACAGGGCCCGACCATCCTGGCCCCATCAAAGACAACCACCTGTCCCTCGAGCAGCAGTACACTGCTATCAGATAGGAGCATTTGTCCAGCCTTCCACCCCCACCCAGATGGAAGAACCACTAGGCACCCTCCACGAAGTGAACCCGGTGCAAGCGGCCTCTGACAACCGCCAAGGTCATCGACAAGTGGTCCATATCGAAGGAAAGCGGATGGAAGGGTTAAGAGATTCCAGGGCCACCATTACTTTGGTCCAGAACCACCTAGTGGCAAAGGAACATCTCACGGGAGACTGTATAGCAGTACGGGTGGCAGGGGGAGCCATTTACAAGGTCCCCACTGCCAAACTACATTTGAATTGGGGAGCAGGGGCAGGGCAAGTGGAAGTGGGGATGATGCAGGACTTGCCTGCGGATGTTATTTTGGGGAATGACTTGGGGGAGCTAACCTCCACTTTTGTTACACGACCAACCCCACAGGAGGCTTACCCAGTCGTCACCCGTCAACAGGCTCGCACCACGGCACCACCCACCGACTCTGAGGCTCAGCTAGAAAGAAGAATCGAGGAGCTGAATAAAGAACTCAGCAATTCGAGAGAGAGACTTATGGCCCAGGATACTGCTGCCAAAAATGCCATCCAGCAGCTGCACAAGGAGATGGCATTTAGAACAGAGCAGGCAAATAAAAAATGTGAGGAAGCACGGCAAGAGAAAGAAGCCATGGTAATGAAATATGTCCGAGGTGAGAAGGAATCTCTGGATCTGCGCAAAGAAAAAGAAACGATTGAACGCAAGTTGCGAGACGCTAACAAGGAGATTGAGAAGAGCAATGCAAGAATCAAACTTCTTACTCAGGAAAAGAGGCGGCTGCACCAGCTTTGTGAGACAAAGGAAACTGAAACAAGTCGTCAGAGTCGAGAAATTGAAAAACTTAAAGAGGAAGTCAATTCTTACGCCATCAAAGTGATCTGTGGATACATCCCCAAGCCGATCCGTTGGGATCAGACTGTGTATGCCGGCTTGGTTCTGGGGAGCATTGTGGCAGCAGCAGCAGCCATCTTTAAAACTGTATTTTCGTTAATATGTATGTACCACTTTAAGAACCAAGGGTATGCGTGTGTAATGTATTGCAGGTCTATGGCGTCTTGCTATTACTGCATTGCAGAACATTTAAAAGTTGACAGTTGGCAGTTAACTCCTGGAGCCGTGAATAAAAATTGTCAGTTGACCTCCAAGCTATGTGTCGTCTAGTTCTTGGAGGGAAGGGATTGTAACTACGCTACCTGTCTTGTACCTGTCTTGGATTACCTTTCCTGTCTACCAGCGGAGATACCTTGGATAATACCTCTACTCCGCTACAGAGACCCACTGGAAGGTGGTGGAGCAAGAGAGGGGGCATGTTGTCACTGATGACAAGCCCATGCCCTTTAAGTGAGCATGGTGCAGAATCCTCTTGTATTCTCTATTTCACAATTTCAGTCTACTGCATAAGAATTCTACTGTATTCTACGGTTAAGTTGGAATATACCTGAAGAATCTTACCATATTCCAAATATTCCACTATTGTCTATATGCACACATCTCGATAAGGAAATGAAAAGAAAACAAACAAACTGTGAGATGCAAGGAGGGAAAGAGGCTGTGATTATAGCAATCTCCGATTTCTAGTGGTGGGGAATTAAGAGTTGTGCAATGGAGTGCACTGTCTCCTTCCTGCTTGTCCATTGGCGGGCTGCACAGTAACAATCAGTGAGTGATGGTACAACCACTGGGTGTTGGTACATCATCTTGAACCCTGGCACCCACTGCTTGTATAGACAATTTGGGGGGGTTACTCCTGGTAATTGTATGTGTCGAACTGAAGCCATAGGGGGAGCTGGCCAGTGTATTAGCTGCTCCTTGCTGTAAGAATCAATGCTATAAAAGTATAGGGTGTACCTGGATTACTAAAGTTGTAACAAATAATACAACCCTGCAGCCTTCTCCATGCTGCCACTCTAATTAGAGGCCAGAGTATTCAGACATTGTTTGGAATTGTTGTATTGTAGTTGAACTCTTAATCTCTAATGGACTTGTGCATGGGATAAAATGTGGATCAGCCAAATCAATTCGTCCAAAAATACTACCTTGTTCAGGTGGACCAAAAGTCATCTATTTTGCTTAGACAAGTATCATCCATGCAGTTGTTATTGGAAAAGTTATTCAGAAGAACCAAATGGTGTGACAAGGAACCATTCATAATATAAATATTATGTATATATTTTACAGTAATGAATAAAAAGTGGTTAGATTCCCGATAAACGGGATCTATGGTGTGTCCACAGAACCTTATGTAGGGGTTAACCCTTAGGTATAAAACAAATATCAGGACTGGAGGTGGTCACAAGCCCAAATAGGCTCAGGAGCACCATGAAAAGGTTCTGTGAGTCTACACTTGATGGACAAAAATAAAAAACACCTTTATTATAGGGTATAAATTCCCCAGAAAAATAAAGGAAACTTATAAGTAGTATTAACACATCTAATAAAATATGAATTATAAAAGTGGGGGAGATAGTAGTATATAAATATGAGATAGGAGTGAGCAATTAAATAGTTCACAGTTCAGTCCTTGTCACCATAATGCCATGTGTTAATACTACTTATAAGTTTCCTTTATTTTTCTGGGGAATTTATACCCTATAATAAAGGTGTTTTTTATTTTTGTCCATCAAGTGTAGACTCACAGAACCTATATTTTACAGTACACTGATATGGGCATTTCCCACTATTTGGTTCACAGATTATTTGAAAATAAGTAACCAATAGAGGGAAAAAAGGAAGAGCCGTAAAAAAATATATTAATATTAATTATCTAATATAACAATATGTGGATATTTCTTTTTACCTCAATTGATCACTTATGCTCACTTGATCTGTGAATAAAATCAACATTTTGTGGCTGTCCCCTAACCATCAATCATCTCTTTATTTATTTTTTATTTTTTTACACCACATACAGAACTCCGAATCACAAAACAAACAAAACTGTTTGTCCATTGTACAGTATGTTTTGGTTGTTTCGTGATATGTCTATATGGTACTTTGAATTTACAGATTCTGATGACCTGGATGCCCAGCATATCTCTATAATGTTCTGACACATTCAGAGCTGATACTTGTTAGCCTACTCCAGTGGCATACTAAGAGGGGATGGGGTACCACTCATTCCGGGGGTGCCATCCACCCTCGTAGCGAGAGCCGCGGCTGGGCAGCAAGAGGAGGAATACGTTGGTGCACGTGTCAACATCCTCTGCCCTCACAGTGTTCTGAGCAGAAGCACTCTGACACTCTGTGCAGGTGGCGCCGCAGGGGGGAGAGTCTTGAGTCCGGATCAGTAGGGAGCAGTAAGCAGGCAAAGAAGCATGGTGAGTGCTTGCTAACATTTTTTTTTTGTTTAAAAGCTTATTTTTGTGTGTGTGTGTGTGTGTGTGTGTGAGAAAGGGTCTTGACAGGGGGCAGGGTTTTTTATGAATGGGTTTGTAGGGAGACAGGGATCTTTGTAGAGGGGTGGGAAGGGGTTTTGTAGAGGGGTGGACAAGAGTCTTGTAGAGGGGGCAAGGTTTTTTTTTTTTTAAATGGGGGCATGAGTTTTTGTGAATGGGGTGCAGGAGGTTTGTATGGATGGGCAGGGGTTTTTGTAGGGGTGGGCAAGGGTCTTGTAGAGGGATTGGGCAGGGGTCTTGTAGAAGGTGTGAGTAGGGGTTTTGTAGATGGCGTGGGCAGGAGTCTGTAGAGAGGTGGCAGGGGTTTTTGTGAATGGGGGCAGGATGTTTTTTGACTGGAGGTACAGGGGCTTTGTAGGGGGTGGGCAGAAGTCTTGTAGAGGGGTGGCAGGGGATTTGTGAATAGTGCAGTTTTTGTGTGAATGAGGTGTGAATGAGGTTACAGAGGGTTTGTAGGGGGTGGGCAGGAGTTTTTGTAGGGGTGGGCAAAGGTCTGGCAGAAGGGATGAGCAGGGCTTTTTGTAGAGGGGGTGGGCAGTGTTTTTTGTAGAGGGAGGTGGGCAGGGGATTTGTAGAAGCGGGACTGGGCAGGGGTTTTGTAGAATATTTTTTTGTTAAAGGGGGACTGGGCAGGGATTTTTGTTGAAGGGGACTGGGCAGGGTTTTATGTTTGTAGATGGGGAGTGCAGGGTTTTTGTGGAGGGGCAGGGGATTTGTAGAAGCGGAACTGGGCAGGGTTTTTTTTAGAAAGGGGGGTTTCTAGAAGGGGGACTAGGAAGGGGTTTTTGTAGAGGGGGCAGGTGTTTTGAAGAAGGGGGGGGGGGTTTAGAAGGGGGCCCGGGCAGGGTGTTGTAGTAAACAATAAGAAAAAAAGAGAAATGAAACATCAAAAAAATAGTGGGTGTTTTTTTTACATTTGAGTTGGGGATGGTGCCAAATTCAGGATCTGCCCCGGGTGCCAAAAGCTCTAGGTACACCCATGGCCCACTCTCCTATTTTAAGAGGACTTGATGCCTGATTCTTGTTTTTTCTTGACCAAAATGTATTCACACCAGGCACTCAGCAAAATGGGACCTGTGTACATATTGCTATGATCAAGATATCAGATTAAACCAGGTCCCATCACCTGGGACACCTTTGGGGTATGGAGCTACTATTTGTTGGGGCTGTATTTTTGAGTACATATATAGTGTCTGCTCTTGGGAGAACTTGCTCTGCCTCCTATCAGGAATTCAAGGTATATGTTTTGTTTTGCTTACAATTACAACTGTTTATGTAGCGCCAGCATATTTTACAGTGCTGTACAATAGGTAATCAAAAATACACTTAATTCTAACAAAACATTATTGACATGCTACATGTAGATCAGGGGTGCCTAAACGGTAGACCTACAGATGTTGTAGAACTACAATGCCCATGATGCGTTCAATTCCTTTAAAATGACAAATCATCATGGAAGCTGTAGTTTTAAAACATATGGGGACCAACCTTTTGGGCACCCCAAATATAGATGATGGCCCTGTCCAAACATAATGACATTATTTATATATTATTGCTCATGTAACTTTGCAACAAAATGAACAAAAAAAATATGAGCTACTGAAGAACACGAGCTACAAAAAAAAGAACTTCTCTGAACAAAAAGTCAGTGCCAGTCCTGGTGCAGCTACTGTGATGAAATAAATACAATATGCAATCAATTGAAGAAACAAGGAATCAGATACAGTCACAGACCAAATATGTGGCCACTGTTTGTACATCACAATATAGATTTTATTTTTACAGACATGCACTTGTGTATTCTTCGTTAACAGTATTGTGTGATAAAAATAGTAACCTTTCACATCTCTGATCCTATAGAAGTCTTTACCTATAGATTTGTGACTGTTGGCAAAATATAATTGTTTTTATATAACAAAAACAAAAAAAAACACAAGTTCATGCCTTGGTATTACTTAAGATTGATCTACCTAGAGAGTATCATCTCCCCCTCTAGCAAACTTTGTTTTTTCCAGAGAAATCTTTATTCTTTACTTCTTTAAGATGAATATCAAATATGACAAATATTTCCCAGTGGAAATCATGTTATATTTGAAATAAGAGAAGGCTATATTATGGGATATATTCTTAGATATATAGAAGTATACCAGCGGATTTATTTTAATTATATTAGAATACTTGTGATTCCACAATATTAATTGCTTTCTTTATTATAATACAAATAAAAAGTAACCAAATAGAAAATGATGAAAATATAACACATGCATTAGATATATCCTGTAAATCAGAAATTAACATTGTAGATATTATAATCTCAATTTCATGTGCATTTCAAAACTTTTTTTTTTATCTTAAATAAAAGAACAGAAATAAGGATGGCAATCTCCCAAATGTTAATGCATTTCTGGTAAATGTTTGGAGACCTTTGGTTAACATGAAAGAAAAAAGAGGGGAACTACTAGGGCATCATCGCTTTTCTATAAACAAAAAACCACTCAATAAAACATATAATTTGTGTTAAAGGAACACTATAGGGTCAGGAACATAAACATAAGATATAAAATATGGCGTATACTGCGCCCAAATATTATACGTACATACACCTCTGCGAGGAAAAGTTGGTAAATACCTCGGAATAATAAAACAGAAAAAAATAATAGTGCAATACAGTATATAACAGTGCAAATATTTGTGCTAGGTAACTGTAAGAAAAACACTCACATATGGTAGAGCTATATAAGAGCTCTACTTTTTTCAGCGTGGACGGTATAATCCCCGTCTAAGGATGCAAGATGGTAAAGATGGTACTGGTCCTCCAAATGCACAATGGGGATAAAAGAGAAAAAAAGACGCTCTGATAAGTACGTATAAGTAAGTACTATAAAATCAGGGTAGTAGGATAAAGTAATGTACTTACAATTTGTAGTGCATAACCATAATGTACAAATTGTAAGTACATTACTTTATCCTACTACCCTGATTTTATAGTACTTACTACACTATCAGAGCGTCTTTTTTTCTCTTTTATCCCCATTGTGCATTTGGAGGACCAGTACCATCTTTACCATCTTGCATCCTTAGACGGGGATTATACCGTCCACGCTGAAAAAAGTAGAGCTCTTATATAGCTCTACCGTAAGTGAGTGTTTTTCTTACAGTTACCTAGCACAAATATTTGCACTGTTATATACTGTATTGCACTATTATTTTTTTCGGTTTTATTATTCCGAGGTATTTTACCAACTTTTCCTCGCAGAGGTGTATGTACGTATAATATTTGGGCGCAGTATACGCCATATTTTATATCTTCTGTTTCACCAATACACAAGGTTTGGGAATCCTTGTATTGTATACAGCAGCCCCCATTGTTATTTTATGTTATAGTGAGCGCCTATATACCCTGTTTTTTCCAGGAACATAAACATGTATTCCTGACCTTATAGTGTTAAAACCACCATCTAGCCCCCCTTCCCTCCCTAAATATAATCAAATCTTACTTGTATTCAAATCTGCAGTTGCTGGCTCTGCCCCTGTCTGCTTCTGACTAGTGATGTCCCGAACGGTTCGCTGGCGAATAGTTCCTGGCGAACATAGCGTGTTCGCGTTCGCCACGGATGGTGAACATATGCGATGTTCGGTCCGCCCCCTATTCATCATCATTGAGTAAACTTTGACCCTGTACCTCACAGTCAGCAGACACATTCCAGCCAATCAGCAGCAGACCCTCCCAGACCCTCCCACCTCCTAGACAGCATACAATTTAGATTAATTCTGAAGCTGCATTCATTTTTTTTTTTTATTATTTATTTTGTGTGTTTGTGTTTATTATACATTATCCTCCATAGCCAGTAACCTGTGTTTATTATACATTATCCCCCCATAGCCAGTAACCTGTGTTTGTTATACATTATCCCCCCATAGCCAGTAACCTGTGTTTATTATACATTATCCTCCCATAGCCAGTAACCTGTGTTTGTTATACATTATCCCTCCCATAGCCAGTAACCTGTGTTTATTATACATTATCCCCCCATAGCCAGTAACCTGTGTTTAATATACATTATCCTCCCCATAGCCAGTAACCTGTGTTTATTATACATTATCCCCCCATAGCCAGTAACCTGTGTTTGTTATACATTATCCCCCCATAGCCAGTAACCTGTGTTTATTATACATTATCCTCCCATAGCCAGTAACCTGTGTTTGTTATACATTATCCCTCCCATAGCCAGTAACCTGTGTTTATTATACATTATCCCCCCATAGCCAGTAACCTGTGTTTAATATACATTATCCTCCCCATAGCCAGTAACCTGTGTTTATTATACATTATCCCCCCATAGCCAGTAACCTGTGTTTATTATACATTATCCTCCCATAGCCAGTAACCTGTGTTTGTTATACATTATCCCTCCCATAGCCAGTAACCTGTGTTTAATATACATTATCCTCCCCATAGCCAGTAACCTGTGTTTATTATACATTATCCCCCCACAACCAGTAACCTGTGTTTATTATACATTACCCCCCACAACCAGTAACCTGTGTTTATTATACATTATCCCCCCACAACTAGTAACCTGTGTTTATTATACATTATCCGCCCATAGCCAGTAATCTGTGTGTATTATACATTATCCTCCCCAATGCCAGTAACCTGTGTTTATTATACATTATCCCCCATAATCATTTATCGTTTGACCTAGGCAGCATGATGTCTTAGGCCGGTCCAGAGAGTGAGTGAATAATATATATGTTCAGAAACATATTAGTAATATACCGTATTTATCGGTGTATAACACGCACCAGCGTATAACACGCACCTCATTTTGAGAAGGAAATTCCAGGAAATTTCCCCCCTCCCATAGTACTCCCCCGCCTCATCCCATAGTGTTGCCCCCCCCTTTCCATAGTATTCTCCAACCCCTCCCATAGTATTCTCCACCCCCTCCCATAGTGTTCCCCCCCTTTCCATAGTATTCTCCACCCCCTCCCATAGTATTCTCCACCCCCTCCCATAGTGTTCCCCCCTTCATCCCATAGTGTTCCCCCCTCATCCCATAGTGTTCCCCCCTCATCCCATAGTATTATCCCCCCCATAGTATTCTCCACCCACTCCCATAGTGTCCCCCCCTTTCCATAGTATTCTCCACCCCCTCCCATAGTGTTTCCCCTCTCATCCCATAGTGTTCCCCCCCTTTCCATAGTATTCTTCCCCCCCATAGTATTCTCCACCCCTCCCATAGTATTCTCCACCCCCTCCCATAGTGTCCCCCTCCCCCTACCATAGTGTACCCCCCCTCCCATAGTGTCCCCTAGTGCACTTTCCCTCTTGTCCCATATTTACTTACCTGTCTTGAAGCGTGGGCCGGCTTCACAGCGCGCACCGCGGTACTGGAACTTCAATTTCAGGTTCCGGTTTCCGGCGGGACTGAAAGGAAGTGTGCCAGAAACTGGAACCTGAAATTGAAGTTCCAGCACCGCGGTGCGCGCTGAGCACCGGCCTACGCTTCAAGACAGGTAAGTAAAAAAGTGTTATCGGCGTATAACATGCACCCATCATTTCCCCCCTATTTTCAGGGAGAAAAAGTGTGTGTTATACGCCGATAAATACGGTATGTAAATCGGGTTCATGCAAAGAAGGTGAAAAGGTATTAAAGAAAAACACACTTATTGCATCAAATTTACAAAGCCAAACTTTTAAAAGCTTTCCTCATTTCTTTCTCGGGATGAGGAATATATCAGTTGTAGACTGAGGATTTCCATCTGCCCAATCTTTTAATAATATACACTGGAGTGTCAGTGTTGAAGGAGACCGAAGCTGCCCCTATTCTAAATGAAGGACCCGAGATACAACCCAATCTTAGGAGTAGTGTTCTGATGTAGAAGATGAATTTAGCCGTAGTCAGAGGGATTCAGTGAGAGTAGTGGTGAAATGTGTGTGGCATGACAGAGTGTGGGTAAGTAAGAGTCAAGTATTTTAACTGGGCACTAGTTCTAGGTGAGATAAAGTGGTATAGCGGATGGATAAGTAATTTGGTTCGTTTTAGAGGTTTGTAGAGAAAGTATATAGTGATCATGATTTTTAGCGATATCCAATATTTTTAAGGTGGTCCCAGTGCCACCACTCATATCTGGTGTCACAATAGCTTGCATTTAAAAAAAACAAAAAAAAACCTTTTTTGACTGTAATATAATAGCAGTCAGTTTCCTTCACATGTGTGCGTTTCAGGGCCTGCCAGGGCACAGTGTCACACCAGTGCATCTCATATCTGGTTTAACAGTAGTGTACATTTAAAAAAAAAAATCACAGGGGGCTTGTTGTCACCTTTCGGGGAACCTTGGTGTTGTACGTGGCTGGGTGGAGGAAGAGACCTTCAGTGACATCAGTGAGGACAAGGAATGGGACATGGCTAGCTTGGTATCCAACCTTGTGCAAATGGGGAGTTTGCGGTTGTGCAAATGGACTGTTTGCGGTTGTTTGCGGTGCGTTAAACGGGGAGTTTGGTCTGTCACTGTGAAGCGGGCGTAACCCTTACACTACCTGATCGATACAACTTCATACCTGATGTTTTAAAGCACGTTATTCCAAACAATTTAGGAATGTTAGGTGATTTATGCCCTTTATGGATTAAAACCAGACTCTGCATCAACTATGTAATTTTCCATGGGAGTTTTGCCATGGATCCCCCTCCGGCATGCCACAGTCCAGGTGTTAGTCCCCTTGAAACAACTTTTCCATCACTATTGTCGCCAGAAAGAGTCCCTGTGGGTTTTAAAATTCGCCTGCCTATTGAAGTCTATGGAGGTTCGCCGCGTTCGCCCATTGGCGAACATTTGCGGAATTTCGCCTTCGCGAACGGAAAATGTTATGTTTGCGACATCACTAATTCTGACCTGCCTGCTGTTTGCTGACATCATCAGAAGTGGTGGTCTGAGCCAATCACAATGTTTCCCCATAGGATTGACTAAAACTGTCAAGGAGGTAGATCAGGGACAGAAAGCCAGCACAAGTCAAATACAGTTCTGGCAAATCACTATCTCCTCATAGAGATGTATTGAATCAATACATCTCTATGAGGAAAGTTCAGTGTCTCCATGCTGAGGGTTTAGACACTGAATGGCAGTGCTGCTCACTGTGCAGCACTGCCCCAGGAAGCATCTCTAGTAGCCATCTAAAGGAGTGGCCAGTTGAGTTAACTCTAAGCGGTAATGTAAAAACAGCATTTTCTTTGAAAAAATTGTGTTTACTGCAAAAAGCCTGAAGGGACTGATTATACTCACCAGAACAAATGCAATAAGTTGTAGTTGTTATGGTGACTATAGTGTCCCTTTAACCCTTATTCCATTTGATTTTTTTTAATGTACTTTATATTAAAGATCTTGGTTGGGAGAGAATGGATATTTCTAGAGCTAATTTTATATATTTTGTTTACAACTAGTCAATTCTCCTGCTACAAAGAGTAAAAGCTATACGTATTTGTCTGGGATCCCTGCAGGGGTTTCTGGCTGATGGCTGAACCTCAACTCCTGGAAAAAGTGCTATATTTCCTGATTTCATCTGTGTTATTGCACACCAGTATACAGGCAATGAGACAAAGGGCTTTTAGAAATTCCCTCATTTGAGGAAAAAAACGATTTTAAAAGCAGGTGAAGAGCAGTGCATCTTTATATGTTCTAACTCTGATGAGGGAACAATGACTACATATGCCAAGTCAACAATGCCAAGTCTGTGGATGACTATATTCTCAGAGGGTTCAGGGTGAGATTACCCTACAGGGTGACATTAGTCTTGTGCAGGTCAAAACCTTTTGGTTCTTCTGAACCACTTCATCAGAAAAAACAAAAGCTCTGTAACACGATTGACTGTCCTTTAGTGTGGAAAAAAACTGTGCCCTATCAGTTTACCTCCACAACTGCATCTGTGGAGGTAACAGGCACCATAAAACTTATTCAGACAGGGCAAAACCACTACAATTAAAGGAATTTGAAAAAAGGGGGAACAGCAGCAGGAATAATGTAACTTTTTTTTTTTTTTTTTTGTCAATCTTTATTTTATTGAGGCATATATGAGGGGTACAGAATAAAGAAAGGGAAATGCAAAGGTATTGCACAAAAGATAAGGGTTAATACAGCTGTAACAATGCTATTTACATTTCCGAAATAGACGTGCCTAAGTTTTTACTTTTATATGGCTTTGAACAGAAGCGTATATTAAACAGGTTGTGTTAAGAAGCAATCTAAAACATTGATTATGTGAATCACGTTAAATAGGCTAAACATCGCTAACGGTGTGGTTGCTTAAGTTAGTGTTAGAATTAGGTTACATGCTGGAGTGTTAATTTATACGGTAAGATTAGGATATAGCAGGGCTTTGCATTATTCTTGGCGTGGTAGGTGCAAGTCTAAACAACTGAGTAGATGGACAATGCACTTTCTTTTTTCTTGATATTACATAGATAACGAGCTGATAAGTATCTCATTAGTGTATAAAATGCTAGGCTAGAATTGCGCTTAACTCATACGTATCAGTAGTTATAGCAACATGCTAGAGCTTTAAGCGTGTTACAGTAAGATTCAATAGCGCAATCTGTGCTTTTTAAGTTAAGTATGCACGCTAAGTAAATACAGTTCTGGCTAGTAACTGTGTGAACCATAGAGTAAAGGAACTGATTTTAAAAGTGCAAATAAAACCACCTGGCTACACTAGCATCCTAGTTCAACGTGCAGACCTCAATTTTGGTTGCAAGTGGACAGTGCTTATGTTAGTCTAGTGTCAACATGAGTTATATAATGCTAGGTAAGAGTTCTGGCTGGTGCGTTTAAGCTTTGTAGCAGTGGTATGGGTAAACAAGCTAGTCAAACTTTGCGCTTTCTTTCTTTTGTTTTTTTAAAAACAAGAACACAAGTAATGTCATATTAGTGATGCACAAGGTTTAACTAGTCAAGTGTCATTCTAGCCTGGTTTAGCAAGGTTTAGCTGTACTAAGCAAACATAAATCATGTACCAGCAAAAATAAAACATGCTTAGACTAAAGGACTGACATTGACGCCTGAATGGGTAGTGTTACGCCTGAACAATGTATGAGAAGTTGAGTAATCGGAAATGCCTGTTTAACTATACAGAGATTAACTTTGGTAGCTTAACGTGTGATTAGCTAGCCACGGGAGTGAGCCTGGTACGCAATCTTTAACTGCTATGATGGAGGGCTGGGAAAAGCCCCTCGGGGTGAAAATACATGCAGTGCTAACTGCTGCTGTCGGTCCATAGGGGTTTACATAGAGCTGGATAGCGTCCATTGTAGTAAGGGAGCTTTTCCTTTAGAGGAGCTTCCAGGCAGTCCGTACCCAGTATGGGAAAGTGTGGAAAATACGCTTGGCGATCTGTGCGGGTCGTCTTTCGTTGTTAGGCAGGAAGTGTGTCTAGGCCGCAGTCCCAGAGGCTGAGTAAAGATGGTGGCATGTGAGGGGCATATAAGAAAGCAGAATCACAGAGGTGATTCGCCTGGGGAAACCTGTCCCGTAAGACAGTCCTGGAATTTCTGCCCATTTAGTCAATGCCCAGTCTGTGGGGAGGTCGTTGATAGCTATGCTGTGGGTCTGCTCGTGAGTGGTGTCCCCTTGTCCCATTGGTTTCATATGTTGCTCGAGAGGGGGGTGATTCACGTAGGTGAGGCAAGTGCAGGGCCCACTGCCATCGTTTGCCTTTCTTATGCTCCTTCGGAGTGTCAGGCTGTTGCTGAGAGGAGCACGAAGGCAGTCGGGGCGAGTGAGTGCCCGCTGTCCGCAGTGTCTCCTGTTGCCGCTTGTGCTGAGGGGGTGTACGGAGCGGGGGTAGCCCCGGGGCCAGCCCTCGTTGAGGTTTTGGGTGCCTCACCCGTGACCGGGAGTGGTAGTGCTGGGGCTCGTGTCGGGTTCCCCGCCTCCGCCTTCCCGCCTTCCATGTCCCCCTCCGGGTCCGTGCTAGCAGTGTGGGCTTCAGACTGGAGTCCCTTGGAATGAGTGTCGATGGGGTCCTCTCCTGGGCGCCCCCTCGGCTGTCTAATTTGGCCCAGAAGTCCGCCAGAAGTCGGTCTATCCTCTCCGATAACGGCAAGATTCCGCCATTTTGGGTGTCGATGGCCCGGCGGCTTCTGTGCCCTAGTTTCTCTGCTTGAAGCTGCTTGTTGTGATTGCCGGGATGACCCCCACTGGCGGGGGGGGGGGGGGGAGAAGGCGCTTTGAATAAGCCTCTGGCGCAGCGGGTACCAGTCGGCTGGGGGATCGGCCGCCTCCCCCATGCCGCTCGCACAGGCCGCATGCAGGCCTCGGGTCTGTTTTCTGGGTGCAGTCGCCATCGCTGCTCAGTGGGGCGAGATAATGGTTGCGCCATCGCCTACCGCCATTGCTGGAGCTGGAAAACCGTCTGTATGTGGGTAATTTGAGTGTTTTTTCGTCGTTTTCGGGTTTTTGAGCCAGGAGCTCCACAGCTGTGCGACCGCTTCGCTTGGCTGTCAGGCTCCGCCCCGGAATAATGTAATTTTAATTACATTTTTCTTAAGGTCGGTGAACAAAGGGATGACCACGAGCTCCACCACTATATTTTAAAATACTTTCTTTTTCTACAAAGAGTTTTTAAAAAAACTACACTTTGCCCGTTTCCCTCACTTTCCCCTCTTCTTTCTCCCAATTCCTCACTTGTTCCGCATCCCTAGCTTGTTCTCCTCTTCTTTATCTTTCAAAATACCTGTGCCACTCTTCTGTCCCGCTGCTCACTGCAGCTTTTTTTCCCCTGCAGGCAGTCAATGTACAGAAGGCTGATGTCACCTCCATGCTCTCTCCTGCAGTTCCTTTGGCTGCCTGTGGGTGAGAGAGGATCTGCTGTCGCGGCACTACCAGGGGAAAGAGATATTCCCCTTCTCGCCCAAGCACTCCTACTGTACCACCAATGATACAGGGTCCAGCAGGCCAGCTCCTTTCCAATGTGCCACCATGACACCATAGTCTAGGCAGCCTTATGGGAAAGTGGCCCTGCCCTTACCCTTGCCACGGCCATTACTAAATCAGACATTTATACTCCTGCATTACCTCACCAAATCATACCACATTTGGTCAGTATACATTGGGCAAGTATTAACTGATGGTTCTCAGACAATGAATTCTCTTTAAACCTGACACAAGTTTTTATGTTAACACATTTTTAATACTGTAAGGACTGTGGGTGCTCAACACAACAAGATAAGAATCATATGCTTTGAAAGTGCTGTAGAGGTTATGAAACGTAGCCAGAGTGTCCCTTGAAAATGTTTCATCACATATCCACTACATATCCAGTCTGTATTTAGCAAGGATGAGTTTTCTGGTGCTTGGGGTTCAGCAAAGAGTGATCATGGGGATGTATAAACCTGGCTGTGTCCAAGGCATAACAAGTATTGAATATACCACATCCTGTGTTTTGCATGGTTTTCAATACCAGAATATGGTAATTTAATTGACTGCACATTTTCTTTTCAAGTACCAATAATGTACTAATAAAACTATATTTACTGAAAAAAGGCCATCAACCAGCATTACAAGAGCTGAAATGGCACCAGACAACAATAAAAGGATGAAGTTGAAGGTGAAGAATAGGTTATTATGCGCATCATTCTACTTTGTCACACACACTTACTGTATTTTACAGCTCTAAAGTGTATCAGAAAGAGACATTTACCAGTAGTCAAGGACTAACCAGAGACTGATCAGACATAAATAGTCCAACCACTAGTGATGTACCGAACTGTCAGCCGGCGAACAGTTCCCGGCAAACTTAGCGTGTTCGCGTTCGCCGCCGCGGGCGAACACATGGGCGGTTCGATCCGCCCCCTATTCGTCATCATTGGGCAAACTTTGACCCTGTGCCTCTCGGTCAGCAGACACATTCCAGCCAATCAGCAGCACTCCCTCCCTTCCACACCCTCCAACCTCCCTCCCAGCATCCATTTTCTATTCATTCTGAAGCTGCATGCTTAGTGAGAGGAGGGAAAGTTTAGCTGCTGCTGATTAGATAGGGAAATTGATAGCTAGGCTAGGGTATTCAGTGTCCACTACAATCCTGAAGGACTCATCTGATCTCTGCTGTAAGGACAGCACCCCAAAAAGCCCTTTTTAGGGCTATAACATCAGGCTGCTTTTTTTTTTTTCCTGTGTAATGTAATTGCAGGTGCCTGCCTGCCAGCTTCTGTGTGAGGTTCACATTGGATACTGTGCCTACTTGCCCAGTGCCACCACTCATATCTGTTTTAACAATTAGTTAAGCTTTAGATTTAAAATAAATAATTTGTTTTCACTGTAATAGAAGAGCAGTTGCCTGCCTGCCAGCTTCTGTGTCAGGTTGGATGCCTTGCCCATTTGCACAGTCAGTGCCACCACTCATATCTGTTTTAACAATTGGTTAAGCTTTAGATTTTAAATAAATAATTTGTTTTCACTGTAATAGAAGAGCAGTTGCCTGCCTGCCAGCTTCTGTGTCAGGTTGGATGCCTTGCCCATTTGCACAGTCAGTGCCACCACTCATATCTGTTTTAACAATAGCTTAAGCTTTAGATTTTAAAGAAATCATTTTTTTGTCACTGTAATAGAAGAGCAGTTGCCTGCCTGCCAGCTTCTGTGTCAGGTTGGATGCCTTGCCCATTTGCACAGTCAGTGCCACCACTCATATCTGTTTTAACAATAGCTTAAGCTTTAGATTTTAAAGAAATCATTTTTTTTCACTGTAATAGAAGAGCAGTTGCCTGCCTGCCAGCTTCTGTGTCAGGTTGGATGCCTTGCCCATTTGCACAGTCAGTGCCACCACTCATATCTGTTTTAACAATAGCTTAAGCTTTAGATTTAAAGAAATCATTTTTTTTCACTGTAATAGAAGATCAGTTAGTTGTCTGCAAGCATCTGGGTGTCAGGCCTACTTCAGCGTGTGCTCTGCAGACCTGTGCCAGCGTGCTTTGACAGTTGCCAATCATATCTGGTGTCTCTTTAGCGTGCTTTTACAAAGAAAAAGGGTTTCCAGTGTAAGATAATAGCAGCCAGTCAGTGTCCTTCAAGCGGCTCTGTCAGGCCTTCCTTCAGCGTGTGCCCTGCACAACCCTGCCAGCGTACTTTGACAATTGCCACTCATATCTGGTGTCTCTATAGCGTGCTTTTACAAAGAAAAAAGGTTTCCAGTGTAAGCTAATAGCAGCCAGTCAGTGTCCTTCAAGCGGCTCTGTCAGGCCTTCCTTCAGCGTGTGCCCTGCACAACCCTGCCAGCGTACTTTGACAATTGCCACTCATATCTGGTGTCTCTATAGCGTGCTTTTTCAAAGAAAACAGGTTTCCAGTGTAAGCTAATAGCAGCCAGTCAGTGTCCTTCAAGCGGCTCTGTCAGGCCTTCCTTCAGCGTGTGCCCTGCACAACCCTGCCAGCGTACTTTGACAGTTGCCACTCATATCTGGTGTCTCTATAGCGTGCTTTTACAACCAAAATTTTGTTTCCACTGTAATAGAAGAGCAGTTGCCTGCCTGCCAGCTTCTGTGTGAGGTTCACAGTGGATACTGTGCCCTCTTGCCCAGTGCCACCACTCATATCTGTTTTTACAATAGCTTAAGCTTTAGATTTAAAAGAAATAATTTTTTTTCACTGTAATAGAAGAGCAGTTGCCTGCCTGCCAGCTTCTGTGTCAGGTTGGATGCCTTGCCCATTTGCACAGTCAGTGCCACCACTCATATCTGTTTTAACAATTGGTTAAGCTTTAGATTTTAAATAAATATTTTTTTTCACTGTAATAGAAGAGCAGTTGCCTGCCTGCCAGCTTCTGTGTGAGGTTCACAGTGGATACTGTGCCCACTTGCCCAGTGCCACCACTCATATCTGTTTTAACAATTGGTTAAGCTTTAGATTTAAAATAAATAATTTTTTTTCACTGTAATAGAAGATCAGTTAGTTGTCTGCAAGCATCTGGGTGTCAGGCCTACTTCAGCGTGTGCTCTGCAGACCTGTGCCAGCGTGCTTTGACAGTTGCCAATCATATCTGGTGTCTCTTTAGCATGCTTTTACAAAGAAAAAAGGTTTCCAGTGTAAGCTAATAGCAGCCAGTCAGTGTCCTTCAAGCGGCTCTGTCAGGCCTTCCTTCAGCGTGTGCCCTGCACAACCCTGCCAGCGTACTTTGACAATTGCCACTCATATCTGGTGTCTCTATAGCGTGCTTTTTCAAAGAAAACAGGTTTCCAGTGTAAGCTAATAGCAGCCAGTCAGTGTCCTTCAAGCGGCTCTGTCAGGCCTTCCTTCAGCGTGTGCCCTGCACAACCCTGCCAGCGTACTTTGACAGTTGCCACTCATATCTGGTGTCTCTATAGCGTGCTTTTACAACCAAAATTTTGTTTCCACTGTAATAGAAGAGCAGTTGCCTGCCTGCCAGCTTCTGTGTGAGGTTCACAGTGGATACTGTGCCCTCTTGCCCAGTGCCACCACTCATATCTGTTTTTACAATAGCTTAAGCTTTAGATTTAAAAGAAATATTTTTTTTTCACTGTAATAGAAGAGCAGTTGCCTGCGTGCCAGCTTCTGTGTCAGGTTGGATGCCTTGCCCATTTGCACAGTCAGTGCCACCACTCATGTCTGTTTTAACAATAGCTTAAGCTTTAGATTTTAAATAAATATTTTTTTTCACTGTAATAGAAGAGCAGTTGCCTGCCTGCCAGCTTCTGTGTGAGGTTCACATTGGATACTGTGCCCACTTGCCCAGTGCCACCACTCATATCTGTTTTAACAATTGGTTAAGCTTTAGATTTAAAATAAATAAATTTTTTTCACTGTAATAGAAGATCAGTTAGTTGTCTGCAAGCATCTGGGTGTCAGGCCTACTTCAGCGTGTGCTCTGCAGACCTGTGCCAGCGTGCTTTGATAGTTGCCAATCATATCTGGTGTCTCTTTAGCATGCTTTTACAAAGAAAAAAGGTTTCCAGTGTAAGCTAATAGCAGCCAGTCAGTGTCCTTCAAGCGGCTCTGTCAGGCCTTCCTTCAGCGTGTGCCCTGCACAACCCTGCCAGCGTACTTTGACAATTGCCACTCATATCTGGTGTCTCTATAGCGTGCTTTTTCAAAGAAAACATGTTTCCAGTGTAAGCTAATAGCAGCCAGTCAGTGTCCTTCAAGCGGCTCTGTCAGGCCTTCCTTCAGCGTGTGCCCTGCACAACCCTGCCAGCGTACTTTGACAGTTGCCACTCATATCTGGTGTCTCTATAGCGTGCTTTTACAACCAAAATTTTGTTTCCACTGTAATAGAAGAGCAGTTGCCTGCCTGCCAGCTTCTGTGTGAGGTTCACAGTGGATACTGTGCCCTCTTGCCCAGTGCCACCACTCATATCTGTTTTTACAATAGCTTAAGCTTTAGATTTAAAAGAAATAATTTTTTTTCACTGTAATAGAAGAGCAGTTGCCTGCCTGCCAGCTTCTGTGTCAGGTTGGATGCCTTGCCCATTTGCACAGTCAGTGCCACCACTCATGTCTGTTTTAACAATAGCTTAAGCTTTAGATTTTAAATAAATATTTTTTTTCACTGTAATAGAAGAGCAGTTGCCTGCCTGCCAGCTTCTGTGTGAGGTTCACATTGGATACTGTGCCCACTTGCCCAGTGCCACCACTCATATCTGTTTTAACAATTGGTTAAGCTTTAGATTTAAAATAAATAATTTTTTTTCACTGTAATAGAAGATCAGTTAGTTGTCTGCAAGCATCTGGGTGTCAGGCCTACTTCAGCGTGTGCTCTGCAGACCTGTGCCAGCGTGCTTTGACAGTTGCCAATCATATCTGGTGTCTCTTTAGCATGCTTTTACAAAGAAAAAAGGTTTCCAGTGTAAGCTAATAGCAGCCAGTCAGTGTCCTTCAAGCGGCTCTGTCAGGCCTTCCTTCAGCGTGTGCCCTGCACAACCCTGCCAGCGTACTTTGACAATTGCCACTCATATCTGGTGTCTCTATAGCGTGCTTTTTCAAAGAAAACAGGTTTCCAGTGTAAGCTAATAGCAGCCAGTCAGTGTCCTTCAAGCGGCTCTGTCAGGCCTTCCTTCAGCGTGTGCCCTGCACAACCCTGCCAGCGTACTTTGACAGTTGCCACTCATATCTGGTGTCTCTATAGCGTGCTTTTACAACCAAAATTTTGTTTCCACTGTAATAGAAGAGCAGTTGCCTGCCTGCCAGCTTCTGTGTGAGGTTCACAGTGGATACTGTGCCCTCTTGCCCAGTGCCACCACTCATATCTGTTTTTACAATAGCTTAAGCTTTAGATTTAAAAGAAATAATTTTTTTTCACTGTAATAGAAGAGCAGTTGCCTGCCTGCCAGCTTCTGTGTCAGGTTGGATGCCTTGCCCATTTGCACAGTCAGTGCCACCACTCATGTCTGTTTTAACAATAGCTTAAGCTTTAGATTTTAAATAAATATTTTTTTTCACTGTAATAGAAGAGCAGTTGCCTGCCTGCCAGCTTCTGTGTGAGGTTCACATTGGATACTGTGCCCACTTGCCCAGTGCCACCACTCATATCTGTTTTAACAATTGGTTAAGCTTTAGATTTAAAATAAATAAAATTTTTTCACTGTAATAGAAGATCAGTTAGTTGTCTGCAAGCATCTGGGTGTCAGGCCTACTTCAGCGTGTGCTCTGCAGACCTGTGCCAGCGTGCTTTGATAGTTGCCAATCATATCTGGTGTCTCTTTAGCATGCTTTTACAAAGAAAAAAGGTTTCCAGTGTAAGCTAATAGCAGCCAGTCAGTGTCCTTCAAGCGGCTCTGTCAGGCCTTCCTTCAGCGTGTGCCCTGCACAACCCTGCCAGCGTACTTTGACAATTGCCACTCATATCTGGTGTCTCTATAGCGTGCTTTTTCAAAGAAAACATGTTTCCAGTGTAAGCTAATAGCAGCCAGTCAGTGTCCTTCAAGCGGCTCTGTCAGGCCTTCCTTCAGCGTGTGCCCTGCACAACCCTGCCAGCGTACTTTGACAGTTGCCACTCATATCTGGTGTCTCTATAGCGTGCTTTTACAACCAAAATTTTGTTTCCACTGTAATAGAAGAGCAGTTGCCTGCCTGCCAGCTTCTGTGTGAGGTTCACAGTGGATACTGTGCCCTCTTGCCCAGTGCCACCACTCATATCTGTTTTTACAATAGCTTAAGCTTTAGATTTAAAAGAAATAATTTTTTTTCACTGTAATAGAAGAGCAGTTGCCTGCCTGCCAGCTTCTGTGTCAGGTTGGATGCCTTGCCCATTTGCACAGTCAGTGCCACCACTCATGTCTGTTTTAACAATAGCTTAAGCTTTAGATTTTAAAGAAATCATTTTTTTTCACTGTAATAGAAGATCAGTTAGTTGTCTGCAAGCGTCTGGGTGTCAGGCCTACTTCAGCGTGTGCTCTGCAGACCTGTGCCAGCGTGCTTTGACAGTTGCCAATCATATCTGGTGTCTCTTTAGCATGCTTTTACAAAGAAAAAAGGTTTCCAGTGTAAGCTAATAGCAGCCAGTCAGTGTCCTTCAAGCGGCTCTGTCAGGCCTTCCTTCAGCGTGTGCCCTGCACAACCCTGCCAGCGTACTTTGACAATTGCCACTCATATCTGGTGTCTCTATAGCATGCTTTTACAAAGAAAAAAGGTTTCCAGTGTAAGCTAATAGCAGCCAGTCAGTGTCCTTCAAGCGGCTCTGTCAGGCCTTCCTTCAGCGTGTGCCCTGCACAACCCTGCCAGCGTACTTTGACAGTTGTCACTCATATCAGGTGTCTCTATAGCGTGCTTTTACAACCAAATTTTGGTTCCACTGTAATAGAAGAACAGTTGCTTGCCTGCCAGCTTCTGTGTGAGGTTCACAGTGGATACTGTGCCTTCTTGCCCAGTGCCACCACTCATATCTGTTTTTACAATAGCTTAAGCTTTAGATTTAAAAGAAATAATTTTTTTTCACTGTAATAGAAGAGCAGTTAGTTGTCTGCAAGCGTCTGGGTGTCAGGCCTACTTCAGCATGTGCTCTGTAGACCTGTTCCAGCGTGCTTTGACAGTTGCCAATCATATTTGGTGTCTCTTTAGCGTGCTTTTACAAAGAAAAAAGGTTTCTAGTGTAAGCTAATAACAGCCAGTCAGTGTCCTTCAAGCGGCTCTGTCAGTCCTTCCTTCAGCGTGTGCTCTCCAGTACTGTTCCAGTGCACATTGCCAATCATATCTGGTGTCTCTATAGCGTGCTTTTAAAACCAAAATTTTTTTTTCACTGTTATAGATTGAATAGCAGTTACTTGTCTTCAAGCGGGTGTGTCAGGCCTACAGTGTGTGCTCTGCAGAACTGTTCCAGTGCACATTGCCAATCATATCTGGTCTCTCTATAGCGTGCTTTTGAAACCAAAATTTGTTTTCACTGTTATAGATTGAATAGCAGTTACTTGTCTTCAAGCGGGTGTCTCAGGCCTACAGTGTGTGCTCTGCAGAACTGCTCCAGTGCACATTGCCAATCATATCTGGTGTCTCTATAGCGTGATTTTAAAACCAAATTTTTTTTTTCACTGTTATAGATTGAATAGCAGTTACTTGTCTTCAAGCGGGTGTCTCAGGCCTACAGTGTGTGCTCTGCAGAACTCTTACAGTTCACATTGCCAATATCTGGTCTCACAGTAGCTTGCACTTATAGTACCACTAATCCCCCAAAAAATGACAGGCAGAGGCAGGCCACCCCGCAGGGGCCGTCGTGGTCGTGGTGCTGTGATTCCCTTTTGCCCTAGAATAATGCCCAGTTTTCAGAAGCCACGTACCCTGAACTTGAAAAGTTCTGAGGACATAGTTGACTGGCTAACACAGGACACCCAATCTTGTACAGCCTCCGCTCGGAACCTTGACGCACCATCCTCCTCCAGCTTAGCTTCAGGCACCTCTCAAGATAGCACTCACCCGCCTGCCGCCACCACCAAAACTAGCACCACAGCCGCTTTACTTGGTATGTCAGAGGAGTTATTCACACACCCGTTTGAAGAAATGAGTGATGCGCAACCATTATTGCTAGAGGATGTAGATAACAGGGATATGTATCAGGCAGGCAGCATTAAACACATGGAGGTACGGTGTGATGATGATGATGTTGTACCCGCTGCTGCTTCCTTTTCTGAGTTGTCAGATACAAGCGAAGCGGTTGATGATGACGATGTGTCCATGGATGTCACGTGGGTGCCCACTCGGCAAGAAGAAGAACAGGGCGAAAGTTCAGATGGGGAGACAGAGAGGAGGAGGAGACGAGTTGGAAGCAGGGGGGGGTCGTCGCAAGGAGCTAGTGGCACAGTCAGACAGCATGCATTGGCACCCGGGGTCAGCCCGACAGCACGCCAATCAATGCATGCTGTGTCCACCACCAGAATGCCGTCATTGCAGAGCTCAGCAGTGTGGCATTTTTTTTGTGTGTCTGCCTCGGACAACAGCGATGCCATTTGCAACCTGTGCCAAAGGAAACTGAGTCGTGGGAGGTCCAACACCCACCTAGGTACAACTGCTTTGCGTAGGCACATGATCTCACATCACAAACGCCTATGGGATCAACACATGAGTACAAGCAGCACGCCTACTCTAAGCCGCCATCCTCCTCCTGGTCTAGCATCTTCAGCCACGTCAACCACTGCTGTCCTTCTTGCCCCCTCTCAACCATCCGCCACTCCGTCTCCCGCCTTGAGCAGTTCCCGCTCATCTGCCCACAGTCATGTGTCTGTCAAGGACATGTTTGAGCATAAGAAGCCAATGTCACCAAGTCACCCCCTTGCCCAGCGTCTGACAGCTGGCTTGTCCGAACTATTAGCCCGCCAGCTTTTACCATACAATCTGGTTGAGTCTGAGGCGTTCAAAAAATTTGTAGCTATTGGGACACCGCAGTGGAAGGTACCCGGCCGGAATTTCTTTTCACAAAAGGCAATCCCCAACTTGTACTCGATTGTGCAAAAGGAAGTCATGGCATGTCTGGCACACAGTGTTGGGGCAAGGGTCCATCTGACCACTGATACCTGGTCTGCAAAGCATGGTCAGGGCAGGTATATCACCTACACTGCGCATTGGGTAAACCTGCTGACGGCTGACAAGCAAGGAATGCGTGGCATTGCAGAGGAGTTGGTGACACCGCCACGAATTGCAGGCAGTCCTGCTGCCACCTCCTCTACTCCTCCTACTCCATCCTCTTCCATAACCTCCTCGGCTGAGTCCTCTTGTGCTGCTGCGTCTTGCTCCACATCAACGGCACCCTCCCAGCTCCCCAGGTACTATTCCACATCCCGGATACGGCAGTGTCACGCCGTCTTGGGTTTGACTTGCTTGAAAGCAGAGAGTCACACCGGACAAGCACTCCTGTCCGCCCTGAACGCACAGGTGGAAAAGTGGCTGACTCCGCAGCAACTGGATATCGGCAAAGTGGTGTGTGACAACGGAAAGAATTTGATAGCGGCATTGAAGTTGGGCAAGTTGACACATGTGCCGTGCATGGCACATGTGTGTAATCTGATCGTACAACGCTTTGTGCATAAGTACACAGGCTTACAGGACGTCCTGAAGCAGGCCAGGAAGGTGTGTGGCCATTTCAGGCGTTCCTACACGGCCATGGCTCACTTTGCCGATATCCAGCGGCGAAACAATATGCCAGTGAGGCACTTGATTTGCGACAGCCCTACACGTTGGAATTCCACACTCCTAATGTTCGACCGCCTGCTCCAACAAGAAAAAGCTGTTAATGAATATTTGTATGACCGGGGTGCTAGGACAGCCTCTGGGGAGCTGGGAATTTTTTTGCCACGTTACTGGACGCTCATGCGCAATGCCTGTAGGCTCATGCATCCTTTTGAGGAGGTGTCAAACCTAGTCAGTCGCAACGAAGGCACCATCAGCGACATCATACCATTTGTTATCTTCCTGGAGCGTGCCCTGCGAAGAGTTCTGGATCAGGCTGTAGATGAGCGTGAAGAGGAAGAGGAAGAGTTGTGGTCACCATCACCACCAGAAACAGCCTTATCAGCAACGCTTGCTGGACCTGCGGCAACGCTGGAAGAGGATTGTGAGGAAGAGGAGTCAGAGGAGGAATGTAGCTTTGAGGAGGAGGAGGAGGAGGAGCAAGACCAAACACAACAGGCATCCCAGGGTGCTCGTTGTCACCTATCTGGTACCCGTGGTGTTGTACGTGGCTGGGGGGAAGAACATACCTTCAATGACATCAGTGAGGAGGAGGAACGGGAAATGAGTAGCTCGGCATCCAACCTTGTGCAAATGGGGTCTTTCATGCTGTCCTGCCTGTTGAGGGACCCTCGTATAAAAAGGCTGAAGGAGAACGACCTGTACTGGCTGTCCACGCTACTAGACCCCCGGTGTAAGCAGAAAGTGGCGGAAATGTTACCGAATTACAACAAGTCGGAAAGGATGCAGCATTTGCAAAATAAATTTAAAAGAATGCTTTACACAGCGTATAAGGGTGATGTCACAGCACAACGGGAATCTAACAGGGGGAGAGGTGGAAGTCATCCTCCTCCTCCTCCCACGACCACGCCGGCAAGGACAGAACGCTTTAAAGACGTGTTGTTGATGGAGGACATGCGGACCTTTTTAAGTCCTATGCATCGCCACAGCCCTTCGGGATCCACCCTCAGAGAGCGACTCGACCGACAGGTAGCAGACTACCTCGCCTTAACTGCAGATATCGACACTCTGAGGAGCGATGAACCCCATGACTACTGGGTGTGCAGGCTTGACCTGTGGCCTGAGCTATCCCAATTTGCGATAGAACTTCTGGCCTGCCCCGCTTCAAGTGTCCTGTCAGAAAGGACCTTCAGTGCAGCAGGAGGTATTGTCACTGAGAAGAGAAGTCGCCTAGGTCAAAAAAGTCTAGATTACCTCACCTTTATTAAGATGAATGAGGGATGGATCCCGAAGGGACTGACACTGGGCGATACATTCGATTAAAAAAGGCCTGATGAGATGAGCTGCCTTGGGCTAAAAATGGTCCACACGCTGCTGTATTTTAGCTCTGAATGACGTTTGACTTGCGTGACTTATCCGCCACCAACTAGGGTTCAAGCCGCCATGTTTTAGGGCACTTTATGCCTGTGAAAAAAACATCAATTTTTCTGGCCGCTGCTACAGCAGCGGCTGCAACAATACCAAATTTTTCAGGCATGTGTACATGCCTAATTTTTAGGCCCACTGGTGCAGCACTGTGGCTTCAAAAACCAAACCAAAAAAAAATCCTCCAAGATGGCACCAATATACCAGTGGTCTAAGCATCTTCCCACCTTGGCCTAAAAAGGGGAGGTGATTCAACAATTAAAAATCTCTGCCATTTACACGTCCACTGGTAGGAAACGCGGAAGGTATTAAACTGATATGAACAATACTAAACTCACCACTCCTATCTGGTGGCACATTAGCTTGCCCGCGCAGTGCCACAAATTTCAAGTAAGAGGACCGACCAAGCATCTTCTTCCATCTCCCTGTTACATAAATCAATGCCATATCCATAGAACTTGTAGAGAATATCCAGGATAGTTTTACAGGGCCAAATCATGTCGCCTGTTGAAAGAGGTGACCTTGCTCGGGTCCCAGGTGTGCGGTTCCTAAAATGGCTGCCATATACATGCCCTCTGATAGGAGACGCGGAAGGTATTAAACTGATATGAACAATACTAAACTCATCACTCCTATCTGGTGGCACATTAGCTTGCCCGTGCAGTGCCACAAATTTCAAGTAAGAGGACCGACCAAGCATCTTCTTCCATCTCCCTGTTACATAAATCAATGCCATATCCATTGAAATTGTACATAATATCCAGGAGAGTTTTACAGGGCCATATCTTGTCGCCTGTTGAAAGAGGTGACCTTGCTCGGGTCCCAGGTGTGCGGTTCCTAAAATGGATGCCATATACATGTCCTCTGATAGGAGACGCGGAAGGTATTAAACTGATATGAACAATACTAAACTCACCACTCCTATCTGGTGGCACATTAGCTTGCCCGCGCAGTGCCACAAATTTCAAGTAAGAGGACCGACCAAGCATCTTCTTCCATCTCCCTGTTACATAAATCAATGCCATATCCATAGAACTTGTAGAGAATATCCAGGATAGTTTTACAGGGCCAAATCATGTCGCCTGTTGAAAGAGGTGACCTTGCTCGGGTCCCAGGTGTGTAGTTCCTAAAATGGCTGCCATATACACGTCCACTGATAGGAGACGCGGAAGGTATTAAACTGATATGAACATTTACTAAACTCACCACTCCGAGTGCTGTTATTTATTTAAATTTTTTGTGGTGAGGCTTTACAGGACAGAGTGCTTCTCCACGGGACATGTTAACTCATGGGCAGCTGGCTCATCAAGGAACCAGAGCAGCTTGAACGAGGTGAACTTGCTCGGGTCCCAGGTGTGCGGTTCCTAAAATGGCTGCCATATACACGTCCACTGATAAGAGACGCGGAAGGTATTAAACTGATATGAACATTTACTAAACTCACCACTCCGAGTGCTGTTATTTATTTAATTTTTTTGTGGTGGTATTAAACTGATATGAACAATACTCCACTCCTATCTGTAGGTCCGTCCCATTGTGATTTATGCCCCCCACCCACCGCACAGGGATGGGGGCCGGGGGGGAGGAAAGTAGGCCCCCCCCATTGTGATTTATGGCCCCCACCCACCGCAAGGGGTGGGGGCCGAGGGGGGGAGGACAGTAGGTCACCCCATTGTGATTTATGGCCCCCACCCACTGCGCAGTGGTTGGGGAGGACAGTAGCTCCCCCCAGTATGTATCATGGGCTTTGAGGACAGGTGTCAATCCATACCTGCCAAGTGACCCTATGTAGGGGGAACAGTCCCTATTCTGCTCTGTGTCAGTGTGTATCATGGTCTCTGTGGACGGGGAACAGTCTCTATTCTGCTCTGTGTCAGTGTGTATCAGGGATCATTAGGATAGGTGTCAATCCATATCTGCCAAGTGACCCTATGTAGGGGGAACAGTCCCTATTCTGCTCTGTGTCAGTGTGTATCAGGGATTTGACTATCTTTATTCAGATTGAAAAATTACAATTCCAGGAAAAATTTAACAAACATTTACAAGAACATGTTATGCACATCATAGAAACAACGTGAACCTCTTTAAAGCCACAAACTTAAGACAAAAAATACGTACACACAATGTGTAAGGGTTTGAAAGAATATTCTGAATCCTTACATGTTTACTTTATCGTTTGTTTGATTTTTGTGAACCATATATAAACTACAAGCAGCGTGAAAACTATAAAAACTCAAGTGGCCATGCTGATCAAATAAATAGTATGCTTTACACAGCGTATAAGGGTGATGTCACAGCACAACGGGAATCTAACAGGGGAAGAGGTGAAAGTCATCCTCCCCCTCCCACGACCCCGCCATATCTGCCAAGTGACCCTATGTAGGGGTAACAGTCTCTATCCTGCTCTGTGTCAGTGTGTATCATGGTCTCTGAGGACGGGGAACAGTCTCTATTCTGCTCTGTGTCAGTGTGTATCAGGGGCTTTGAGGACAGGTGTCAATGTTAGGTGATTTCTGCCCTTTGTGGATTAAAAGCAGACTCTGCATCAACTGTGTAATTTTCCATGGGAGTTTTGCCATGGATCCCCCTCCGGCATGCCACAGTCCAGGTGTTAGTCCCCTTGAAACAACTTTTCCATCACTTTTGTGGCCAGAAAGAGTCCCTGTTGGTTTTAAAATTCGCCTGCCCATTGAAGTCAATGGCGGTTCGCCGGTTCGCGAACATTTGAGGAAGTTCGCGTTCGCCGTTCGCGAACCGAAAATTTCGGGTTCGCGACAACACTACCAACCACAATACATATAGTTAGCTAGGTATCCTAGATGGTAAAAGTGACTAAATATAAACTGTGTTTGAAAAATATGCAGAATTTAACTACAATATGTGTCAACTCATTTGTTCTTTCTATTAAAATTATGCACATGGACAGAATGGGAGCAAAGTGACTTGGAACACTGACAGAATTTGAGTCAAGATGAAAATGTATCTATTAATGTCACTTTAGCATCAAACTACTTTTGATACATCAGCTAACTTTTTTCAGTTCATGCATCTGTCATCAATACCACCAACAGAATGCAAAATGTGTTGTTCATTTTTACCTATAGTCTGCATATATGATATATTATATTTAATGTGCATGCAATTTATTGCAGATTGTATAATTATTTCAGAAAAGATCATTTCTATATTACAAGTTTAATTGCAATAGCATAGCTAGACAAAATAGTCAAACGTTGTCCTCTATAATTCAGCCATTTGCAGTTAAGTATAGTATAGATATCCTTGAAACTTAAGTAGTTATGTCTCCACTCTCCACTTAAAATAAGTTTAAAGCATCAGAATTATGTGCACTTAGCCTGTTCATCTCCCATGTTAAAATGTGTGTTTGTAGTTCTCTTGTCTTGAAGCCTTTTCAATCCGTCCCTTTCTAACCCAGACTGGACTTTCTGTGGCTGTCCAAACGCAGACTTCCCAATGCAGCTCAGTAGTGATGTCCCAATAGTTCCTGGCGTGGGCGAACACATGCGATGTTCGGTCCGCCCCCTATTCGTCATCATTGAGTAAACTTTGACCCTGTACCTCACAGTCAGCAGACACATTACAGCCAATCAGCAGCAGACCCTCCCTAGCAGACCCTCCCACCTACTGGACAGCATACAATTTAGATTTATTCGGAAGCTGCAATCATTTTTTTTTTTTTTATTATTATTATTATTATTATTTTGTTTTTATTCTAAATGCAAAACATTGGTATATAGGGGAATATTCACTAAATGCCAAACATTGGTATATAGGGGAATATTCACTAAATGCCAAACATTGGTATATAGGGGAATATTCACTAAATGCCAAACATTGTTACATAGGGGAATATTCACTAAATGCCAAACATTGTTATATAGGGAAAATTCCCTAAATGCCATACATTGTTATATAGGGGAATATAACAATGTTTCGCATTTAGTGAATATCCCCCTATATAACAATGTTTTGCATTTAGTGAATATTCCCCTGTATAACAATGTTTTGCATTTAGTGAATATTCCCCTATTTAACAATGTTTGGCATTTAGTGAATATTCCCCTATTTTCACTAAATGCCAAACATTGTTATATAGGGGCATATTCACTAAATGCAAAACATTGTTATATAGGGGAATATTCACTAAATGCCAAACATTGTTATATAGGGGAATATTCACTAAATGCCAAACATTGTTATATAGGGGAATATTCACTAAATGCAAAACATTGTTATATAGGGGAATATTCACTAAATGCCAAACATTGTTATACTGGGGAATATTCACTAAATGCAAAACATTGTTATATAGGGGAATATTCACTAAATGCCAAACATTGTTATATAGGGGAATGCCCTGGAACCTGAGGCTGTCTTTATTCTTGGCACTGACAGGAAGGATTTGCTGACTGACCGATGTGAACGAGATGGAATGTAGGGTGTCAGGAGTCCATGCAGATGTTCAAACAGCTACTAGATGCATACTTGCAAAAATTGCATATTCAAGGATATAATCTTTCAATGTAGGGTAATAACTGCTAGATCCATGGATAACTCTGACTGCCATTCTGGGGTCGGGAAGGAATTTTTTTCCTAGCTTGTTGCAAAATTGTGCTTCAAACTGTTTTTTTTTTGCCTTCTTTTGGATCAACAGCAAAAAACAAATGTGAGGAAGGCTGATGGACGCAAGTCTCTTTTCAGCTATGTAACTATGTAACTATGTGTGTCATCAGCGTAACAATGATACCTTAGGCCATCCTCTAATGATGTCCCCCAGTGGTAGCAAGTAAATTGCGAATAGCATGGGAGACAAAATGGATTCTTGTGGAACTCCGCAGGCCAGTTCTGTTGGTGCCGATGAGCTTGATCCTGATGTTACTCTCTGATATCTACCAGTGAGCAAAGATTTAAACCAGTTAAGGACTATGCCTCCTATACCACAGATGTGCTGCGAGCGCTCTATTAAAATCGTATGATCAATGGTGTCAAATGCAGCTGAGAGATCCTAGAGGATTAGGAAGGAGTAATCACCTTTGTCTCTCGCCATAAGGAGCGCTGTTTCAGTGCTGTCGCGGCACCTGAAACCTGACTGGAAAGGATCAATAATGTTCAAGCTTGATAAATGGGCCTCCAGTTGAGGATCTGGGAAGTCTCCAGTTTTTAGTGAACATTGCACTGTTTTTGTGAGGGCTGGGGCGAGTGTTTCAATGCATGCAGATTTAAGTTGAGTTGGAGAAGGGTCTGTCACTTGTAGTAGGGTGAAACTTTTGCATGGTTCTTTTAACTCCCTTTTTTATCCACATTTGTAAAAGTGGACCATAAACTGGGGCAATCTAGCATTCCATTGTAGTGGTTCTGGTGTGTAACTGTTTGCCCTGCTGTGATAGAGGCTCGGATTGAGGAAATCTTGTCTCTGAAGAAGATCGCAAATGCTTCACACTTATCCTGAGAGAAGTTGGTGGGGATATGGATGCATGCTTGTTTACAGAGCCTTTCTACTGTGCGAAACAGGTGCCTGGGTCTATTGTATGAGAGTGCAGTTTCACATGATAAAAAGATTTTTTCTGAGTTATCTTCAATATTCATTCAGATGTTTGGTAAGAGCGGCTTTATCCTCTGGATCATGTGTCCTGTGCCACTTTCTCTCAAGTTTACGTCCTGTTCTCTTCATTTCTCTGATGGTGTTATCAAACCACGGTGCATTGTTGTGGGTTTTGACAGTGCATATGTGTGTTGGTGCAATGCTTTCTAGAGTCTCTCATGGTTTTGTTGTAGAGTAGAATAAAGGAGCTGGGGTCTTAACAGGTGCCCATTAGTTCACTTAGATCCATATGTGATGTTACATCCAGTGGTGTCACCCCTTTTAATGAGCAGTGTTTGACCAGATTCTGAGGCTCTGGTCTGGCTGATTGTGATACAATGGAGAAATGAATGGAGTGGTGGTCTGGCCAAACAACTGGATTACAGTTACTGGTGACACTTCTAGTCCAGACTGAAACACTAGATCAAGTGTATGACCTTTTCTTTGGGTGACGATTTGTGTGAAGCCATGTGCACTCATCAAGCTGAGGAGATCCTGTTCAAGCAAGGATAGGGTGTCATCAATCCAAGTGTTAAAGTCTCCCAATATAAGCCATCTGGGGTGTTTAAGGATTATGCCAGCCAACAGGCCTGAGAGCTCCTGAAGAAATCTCTTCCCATCTCCTGAGGGGTCTGTATAGTAACAATATCCGGAATCCTCCATCTATTGAGAGGCTTGCAGCTACGCATTCAAGATATTGGTCTGGGATTTAAGGATGATTTCGCACAGATCATAACTCTACCTCCCTTGCGGAACACCATGTAATGGCCTGGAATAGCTGCCTCTAGAATAGGCCCTGCATTTTCATCTAGCCATGATTCTGTAATGCACGCTAATTCACATGTTTCAATAAGTGCGGCGATAATATCGTTTTTTTCCTTATTGATCTGGCGTTGCACAGGAGTGATCTTATAGGACAGTCTTGGGATTATGAGTTTTTGCTCTGCACTTTGGAAACAGTGTGTCTTCTAATGGGGATCACATAAAGCGGTTTCCTTGATTCGGTTTTTGTGGCTTCTAGGTTGAATCATTTTAATTGGGCTTGCAGGTAGACAGGGTGGTGGAGCAGCTGTGATAGTGTCAAGAGGAGGAATTAAGTGCAGCGACCACTTTTTGGGGTCTTAGCGAATACAGATATGAGGGAGTATAGGCGATCATTCCCTCAGCAGTGAAGGAGTTAAAATTGCTTCTAGTTTTTGTAGAGATGTTAGCAGTGGGGGCTGGTTACATTGCCCTGCTCTATAGGATTCAGGAGTGAGGTGTGAGATTTTGCACTTCAGGCTGCACTGTAGATAACAGATAAGAGAGCATGCATGCAGGTCAGATTACAGGAGTTCAAAACCAATGTGTTTTAGTGAAATTATTTTCATCAATTCGTTTTATTGGTGTTTAGAAATGAAATCTGAGCATTACTGAATGGATTATGAAATCCATTTACACATGGAGGTGAGTCAGTATTTTAGTTTAAATGTACCTTGTTTGTGGTGTTCAGCTAAAGGTATCTCTTCCTGGTAGTAAGACTGTCCAGTGGAAGTATATTTCAATCCGTTGTGTATCTCAGTTTAGTAATGCCATCCGTTCAATGTTGGTAAATCCAGTTATGTGATATTTGGAGTTGATATTGGTCTTTGAAATATTTGTGATGAATTATGAGTGTATGGAGGTTAAAATTAAGATAATTCCTTGGAGAGGTCAGGAGCCTGAGAAAAGTATGACAGCCAGCAGGGACACCTGAATTAGAACGCCTAATGACCTAAGGCCGATCCTGCACAGGAACAGATATAGTGAAGCACACAGACACACACACATACACACATTAAGATATATGAACAAATATACATATACATAGATATACATGAACATATATACACACAAACACAACACAGATATTAACACACAGATACAGTGACACATACACATGCACACCCATACAAACATCCACACACACATCCACAAACTCTGAGATGCACATAACACACACACACACATAGATACATTTTCTCTCTCTCTGAGGCTAACTCTCCTTCCTGCTGTACTCACTTCACATGTCTCAGTTGAGCCTCCCTGCAGCCCTTCCTCTATTTTGGCACCTGATAAGTGCAAGATAATGCATCCTGGACATAAAAAACCAAGGGCAGAGTATAGAATATTTGATACAGTCCTAACATTAACATTTGAGGAAAGGTATTTAGGAGTAATTATTTCAGATGACCTAAAGGTAGGCAGACAACGTAAAAGAGCAGCAGGAAATTCTAGCAGAATGCTTGGTTGTATAGGAAGAGGTGTTAGCAGTAGAGACAGGGAAGTGCTCATACTATTGTACAGAGTGTGGAGTGTTGATCATTATTTAATGTGAAGTTTGCAATATATATATATATCTCTCTAATATGAATGTGTATTTAGCTGTATACAATAGGTGTATGAAATATTGCAGGCCCTTTTGCTTAGATTTGAAAAAGTTAACATTTCAATGACATCCCACAAGGTTAACAGCTAAAAGGTTAAAATTAAATTAGAACAAACACATGTGCTGTCAGTCAAATGTATACAAAACTCGTTGTAAGCTAATTACAGGCAAGAGCGTTCTAGAGAATATTCCAAACTTAGATATGCAATACATTACATCATGTAACAAGTTAGAAAACCTTTTTGGGAAAATCACACAGGTGGGGGCTGCTTTATGGAGGACAAAATGGCTATTTAACTGAAGGAGAAAGGATAGGACGTTGTCATTCTTTAACATTCATTCACTCAGGCATACATTCATTCATTCAACCATTATTCCATTCTCACTTGCACACGGACACCATACATATGCTGTAAGCCACTAATACTTTGGTAAGATTGATTATTTACTGACTATTTTTGCATTCTGTAACATTCATTCAATACACTTTTATCTTATATTTATTTGAGTCATTGTTTCATTTATTACAATATTTTTACAGTGCCTTTTGGGTCTTCAGACACTGAATCATTTTAATGATAGTCAAGTTATCATCTAGAATGGTTAAGGAAAACAGTATTTATAAGTAATTTGGGAACGGAAGGGTCTACTCCGTATACAGCTATAGATTGCATAAAGACACGCTAAGCTTAGAATGACCCGGAGTGACCTTTTCTCGGTAAAGGTCCACATCATACCTGAAGCGAGCCATAACTATCAAAATTGAAGTATCACCGAAACCGACACAGAGCACTGGTGAAACCTCACTTGGAGTATTGTACACAGTACTGGAGACTGGATCCTGAAAGATATTGATACTGCAGGGTAAAACGTACCAGGAAAGGGTGTGACCTGGACTCCGAGCATGGTGGCTGCCTGATTCCTTGGCTCCACACCACCCAGCTGAAATAAGCGTATTGCAACATATATTCTACACAGAAATGGGGAGAACGAAGAAGCTAGACCCCTAACAGACTCCCAAGACCAGAATGCCGGGGTCATTCACTCTGGATGAGTTTCTCGGCACACCCGCCGGGCCCTCTCATGAGGCCCTCGCACTCAATATGGCACCAACATCCCACGCCTACACTTGCTCTGGCTGGGAATATGTGACTCTGGCTGACATCTGGGCAGAACCTAGGCGCAAGACTACATTAATGGTCACCAAAGATGACCTTCACCAAGCACCTAAAAACCAGCACGCCGCACTGAAATTGGAGGTAGCGGGCCTGAAAGCAGACTTTGTGGTTCACAAAACATACATAGCTTCTGTGGAGCAACTCACAGACGCCATGGAGAAGCAGGCAAAGTCCTCAGAAACTGCCATTCAAGGGCAGGGACACCTGTTACTAACCATGCGGCGGCAACTTGAGGACTTAGACAACCAGAGGCCCCCAAACAACAAAAGAAACAGGAGGATGGATGGAGAGAACAAAGAAGCCCCACCCCCTCCATTTCCCCCACATACCCCCCCCCCAGAAACCCCCCCCCCCCAAAAAAAAACTGGTGCTGAAAGGAAGGTTCGCAACGGGCGGGCGGTGACATGGTGGACCCAGCAGGTCATTAACAAAGATAGGCACTCCAGTTCTCAAAGAGCCTGGGGGCAACCAGACACATGTCCCAGCCTCCCTGCCAACACACATCCTGATTATATGAGACAGATGACTCCAATAGAAAGGCTTCAATACATCCAAGATTTCTTGAGATAGTGGGGACCTAATGTATGGTCACATACTTGCTTGATACACATTTTCATTTTATAGCGCTTAACTTAATTTAACACTCTCTACTAATAGCCACCATTTAGGATACGGGCACGCACCCCAGCCCTATCTGTGTAAACAATTGTTACGGCGGTGAACGAGCATGGTCTGGACCAGGGTACCCCATAGCTCGGTGCTGTACCCGCTGCATCCGCAGTCACACGGATCTCCTCGCTATCGCAAGGTTATTGTTCTCATTGGAGTTGATCACTGACCCATTGGTTCTGGTTGCTCTCTGCCCTCCTTTCCTCCCTGGTCTGACCTCCAGTGGTCTGAGGGGGGACCTCAGCGCATCCTGGTCCACATCAGGGAACTAACAATGCTTGACAAGACCTGAACAAGCCCACACTGATCACCCAGCATCAACACACTATCCCTGGGACAGGCGGGTGACACAGGGCTTCCAGTACACCCCCCCGTCCCTTCACTCACCCCTCCATTACAGACCGCAGTGCCGGGGACGCCACCTGATGGTGAGACTTCGAGGGCGGCCTACTCTCCCCGCGGTCTCCTGAAAGGCGGAAATGTCGTACTGTCCTAGCCCACTTAGGATTCTCACTCAAAACTGCAGAGGACTGAACATCCTGGAATGCAGGACGCACCTTTTCAGAGAACTGCGTCATAAACGAATCTCAATCGACCTCCTACAGGAGACACATTTCCAGGAAGGTTCGGCCCCAGCTCTCCGGGACAGAGCATACTCATAAACGTACTTCAGCAATCACCAAACTTCCAAAAAAGTGGGAGTAGCCATTCTCCTAGCCACGAGGTTAAACTTCACTGAAACGGATAGGGTGCTGGACCCGGAAGAAAGTGATATCTTCTTAAAAGGTACCATCGCGAACAGCACCTACACCCTGGCATGCATTTATGCTCCCAATCGAAACCAGTCACAATACATCTGCAGAGTTCTGACCACCCTTTCTGAATTCGTGGAAGGCATACTCATTCTAGGGGGTGATTTTAATGTCCCCCTGGACCCTACACTTGATTCCTCCACAGGACATAGTAGCATTCCAGACATGCTGTTCTTCGTTACGCAACCTAGAATTTCCTTACCGAATTTAAGACCTACGGCCGACTCTCAGGTCTCAAACTTAATCTGTCAAAATGTGAGGTATTAAACATGATGATCCCAAGCGCTGAAAGCGACTCTCTGCGTACTCTCTGCGTCACGATTCCACTGGTGCGAATCCAAGATGAAATACCTCGGACTATGGCTCACACTCCATCACTCTTACACAGGATCTTCCTGACAGTCCCAGAAACATGATGTAGGTGCCAGGTGGACGAAGGAACTGTCAGGATCCCGTGGGCAGCTGCGAGGGGAGGCTGCAGTCCGCTCGCGGCACTCACCCTCTAGCCGTCCGCAGTCCCCTTCTCCTCATGCGCTCGGCGAGCAGCATCCTCCCAGCCTCGGATGCCGCCCGCGTCTTCCTCTTCGTCCTCCCAGCGGCAGCATGCATGACGCTGCACGCTGGGAGACCGCCCAGTTTTGTAAACGCCGGGGTCAGCCACTTACCCGGCATTAAAGGCACAGTGCCTCAATCATAGTGGGAGGTATAGATATCTCCCACGTGTGATTGTTAACTAGGATTGGAAATGATCCAATCAGAGTTAAGCAATGGGTTTCAATACTTACCTTTCCTGTCTCTCTCTGCCCTGTTGTGGTCTTTGCTTTCTAGTATTGCTGTTCTACTTGTGGTTCTCTCTGCTTTACGTACTCTCTGGCTTGTTTATCCGACCTTGTGACTTTCTCCTACCCTTTGACCTCGGCTTGTCTCTCGTTATTCTGTCTTCTGGTTCCCCTTACTCGCCTTGTCTCTTGACTATTCTTTGTGTGCTTAGCCCGGCCACTCTAAGGTCCGGTACTGCACCTTTTCTGTGGGTGTGTTAGCGTGTTTTGGTTCCCAGAATCGTGACAGGAACCCTGAGACACATATGGTGGGACTGCACTGGCATCAAGCCATTCTGGGACTTGATCAACACTAAAATCGCGGATATCTTGGGTGTCACGACTCCTCTGATGATGGAGCAATTTCTTTTACATTCCACTCTGAGACCAATCTCATACTACAAAAAAATCCATGCTGAGACATGATCAATGCAACTAAGGCGCTCATACCCGCTCTGTGGAAAAAAATCACAGACCCCGACACTAGCACAGTAGTTGAACGGGTGGAGGAAATCAACTCTGTGGAGACTGTAAGGTTATCCTTGATGGGACTGAGCGTCAGGCATACCGAAATGTGGAGACCGTGGATTGAGTTCATCGCAGGGGAGAGGGCGGATGTGGAGGGGAGAGACAGAAGTCCCCAGTGCTCAGACTGACGATGCCAACTCACCCCTCACCAAAATGGTTCTCATGACTTCATGATCCCATGCTAATCTAGAATACCACAACTATGGCAGACACGATAGGAACACCCTACTCTGGGAGTGGGGAACTACGGTGTTGCTTAAGCACACAACAAAGTGAATGCATGCAACAATCAAACAGAGACATAACTCCACAGGGACTAGACACATGGTTTAGGTCCAAGGGAGGACCCTAACAATTCAACCACTCAAACTGACCATGGAACAACCAACAGCCTATGAACCACTTCTAGAGAACCCCGACTGGGCTTTTCACCACAACCATATGGAGGGAGCAGACCGACAAGGGGAGGGGGGAGTGAGTGGGAGGGGAGCTGATTCATAGACCCTAGATGATATCGCACTGGGGCAGCGGTAGTGAAGGGGAGGTGCGGGGAGGGGTGGGAGAAGCCAGCACACCACACAGTCCGATCACAACAGACCGCAGTGATCCACACAGCGTAGCAAAGCTCCGGTGAGGAACGGCTACTAAACCAGGCATACATAGACCATGACTCTTATTCACCCCCCACGGGGACAACACACAGCAAATCCACAAATTAAACTAAACAACCATGAGAATGCAGAAGCTCAGTTGCGGGAGGGCAGATTAGATGGGCCAAATTGTTCTTATCTTCCACCACATTCTATGTTTTTTTTTTTTAGCTTTCAGCAGTGTCAGCAAAGCTTGGAAGGTCCCTGTGAGAAATATGCTATATTTGCATATTAATCACAGACAGGTTGCTGCTGCAGTCTCTAGCAGGCTATTAAATTTAAACACTTAGATATAAGACCTTTTTCAGGAAGTGTGATGGAATAAATGTCTTATAAAGTTCTAAACTCAACAAATATATATTGTGTAAGCAAGTAAAAAAAATAAAAGTAGAGGGCTGTACAAAAATACATTTTACCAGTGAATATTTTCTCTCATGTTATTTTTCTTTCTTTGTGTGTGTGTGTATACATATAAAACAAAACAATAATAGTGTAGTACTTTTGATGTGATTTGGGGGATTTATCACATTACATATGTGTATGCTTGGCTCTGAGTATTTAAGCAGAAAGCAGGAAGTATATTTTTGGGCAACAGCTAGGTATTTTTAGGAGACCTTCCTTGATGTTGACCATTATAAATTCCAGGAATTTAATCATCCGTACATATATTTCACATAAAAGAGAGAAATAAGTTGGACAATAGAGCAACAAACTATAATCACAAAAATAAATGGAGTTACATTTACAAAATATAAAGTCATCCACCCACGACTCTAAGGTATATTAACTTGTATACCTATTTAGGACAAAACCACTCCCAAGTAGCAGAAAGTAGGGGAAAGCCAGATTTTTCTATATTGTTTTCCATTTTGAAAACAACAAAATTAGTAAAAATAGACCTCCTAAAACTGGTCAAATCCTCCAATATGATTTTATATCCTTACAATTTGGCCAAGTAACCAGTAGCTGGAGACAATGACACTTGTGAATTAATTCCTTGCTGCTAGCTCTGAATATCGAGGATACCTTAAATTGAGTATTTAATGCAGAATGATAATATGTCACACATAGAAAACAAGATATGATGTTCCAGCATAAATTTCTCATAGATTTTTGAATGAAATATCATTATGAAAGTATTTTCCAGTTTAGGGATCCCAACGGGCAGACCTGGTGTAAAAGGGTACCCACCCACTTCACCTAATAGCAGGCCTGAGGTGAAATGGGTCTCCACCCACTCTGCCCAAAGAACAGGCCTGATGTGAAAAAGATATCCACCCACTCCACCCAAAGGGCAAGTCTGATGTGAAGGATAGTTTAATGTTTTGTACCACAAAAGTGACAGAGCTCTTAAATACAATGTTCATACAATGTTCATCTTTCTTAATAGTCAGGCCACACCTTCTTGATGGTATGTATTCCTAAGAAAACATGTATCACTTTAGTATGCCATCCTTGAATATATTCTATACAATATTATTGCTCTTTTGACACATAAAACTAGTTTTCCATAAGGATGCTCCAGTAAAAATCACTACACAGATCACAAAAGGATACAAAAGTAATTGCATGTTGGCAAGGTTACAAACTATCCTTGATCTCTCTGACAATTTTCAACCAATTATCCAATCTCTATCCAAGGTTTAATAATGGTCAAAATACTTTGCTTTCACATTTTAAGTTAAAATATTAAGTAAAGGTGAGATACTAACATAAACTTGATGTGAACTGATGATTAAAAATAAATTAATTGACTTTCTGAGTTCCTAATAACAGGAAAAAAAAATACCCAAGGGCATTATTTCAATGATTACATGGCAAGACACTCTGAACAGTAGCACAGAAAAATATGGTAGTGAGAAATAATAACTGCATCATTCTGTAATTAAATAAGTTAAAGCGGCACTGTCATGCCAAACTTACCTTTCCCCAATTGCTTCCTCTTCTCTCCCTCTGTCAGGATCTGTTCTTCTTTTCTTCCTGTCTGCTCTAGTTTTTTCTAGTAGGGACTACTTTGTCTTATGGAGGTTTCCTACACTTGACCAGCTTTCACCCACTTCTGGCGGTCAAAGGAATTTTCCCACAATTCTCATCTGATCTCACAATGTTTCCGTTCACTATTCCCCAGCAACCTGTCATATAGATAGGACACCGGCTAAACTAACAAATTTCTATCCTAACAGAATGAACAGTTTGTTCAATCGTCTTAGAATAGCATTCTGTAGTTTCTGTTCGTATCGAAATTTTATTTACTAATACTAAGTAAAAATTGCTTAGTATTAGTAATTAATCTGCCCCTACGCGCTATGCCGCGATTAGATGCATGTCTACTAAACAGTGATCAGCTCACTGTTGTAAAAAAAGACCCCCTCACGCCTCAAATAAAGTGCTCCTTGGTTGGGAACCTTTAACAATTAGTGTCTCCAACCCAGAGTCCCCACTTGTGAACACTAAACTAAATAGGGGACCTATTGTCCTCCCCCAAGCCCAAAGCCTCCATGAGCGACGGGTGGGGCCCTAAGAAAAAACAGGGGGTGGAGACCTATTGTCCCTTTCTCCCTGTGTCCCAACCCATGAGCAGCGAGTGAGGGCCCTAAATAACAATGGTGGGGTGGGGGCCCTAAGATAAAACAGGGGGGGAGGAGACCTGTTGTCGTCGTCCCCCACAGCCCCACCCATGAGCAGCGGGTAGGGGCCCTAAATGACAAAAGGGGAGGGCCTATTGTCCCCACCCCTTTGGCCCCCACCCATGAGCAGTGGGTGGGGGCTCTAAATGTAAAAATAAAACACCCTGGGGGGGTGACTACGGGTCCCCAAGACCCTAGTCACCCCTCAAAAAAAATTCTACCTACCCCCCACTCACCCTAAAAATTTACAGTCCCTGTAAATAAAAATAAATACTTACCAGTCTTCTTTTTTCAGCCCCCAAAAAGGCCAAAATAAAAACAAAAAGCCTGTCGAATTTATAAAATAAAAAAGACCAACCCAGGGCACAGGTGGGGACTTGGGGGGAACACTATGCCACATCCACTAGTTAATAGATAGGTGGGGGGTCTTTTTTATAAATGGGGGCGGGGGGCTACTTAATAGATGGGGGTGTTCACAACAGATTTTAATCTCCCTTATGCTATTATGGGGGTCATATTAACACCCATAGAGTGAGGGAGGACATGTGGGGGGTTAGGAAGTGGCAGGGAGCACAGCTCCCTGCCGCTTTTATTTTTACATATTACAGGGAGGGAGCTGCAAGCCGGCAGCTCCCTCCTTGTAATAAACGAAAGAACAAACGTACACCGACATTCGGTCTTTGTTTGTACGTTTGAAATTCCTATTCATTCACCTTTCTGATGAATGAATAGATTAAATTCCTTTAGGCTCTTTAGACTCTTTAGACTATTTGGGACTCAGTTTACATACCAATCTCTAATTTTCTAACCATACCGTCTTTTTATTGACGGCACCATAACCACTGCTACTCACTATCCCATTCATGCTTTTTTTCTAGAGACTTTACTATTCGGTTACCTCTATACTAAGATTGTTTTAGGGGTTTTCTACAGTGATTATCTTAAGACTTATACTATTTACTTACCCCTATCTCATACTTAGTCAAGGTACTTTGTAGGTCTCGCTCAAGTTTTTACCGGTGTTGGCTTCTACTTTATCACAATTTTTACACAGTATCTTGGTGTACACAATTTTTTATACATATATTTTTCTAATAAAGGTTTATTTACCCTATTTATGTGACGTTTGACTGTAGGAGGTATAGTCCAGTGGATTCGAGCTTCCACCCGCTCTGTGCAGATGGATCCTCTACCCCACTTTCTCTGTTTTATAGATTACATTCCTGTTCGCAAGTGTTTAACTGGGCATGCACGGGAATTTCACAGCGCTATCTAGTGTGAGCAGATGACGTGTCCCACAGGGACTTCCTTTACCCACACAGAGATCGTGGCGCCCAGGACCTAGGTCTGGGCACTAAATAAACATTAAATATAGGTAATATGAGGGGGTTAGGGGTATTTGGGAGTGAACAGTGGGCTCTTAGAGTCAGGAGGGGGTTAAAAAAAAAAAAACAGGTGCAGCTATGACAGTGCCGCTTTAATACACAAGCAAACATTATGGTCTCACTTTAGCCCAAAATAGCCAGGCTGGAAATATTGTCCAGATAAGCTATTCCTTTTAGTTTTCCAGTTTTG
Organism: Pelobates fuscus; assembly: GCF_036172605.1. Lineage (NCBI taxonomy): Eukaryota > Metazoa > Chordata > Amphibia > Anura > Pelobatidae > Pelobates > Pelobates fuscus. The sequence goes on from NC_086321.1 coordinate 277,298,992, forward strand.
GGCTAATCATTTATTTTCAGAAAATCATCCACAATTCTTGTCATAAATGTACACAGTACCCTGCATTATGCTGTGCACCCAGAGAAACTATCATCTAAATTTTACTTAAAAATTTTAAATTAAAAATGAGGTTCAAAATGCACATTGTAGTTTAGTAATAATTAGGGGTTTATTTACTGAATTCTGGATAACAGTAAATTGAAATCTGAGTGAGTGGCAAAAATATGGAGATATTTTCCAAGTCTGCTATAGTAACAGTTTGGCTATTTCAGCCTGAATGTTGCCATTAAAATCTTTTTTTGTAAATATATTTTTCTCATTATTTTTTTGTCAGCAATAATAAAATACATTTCAGTGACATTTCGTATTTTCGTATGTTAAAGCATATTGTTCCATGCCATGAAATTTTAACTGGCCACATTTCGGAGTTTAGAGAACAACTCCTAAGGTACACATAGAGAGTCGGGATTTTTTCTTTAAAAACAAAAAAGGTTAACCCAAATTCATGCAAAAGTGCCCATAAATAGTGGTCTTGGAGGGCAATTTGATAAAGGTGTGCCTAAACATCCTTTGAGCACACCTATTTTGTGGAAAAAATACCATGAAAGTGAAGCATTGAAACATACATTTTGCTTTTGGAACTAGGAATTAAACTCTCTATGGACAAGTAAGTTTTTCCATTTTCTATTGAAAGCATATAATTTGTAACTCAGCAAAGTATTCATCCTTTAGAGTACACCCGCCCTTAATTTAATTCCCATTATCTTTGTGACAGCGAATTTTAAAGCTACCATTTATTTATAGATGATACGAATGCTCTCACAAAAGGCCACTGCCTGTCCCTCCAAAGTAGAATACATAATTTTAGGCACAACCTTTTAAAAATCGGAGAATAATTAGCTCATCTATTAAATGGTATCATTGTTATAATGCCTATTTTTAAATCTAACAGACAAATGTAGTTATCAAACAGTAGCATAAGTTTCTAATGCTTACCAATACCTATGTGTGCAACCTCTAGCTCTGCTTTTAAGTAACTCAATGTATAAAAAAAAAATAACTTTTATATTTCATTTTTTATTTATTTGTGCTTAATTGTAATTGATCATTAGTGATGTACCGAACTGTTCGCTGGCGAATAGTTCCCGGCGAACATAGCGTGTTCGCGTTCGCCACGGCAGGCGAACACATGCGCGGTTCGATCCGCCCCCTATTCGTCATCATTGACCAAACGTTGACCCTGTGCCTCACAGTCAGCAGACACATTCCAGCCAATCAGCAGCAGACCCTCCCTTCCAGACCCTCCCACCTCCTGTACAGCATCCATTTTAGATTCATTCTGAAGCTGCATTCTTAGATGCGCTGCTGCTCATTTGATAGGGAAATGTATAGCTAGGCTAGTGTATTCAGTGTCCACTACAGTCCTGAAGGACTCATCTGATCTCTGCTGTAAGGACAGCACCCCAAAAAGCCCTTTTTAGGGCTAGAACATCAGTCTGCTTTTTTTTTTTTCTGTGTCATGTAATTGCAGTTGCCTGCCTGCCAGATTCTATGTCAGGCTCACAGTGGATACTGTGCCCACTTGCCAAGTGCCACCACTCATATCTGGTGTCACAATAGCTTGCATTTAAAAACAAAAAAATGTTTTCACTGTAATAGATTGAATAGCAGTTAGTTGTCTGCAAGCGTTTGTGTGTCAGGCCTACAGCGTGTACTCTGCCAACCTCTGCTAGTGCACAGTGCCACTCATATCTGGTGTCACAGTAGCGTGCATTTAAAAACAAAAAAAATGTTTTCACTGTAATAGATTGAATAGCAGTTAATTGTCTGCAAGCGTCTGTGTGTCAGGCCAACAGCGTGTACTCTGCCAACGTCTGCAAGTGCACATTGCCACTCATATCTGGTGTCACAATAGCGTGCATTTAAAACCAACAAACTTTTTTCACTGTTATAGATTGAATAGCAGTTACTTGTCTGCAAGCGGGTGTCAGGCCTACAGCGTGTACTCTGCCAACCTCTGCAAGTGCACTTTGCCACTCATATCTGGTGTCACAATAGCGTGCATTTAAAACCAAAAAACTTTTTTCACTGTTATAGATTGAATAGCAGTTAGTTGACTTCAAGCTGGTGTCAGGCCTACAGCGTGTACTCTGCCAACCTCTGCAAGTGCACATTGCCACTCATATCTGGTGTCACAATAGCGTGCATTTAAAACCAAAAAACTTTTTTTCACTGTTATAGATTGAATAGCAGTTACTTGTCTTCAAACGGGTGTGTCAGGCCTACAGCGTGTACTCTGCCAACATCTGCAAGTGCACATTGCCACTCATATCTGGTGTCACAATAGCGTGCATTTAAAACCAAAAAACTTTTTTCACTGTTATAGATTGAATAGCAGTTAGTTGTCTTCAAGCGGGTGTCAGGCCTACAGCGTGTACTCTGCCAACCTCTGCCAGTGCACATTGCCACTCATATCTGGTGTCACAATAGCGTGCATTTAAAACCAAAACACTTTTTTCACTGTTATAGATTGAATAGCAGTTACTTGTCTGCAAGCGGGTGTGTCAGGCCTACAGCGTGTACTCTGCCAACCTCTGCAAGTGCACATTGCCACTCATATCTGGTGTCACAATAGCGTGCATTTAAAACCAAAAATTTTTTTCACTGTTATAGATTGAATAGCAGTTAGTTGTCTTCAAGCGGATGTCAGGCCTACAGCGTGTACTCTGCCGACCTCTGCAATTGCACATTGCCACTCATATCTGGTGTCACAATAGCGTGCATTTAAAACCAAAAAACTTTTTTCACTGTTATAGATTGAATAGCAGTTAGTTGTCTTCAAGCGGGTGTGTCAGGCCTACAGCGTGTACTCTGCCAACCTCTGCAAATGCACATTGCCACTCATATCTGGTGTCACAATAGCGTGCATTTAAAACCAAAAAACTTTTTCCACTGTTATAGATTGAATAGCAGTTAGTTGTCTTCAAGCGGCTGTGTCAGGCCTACAGCGTGTACTCTGCCAACCTCTGCAAGTGCACATTGCCACTAATATCTGGTGTCACAATAGCGTGCATTTAAAACCCAAAAACTTTTTTCACTGTTATAGATTGAATAGCACTTAGTTGTCTTCAAGCGGGTGTCAGGCCTACAGCGTGTACTCTGCCAGCCTCTGCAAGTGCACATTGCCACTCATATCTGGTGTCACAATAGCGTGCATTTAAAACCAAAAAACTTTTTTCACTGTTATAGATTGAATAGCAGTTACTTGTCTGCAAGCGGTTGTCAGGCCTACAGCGTGTACTCTGCCAACCTCTGCAAGTGCACTTTGCCACTCATATCTGGTGTCACAATAGCGTGCATTTAAAACCAAAAAACTTTTTTCACTGTTATAGATTGAATAGCAGTTAGTTGTCTTCAAGCGGGTGTGTCAGGCCTACAGTGTGTACTCTGCCAACCTCTGCCAGTGCACATTGCCACTCATATCTGGTCTCACAGTAGCTTGCACGCATAGTACCACTAATCCAAAAAACAATGACAGGCAGAGGCAGGCCACCCCGCAGGGGTCGTCGTGGTCGTGGTGCTGTAATTCCCTTTTGCCCTAGAATAATGCCCAATTTTCAGAGGCCACGTACCCTGAACTTGAAAAGTTCTGAGGACATAGTTGACTGGCTAACACAGGACACCCAATATTCTACTGCTTCCGCTCGGAACCTTGACGCACCATCCTTCTCCAGCTTAGCTTCAGGCACCTCTCAAGATACCACTCACCGCCTGCCGCCACCACCAACACTAGCACCACAGCCGCTTCACTTTATCTGTCAGAGGAGTTATTTACAGATCCATTTGAAGAAATGAGTGATGCGCAACCATTATTGCCAGAGGATGTAGATAACAGGGATATGTCTCAGTCAGGCAGCATTACACACATGGACGTACGGTGTGATGATGATGATGTTGTACCCACTGCTGCTTCCTTTGCTGAGTTGTCAGATACAAGTGAAGCAGTTGATAATGACGATGTGTCCATGGATGTCACGTGGGTGCCCACTCGGCAAGAAGAAGAACAGGGGAAAGTTCAGATGGGGAGACAGAGAGGAGGAGGAGACGAGTTGGAAGCAGGGGGAGGTCGTCTCAAGGAGCTAGTGGCACAGTCAGACAGCATGCATCAGCACCCGGGGTCAGCCTGACAGAAAATTTGTGGCTATTGGGATACCGCAGTGGATGGTACCCGGACGAAATAGCTTTGCCCAAAAGGCAATCCCCAACCTGTACTCGATTGTGCAAAAGGAAGTAATGGCATGTCTTGCACACAGTGTTGGGGCAAGGGTCCATCTGACCACTGATACCTGGTCTGCAAAGCATGGTCAGGGCAGATATATCACCTACACTGCGCATTGGGTAAACCTGCTGATGGCTGCCAAGCATGGAATTTGTGGCTCTGCAGAGGAGTTGGTGACACCGCCACGACTTGCAGGCAGGCCTGCTGCCACCTCCTCTACTCCTCCTTCTCCATCCTCTTCCATAACCTCCTCGGCTGAGTCCTCTTCTGCTGCTGCGTCTTGCTCCACATCAATGGCACCCCCCCACCAGCTCCCCAGGTACTATTCCACATCCCGGATACGGCAGTGTCACGCCGTCTTGGGTTTGACTTGCTTGAAAGCAGAGAGTCAAACCGGACCAGCACTCCTGTCCGCCCTGAACAGGTGGAAAAGTGGTTGACTCCGCACCAACTTGAAATCGGCAAAGTGGTTTGTGACAACGGAATAAATTTGTTGGTGGCATTGAATTTGGGCAAGTTGACACATGTGCCGTGCATGGCACATGTGTGTAATCTGATCGTACAACGCTTTGTGCATGCGTACCCAGGCTTACAGGATGTCCTGAAGCAGGCCAGGATCGGCTTGGGGATGTCCGTAGGAGTACTCACAGATCACTGTTCAAGGTCTGTTTGTCTGTATAACCCGTCAGCATTGCCATTTTGCTTCCCAGGGCAATAGTGAATTGTAAAGTCAAAAGGCTGTAGCGCCAAACTCCAGCGCAACAGCCTGGCATTGTCTCCTGACACCCTGTTCAGCCACACCAACGGGTTGTGATCTGTAAGGTAAACAGTTGTCCATACAAGTAAGGTTGCAGCTTTTTGAGGGCACACACCACCGCCAGGCACTCCATTTTAATGGCAGTGTATCTATTTCCCTGGGTCAAAGTTTCCGGCTTAGATAAGCCCCGGGTTGGCTCAGTACTGCTCCCAATTCAAACATAGAAGCGTCTGTATGGACGAGAAAGCGTTTAGTTGGATCAGGAGCAGAAAGTACAGGGGATTTAATGAGCGCCGTCTTGAGCTGTTGGAAGGTCTGTTCACACTCTGGGGCCAATACTACTATCTTGGGGAGGTTTTTATGTGTTAGATCTGTGAGAGGTTTAGCTAGGGTGCTGTAATTAGCTAAGAATTTCCTGTAGTACCCTGCGGTACCCAGGAATGTGAGGACCTGGGTTTTAGTGCGGGGGGTTGGCCACTTGGCGACTGCCTCTATTTTAGCGGGTTCTGGTTTCTGTATCAGGCTCCAGACTCTGTGCCCTAAGTATTGAACTTCTGCCATTCCTATATGACACTTACTTGGCTATAGGGTCAGTCCGGCCTCCCTAACCGGTCTAGTCCGGCTCCTATGTGGGTCAGGTGTTCGGCCCAGCAGCAGCTAAAAATGGGTATATCATCCAAGTAGGCACAGGCATACTCCTGAAACCCATCCAGTAGCCGATCTACCATCCTCTGAAAGTTAGCCGGGGCATTCTTCATCCCGAATGGCATGACCTTAAACTGATACAGGCCAAACGGGGTGACAAATGCCGACTTGGGGATGGCGTCCTAGGCTAATGGAATTTGTCAGTACCCCTTGCCCCTGGCCATTTTGTCTAGGATCTCGTCTATCCGGGGCATAGGGTAGGCGCCTGAGGTTGTTTTATCGTTTAGCCTCCGGTAGTCCACACAGAAACGGGTCGTGCCGTCCTGTTTCGGTACTAGTACTACCGGGGAGGCCCAAGGGCTGTCAGAGTGTTCTATCACCCCGAACTGCAGCATTTCCTCAATTTCTTTCCGCATATTTTCTTTAACTGCTTTGGGTATGTGATAGGCAGTTTGGCGTAGGGGGGTCTGGTCTAGGGTTTCAACTTTGTGAGTGGTTAACGGAGTGTACCCAGGTAGGTTGGGAAACGTGGCCCTCTTGTCCTGGATTAGTCTTTGGACCTGGGTTCGCTCCTGGGGGTCTAACCATTCTCCTAACTGTACTTCTCCCAGGTCTCCGCTCTGGCCCTCTTGGTCTAGGAGATCTGGGAGTGGCAAATTATCATAATCTTCAGTGGCAGGTGCACAGATCGCAGTTACCTCTTCCGTGCGCTCGTGGTATGGCTTGAGCATCTTCACATGGAGCATGCGCTTGCCTCCCGTGCCTGTGACCGGACCGATCACAAAGGTGGTATCACAAACCTGCTCTACCACCTTATATGGGCCCTGCCAGGAAGCCTGCAGCTTGTCCTTGTGGACGGGTCGCCAAATTAGCACCTTTTGCCCCACCTTAAAGCTGCGGTCCCTGGCTCCCTTATCGTACCATCTGCGCTTCCTGTGTTGGGCCACCTGGAGGTTGTTGCGTACGTTCTGGGTCAGCATCTCCAGGCGGTCCCTAAACTCTAGCACATAGGGTACGATGGGGGTGCCGCTAACAGTCTCGTCTCCCTCTTGTGTTCCCTAATTAAATCTAGGGGGCCCCTCACTCTCCTCCCAAATAATAGTTCGAAAGGAGAGAACCCGGTGTATTCTTGAGGTACTTCCCTATAGGCAAACATCAAGTGGGGTAGGAACCTTTCCAAGTCTGAGTGTCTATGAACGTACGGATCATCTGTTTAAGTGTTCCATTAAACCGTTCACAGAGCCCATTGGACTGGGGGTGATAAGCAGAGTTCAGTATTTGCTGAACCCCACATATCTTCCACGGTTGTTGTGCGACTTTGGCGGTAAACTGGGATCCCCATCCAAAATAATTTCCTTGGGAAATCACACCCGGGAAAATATTCGCATCAGGGCATCCGCTACAGTCTCTGTGTGCACATTAGTCAAAGCTATTGCTTCTGGGTACCTGGTGGCATAGTCCACCACGGTCAGTACATATTTCTTGCCGGAGGGGCTGGGCTTGGATAGGGGTCCTATAATATCTACCGCTACCCTACTGAACGGTTCCTCAATTATGGGAAGAGAACGGAGCCGGGCTTTGTATCAGTCTACCCTCTTCCCTACCCTCTGGCAGGTATCACAGGTCTGGCAGTATCACCTGACGTCCTGTGAGATACCTAGCCAGAAGAAGTTCTGGGTCAGCCTGTGCTTAGTACGGCTGATCCTTAAGTGCCCAGACAGGGGAATGTCGTGGGCGATGCGTAATAACTCCAGTCTATATTTTCTCAGCACTATCAATTGCTTTATGGGTAAGGGAATGGATCCGGACACTATTTTTTCTACAGCAGCCCCTTGTCCCAGGTGTACCTTTCCCCTTCTAATCCTGCCTGGTCTTTATTAATACGATCTTTGTAGATCTGCAGGGAGGGATCTAGGGCCACTTCAGAACCGAATTCTAGGGGGGATGTCCAGGGCGTGACATTGGGCATGGGGGGTACATTGCTTACCTGAGCCTCAGAGTGGTTAGGCGGAGCTGTGGTGCGGGCCTGCTGCCAGGTCACAACCAGGTACGCCTCTTGTACTGCGGTTTGAGTAACAAAAGCTGAAGTCAGCTCCCCCAGGTCGTTGCCCAAAATAACGTCAGCGTGTAGGTCCTGCCTGCCCACCTCCACGTTTCTGTGCCCCGCTCCACAATTCAAATGTACCTTGGCAGTGGGTACTTTATAAATGGCTCCACCTGCCACCCGTACAGCAACACAGTCTCCAGTTAGGAGGACCGACCAAGCATCTTTTTCTATCTCACGGTTCCTAAAATCGCTGCCATATACACGTCCACAGATAGGGGACGCAACAGGGATTAAACTGATAAAAATAGTACTACTTAACACACCTTATAATAATGCAGAGAGAGGCAACGCAGAGAGAGGAGTCTGAAGAAGAGGAGTCAGAGGAGGAAGGTGGCTTTGAGGAGGTGGAAGACCAAACACAACAGGCGTCCCAAGGGGCTTGTTGTCACCTTTCGGGGACCCTTGGTGTTGTATGGGTGGAGGAAGAGATCTTCAATGACATCAGTGAGGACAAGGAATGGGACATGGCTAGCTTGGTATCCAACCTTGTGCAAATGGGGAGTTTGCGGTTGTGGAAATGGACTGTTTGCGGTTGTTTGCGGTGCGTTAAACGGGGAGTTTGGTCTGTCACTGTGAAGTGGGCGTAACCCTTACACTACATGATCGATACAACATCATACAGTAGGTCCCCCCCTCATTATTTTTATGGCCCCCACCCACCGCTTTCGGGTGGGGGCAGGGGGGAGGACAGTTGGTCCCCCTCATTGTGATTTATGCCCCCCACCCACCGCGCAGGGGTGGGGGCCGGGGAGGAGGACAGTAGGTCCCCCACCTTATCCTTATTTACTGAATATTCCCCTGTATAACAATGTTTGGCATTTAGTTAATATTCTCTATTCTGCTCTGTGTTAGTGTGTATCAGGGTCTCTGAGGACAGGTGTCAATCCATATCTGCCAAGTGACCCTATGTTTGGGGAACAGTCTCTATTCTGCTCTGTGTCAGTGTGTATCATGGTCTCTGAGGACAGGTGTCAATCCATATCTGCCAAGTGACCCTATGTAGGGGGAACAGTCTCTATTCTGCTCTGTGTCAGTGTGTATCAGGGTCTCTGAGGACAGGTGTCAATCAATATTTGCCAAGTGACCCTATGTAGGGGGAACAGTCTCTATTCTGCTCTGTGTCATTGTGTATCAGGGATCCTTAGGATAGGTGTCAATCCATATCTGCCAAGTGACCCTATGTAGGGGGAACAGTCTCTATTCTGCTCTGTGTCAGTGTGTATCAGGGATCCTTAGGATAGGTGTCAATCCATATCTGCCAAGTGACCCTATGTAGGGGGAACAGTCTCTATTCTGCTCTGTGTCAGTGTGTATCAGGGATCCTTACGATAGGTGTCAATCCATATCTGCCAAGTGACCCTATGTAGGTGGAACAGTCCCTATTCTGCTCTGTGTCAGTGTGTATCAGGGATCATTAGGATAAGTGTCAATCCATATCTGCCAAGTGACCCTATGTAGGGGGAACAGTCTCTATTCTGCTCTGTGTCAGTGTGTATCAGGGATCCTTAGGATAGGTGTCAATCCATATCTGCCAAGTGACCCTATGTAGGAGGAACAGTCCCTATTCTGCTCTGTGTCAGTGTGCATCAAGGATCCTTAGGATAGGTGTCAACCCATATCTGCCAAGTGACCCTATGTAGGGGGAACAGTCCCTATTCTGCTCTGTGTCAGTGTGTGTCAGGGATCCTTAGGATAGGTGTCAATCCATATCTGCCAAGTGACCCTATGTAGTGGGAACAGTCTCTATTCTGCTCTATATAATAGGTAATAGTATTACCATTTTTACACAATTAGGTCTCTGAGGACAGGTGTCAATCCATATCTGCCAAGTGACCCTATGTAGGTGGAACAGTCCCTATTCTGCTCTGTGTCAGTGTGTAACAGGGATCCTTAGGATAGGTGTCAATCCATACCTGCCAAGTGACCCTATGTAGGGGGAACAGTCCCTATTCTGCTCTGTGTCAGTGTGTATCAGGGTCCCAGAGGACAGGTATCAATCCATATCTGCCAAGTGACCCTATGTAGGGGGAACAGTCTCTATTCTGCTCGCTGTCAGTGTGTATCAGGGATCCTTAGGATAGGTGTCAATCCATACCTGCCAAGTTACCCTATGTAGGGGGAACAGTCCCTATTCTGCTCTGTGTCAGTGTGTATCAGGGATCCTTAGGATAGGTGTCAATCCATATCTGCCAAGTGACCCTATGGGGGGGGAACAGTCTCTATTCGGCTCTGTGTCAGTGTGTATCAGGGATCTTTAGGATAGGTGTCAATTCATACCTGCCAAGTGACCCTATGTAGGGTGAACAGTCCCTATTCTGCTCTGTGTCAGTGTGTATCAGGGTCTCTGAGGACAGGTGTCAATCCATATGTCAAGGTGTCAATATGTCATATGTCAGGTGTCAATCCATATCCATTGTGATTTAGGAATGTTAGGTGATTTCTGCCCTTTATGTATTAAAACCAGACTCTGCATCAACTGTGTAATTTTCCATGGGAGTTTTGCCATGGATCCCCCTCCGGCATGCCACAGTCCAGGTGTTAGTCCCCTTGAAACAACTTTTCCATCACTTTTGTGGCCAGAAAGAGTCCCTGTGGGTTTTAAAATTCGCCTGCCCATTGAAGTCAATGGCGGTTCGCCCGGTTCGCGAACGTTTGCAGAAGTTCCCGTTCACTGTTCGCGAACCGAAAAATTTGTATTCACGACATCACTACCAGGGAATGAGAGCCCCCTCCCTGGCCAGCTAACAAGCAGGGAGGGGAGACGAATAAAAATAAATACTAAATTTAAGAATAATAAAATATTAATAAAATATTAATAATATAAAAAATAATAATGTTAAAATAATAATAATAATTAAAAAAAATATATAAAAATGCCCACCCCCCACCAGGGCTCTGCATCACACACACAAACACACTCTGCATCACACACACACACACACACACACACACACACACACACACACTGCATTCATACACACACACACAGCACTCATACACATACACACTGCACTCACACACACACACACACACTGCACTCATACACACACACACACACACACACTGCACTCATACACACACACACACACGCACACACACATACACACTGCATTCATACACACACACACACACACACTGCACTCATACATACACACTGCAGTCATACACACACACTGCATTCATACACACGCACACTGCATTCATATACATACTGCATTCATACACACACTGCATTCACACACACACACTGCATTCATACACACACTGCATTCATACACACACTGCACTCACACACACACACACACCGCATTAATACAAACACACTGCATCATACACACACACACACACACACACTGCATTCATTATATACACACACTGTAAATAAATATTCAATTAATATAATTTATTGGGGATATAATTTTATTTAGAAATTTACCAGTAGCTGCTGCATTTCCCACCCTAGTCTTATACTCGAGTCAATAAGTTTTCCCAGTTTTTTGGGGTAAAATTAGGGGTCCGACTTATATTCGGGTCGACTTATACTCGGCTATATACGGTACACATTTAATTTACAATCTTTCAAGAGTTTCCTGTCAATTCAATCAATATTACTTCTAACCTTAAGAAAACTATCAAAAGCTTGAATGTATTTATATATATATATATATATATATATATATATATATTTATATATATATATGTGTGTGTGTGTTAGGGGCCCATGATAGTACAGAGAAAAATACACTGATGAGTGTAAGATGGTATTTAAAAGAGCAAGTCAGTTGTGGTGTGCCGGAACCGACGATGAGGTAGGCCTGTAAATAAAGAGGGCAAAAATAGAATATCAAATTTATTACATACCAACAATACATAAACATTAACCAGACATGTCTTGAAATGCAATTCTTAATTCTTGTACAGCGTTAGGTATGTATCGAGAGTAAGCGGAGGATTTCCAACGCCCCCAGTGTCTTAATAACATGAACCGGAATGTTTACACTGGAGGCTGTGGAGGCCGCTCCTATGCGAAAGGAATGGCGTGAATAGTTAGCTGATTTGAGGCCTAGCTGGGTTAGTAAAGACCTGACGTGGGTCATAAAGGTGGTAGTAGTACCGAACCTTGTAGAATGAAAAGTGGTTGTGATGGTGGTGCGTTGCTATGCTGGGTATATGAGTCCAGTAGCTTGACGGAGCACCACCTGTTGTGAGTAGGATAGTACTTAACCTCTACTGGAGGAGCATGTTGACTGGTTTTGGAATGGGGCAGAGTAAGGATATAATGGTCCATGTGTTTCGTTACGTGTGAATGAAGCAGATTGTGAGTAGACTGTGTCATGTTGATGGAGGTGAATTCTGTTGGTCACAGGAAACCATAAAATCTGTTTTTTTTTTTCATTGTTAATTTTTTTATTTCTTACACACACAGAAAGAACAACACAAGCCATAAACAACACAAAACACAATAACATAAAACTAAATAAAATAAAAATAAAAATACATAAACAAAATAAATTCAATTTTAGTTTTCTTTGCTATTACCTTGATTTAATTTACAATCCTTATATTCAACTTATACCAGTATGCAAAGTAAAAATAATTGACATTGACAATTAGTTCTTACTCACAAGCGGAATGCTCAGCATAATACAGTTTTAATACTATTTTACCTAAATCTTTCAGCTTTGCAGTCATACCCTATCAATTATTCATTAATATGCAATAATGTACATGCTTTAACCTCATATCTGTTTTAGGCTATTCCTCCTTTTGCTATAACCTCTATTTATACCTTACACCTATATGCCAACCAATCTTGCCATGCTTTTTCATGGCCACCTTCTCTTCCTTCTATTTTATTTACTATTCTCTCATATTCATACGTCTTGTCTACTCTTTCCTGCACTTCCAAAATATATGGTGGGATTGTTTTTTTCCAATTTTGAGCAATGCTTATTTTTGCAGCGATTAATATATGAATAATAACTACCTTATTTTTTATTCGACTCCACTCTTGGTATATATGTAAAAGATAGAACTCAGGGAAATTTGGTATCACTGTATCCATTAAAATTTGAATTACTAATTTAACATCGTTCCAAAACTGTACAAGACGAGAGCATCCCCAAAAAATATGTAATAAAGTTCCCTTCTCCCTTTGACACCTCCAGCACCTGTCAGAGGCAGCTTCATACATTCGAGACACTTTTGCGGGAACTAAGTACCAACGCATTAATATTTTGCTATAAGCTTCCCAATATGTAAGGCTGTGAGATATTTGTTTAGTAATTTTTATAGTTTGATACCAATGGGATAGATCAAAGGTTTTTGATAGGTCTCGTTCCCATAATATCATATAAGGCAACTTTTCTTCCCCATTTACATATAAAAGGCTTTTGTAGCATATTGAAAGAGGTTTACTCTCCATATTAGGGTTCAAACAGAATTTACCCAACCAAGTCACTAAGGCCATATCTAATTTTAACAGCTTATTTTCTAACAAAAAATTCTTGATCCTTAAATACGAAAATACCTCTTTATTCGGAAGGGCAAACTCTGCCTGCAAACTAGGATATGATTTGAGCCCTGCCTCATAATATAACATATGCACTTTACTAATGCCATTAGTTTCCCAAGTATTCAAATTTAAATCTTGTATAAAGTACTTTATTACATATAATGGTGCTAAGACTAATAGCTTTACACCTTTTAGCAATTTAGGAGTCCATTTTGACCAATGATAGAGCATTAATTTTGTCGTAGAAAGCATGTTTTTGCCTATTGACCCATTCATTAAGGTCTCCCATAAAAGCTTTTCTATTAAATAGGGTTTAGCGCAAGCTTGTTCCAGTTTTAACCATACTGGTGAATTTAAACGGAAAAGTACTGCCAAAGCATAGGACAACATAGATGCCTGATAATATTTAATAATGTTAGGAATACCCAATCCGCCTTGTGGATATGGAAGCTCTGTAAGCCTAGCTGCCACCCTTGGCGTTTTTTTTTTCCATATGTATGAGTTAAACATAAGTTGAAATTTTTTTAATAAATTTTTTGGCACAGCCATAGGAATAGTTCGAAAAAGATACAATACATGGGGTAAGGCCATCATTTTAATTGTGTGTACACGCCCTAACCAAGATGTCCCCAAAGTCCCCCAATTTTCTAACTGATCTTTTAATTTATGTAATACAGAAATATGATTATGCTTAATTAAAAGAGAGCTCGTTTTAGTAAGTTTTATGCCCAGGTATGTTAGAAAATCTTTGCGCCAATCGAACGAGTAAGTACCTGCTAATTGATTTATCTCCGTTTTAGGTACACCCAACGGTAACACCTGGGTTTTCTTAACATTATTTTTATAATAGGAGATCATACTAAATCTTTCCAACAGTTTAACTAAATACGGTAATGATTCTTTAGGTTTTGATACAAATAAAAGTGCATCATCAGCAAAAAGAGCAAATTTTTGTTCCCCAACCGGGGTATTTAACCCACATATACCAGCATGTTGTTTTATGTGTCTAATCAAGGGCTCTAAGGTTATTATAAAATTATTGGGGAAAGTGGGGACCCCTGGCGTGTTAAAAATCTGTTTTAATGACAAGATTTGTGCTGGCGTCAAAAGGTTTTAAATCTAAGTTGGATAAGTCTTTAAAAATATGAAAATCTAAAGGTAGCCTCTGAGCAGTATGCAGGGGTTTGGATCTCTGGATACCCCTAAGGATATTCTTCACTTGGTAAGAGGACATGAAAGTCGAGTTGTTTGGTTGTAAAGTTAGCATGTGATGTTGGATGCCTGTCAGATATAGTTTGATTGTGTTGTATGATAGTTTGAGTTTGAGGTGGCAAAAAGAAGCAAACCCCAACAAGGATGTCATGATGAAAGGTTGCAAGATGTTGTGTTCCTCAAGGAATCTTTTAAATAAAATGAAAGCTCTGTCGTAAGTTTTCCTGGTATTAGTGGACAGTGCTAGTTGGGACAATGTATGATAGCCGTAATGGCGTGATCTATGGTGGAATATTGTAGTGAAAATTCCTCAGAGGGTATGAGGGAGTTCAGACTCGGAGTGGCGGAGGTGTGTGGTGCCGATAGATCGATGATGAGTCTCTGTTTATGGGAAGATTTCCCCGTTACAATACCGATGGGGTTTGTCTGCCATGTGTTGAAAGGAGGGGACTGGAAAGGCCCCAATAGGAAGTCCTCTGCCACTTCCTTGGCTATGAGTGTGTCAACAGCTGTAGGGTTTTGCTGTGCGGACTGTAAATTAGGACATTCCAGGATTCCAGAAGGCATGTGTATGATACCTATGTGGAATCCTTCTGAGATAATGAAATCCACCAGATGTCTAGACGGGTGATGTAACAGTAATGTCGTAAGTGTAGAAATGTTTATCAATGTTAAGTATTGTTTAGGATACCTTTTATTAGGACAACTGGTTTTAGCATGTGCCCTGAAACATTTTAAACATATATGCAATAACCGACATCCACTGTAATTACATGATCCGATATTAAAGTTGTTACATATCTGGGACTTGCCCAGACACTTGATAGGTTGTCCCAGTTTGTCTGTGGGCGATTTTTCTGTAGTACCAGTGGAACTAGTGCCCTGCGAGGGGGTACGTTCGTTTGCAGTGGTGGGACAGAAATTAGCCGTATGAGCCATAGAGGAGCAGTATGCACTAGCCGGCGTTCTTAGACCTGCAAAGTGTCTGCAGAAAATGACTGTATCTATCTTGCTCTAGTTGGACCCTGTCCCGTACTGGGAGAAAGCGCCAGACACTTTAGCAGAAAAGGATCTATGGTAATCGTAGAAAGCTGACCCACCATATTTGTTGCCCAGGTCCACCAGCTTGTGCATATACAGATCAAACTCCTCACGCCTGTGGGGTTATACTGCACAGATGACATCACGGTAAATGCCAAATGCCAACACAAACTCAGGATAGTCAGTTTCCTATTAAGGCGGGCATCCCTAGATTTGACCACCACAGAAATATCGTCATAAGCGTAAGTCTTATGTTCCACCACATCCTGGAAGGCAATCAGCACTGAAGCCAAGTTGATATCTTTACCTTCCAGGATGTCTTTTTTTGAGGTGCTCAGGGATCATATGGGCAGGGTTAACCTCTTGATCATCAGAAGTGGTGGCTGGAGAAACTAATTGCAACTCGACCGGTGCTGGGGGGTTGCAGCGGGCGTCCCAGCCATGGTAAGGGCTGAGGTGACCGATTCGAGTTTCTCCAGCCTGGAGTTGACCCTGCTCATGGATGCCATGAGGTATGAAAGCATGCCATGTATATCTCCCGGGTTAGACTGGCTAGTCCCTTCCCCTGCATCAATGTTATCGGTTGAGGTGTGAAGTAATTTGTAGAGTTCCGCTTTCCTTGCTGTTGCGGGGAATGGGATTTGTCGTCTCCTGAGTTCGCTGGTTATGCAAGGGATTGTCCATGATCTGAAGGATGCTGGACTAGCCACATCTCCTCCCTGTGATGGACTGTTTGCTCTAGCCGGAGTGCCCGGTAGGGAGAAATCCTCTAACCCTTCCTGAGACATACTACAAACAAAACAATGAATTAGTGTATGAAAACCACCAAATTGTACTGGCAGGCTAGCTAAGCCGGATGGCGAAACATTATACTTGTTTGGTGACAGGTGAGGACCTACTAATTGCCAAGCGGCTTCAGAGGCTCTATCTATGCGTTGGGGCGAGGGGATTTGAGGCCACTCATCGTAGTGGCAGGAGTTTTAGGCTTCTCGGTGACAGAAAAACAGAGGAAGGGAGTGACAGGTGAGGCCCTCTCTGTGCAACATGCGAGGAGGCTAGCTAACGTGTGGCCCGATGGGTGTTTGCCTCCGAAACGTTGAGGCGGGGTGTTGGCCTCGCGGGACCACTAACTGATGGCGACTGCCAAGAAGGGGTAAATACCTGTTGGGAAGCCTATGACCCTATTGCCAGTACTCTAACCTAGGGGGGAAGAAATGAAATGTATGGTAGAATACCATAGGAGCAGGTGTACGTACCTGGTAGTATGACAAATCTCACAGGAAAAAACGTGTGGTGCAAATATATATAAGTTTGACAGCCTGAAACGGTTAAAAGAGAGTAGTATAATGAGTGTGGATTGTTGGAAAGAAACAGACGTGTAGCCTGTATCAGCGATGGTTTTTAAGGCTTTCTGGCGTATGGCTTGTAAAATGAAATGTTTTGATATACCATGGGAATATAAATGTTTACTCAGGAAAAGTGATGCCGTGGCTTTAATAAAACATCTATAAGAGGAAGGTGAGGGAGGCCGTGGCCTATGTATAAACAGCATATGTGTTATATAATAACAGTGTGTAAGGGAAACATAAAATTGATGTAAGTTTTATATATATATATATATATATATATATATATTATTGTGCAGTAAAACGACGTATGATTGGTTGGATCAGAAACGTGTGATTCAACCCGAGCATGCATGAAAAGGAAACTATAACCTTATGTATGTGTCATAGTTAACAACAAAGAAATGAGGCCTGTAACGTAGGCTGAATCAATTTTAAATGAAATGGATAATTATGGAAAACTCCTGGAAGCGTGGGAGTCAAATGATCCATACAGAAATGTTAGCTGGCTTCATGCACCTTGATAGAATAAGTGATACCTTTAAATAGAAATGACAATAGTCTGTCTATTAAAAACAAGCAACTATTTAACCGAATGTGTATACATGAAATGATGAACTGTAACTCACGAACCAGATCTATGCGTAATATATAGCAGGATAACCGAACCCAATATGAAGGGAACCAGAAGCTAGGACGAATAGTTTAAATGTATGCATTTTATGCGAACAGCAAGCATGCTTAAATATAACATGAATAAAGTGCCGAACGGAAAACACAACCGAAATGATAATCGTCCAGTGTAGCAAGGGAACAGTTTGTGCGAAATTATTATTTCACTTAATACGCCTGATTTAGCCGAACAAAACGTACGAAATGAAGCCGCAAAACGGCTTGTGTAATTGCGACATAGCAGAGAAAAAAACGTAAAGCGAGGACCCGTGCTGTACCGTGCGCCATGGGAACCGATCCTGGCGTGACAGGTAGGTCTAACTTACGGTTTAGGAGTCCCTGGGACGCGATCTACAACGAAGACCGGGTTAAGAAGCTGGACAGACGGAAAAGGCCTGCAACATTATTCCTAGACACTGCCGCGGAGAAACTCGTGGGTGAGAAAAACCAAGATGGCGTCTGAGAAAACCCGAAAGTGGATCCTCATTCAGCGCTGACCTCGAACGGTATGGAGCCAGGTAAGGGGTGTCCCTTAAGTAGGGAAGGGGGGGTGTCATACGCCCCTCCCACAATTACAGGCCAAACGGCCTTAATACACACACACATATATATATATATATATATATATATTTAATTAGTATTGTAAAATACTACTTGACATTTTTAAAGTAAAGAATTAAAAAGTGTATGTTTGAAAAAATTTGGATAATTGGATTTGTTACAGTGTGTCTTTGAGCATATTTTCTATTATAACTTGATAATTGTCTCTCTTTCATTGTTAATAAAATGTTTGAAATATTTCAATCACATTATTTCTAAATATTATTGTCCAGAATATATTAAAATTATATTTTTCAAAATATCTCTTTTTATAGTTAATATAAAATTCTACTTATTCAAGTACTGAAATTTATTCTTTTACTATTTAAGGATGGAAGCAATTGTACAAGTTCTGAGCCAAAACAAAACCTGGAATTTAAGCTATATGTTTGTTCAACCACAATTTACCTTTTTTCCTATTAAGGGCACCAAAACGTATTATATATAATTTTGTTCTGGAGAAATGGAGCTTTCATTTCACATCAAATATTTATACATGAAACATTATTTCTAATGAATAAATTCTAAAAAAAGTTTAAGCAATGAAGACATTTTATTTTCCATGTTCTGCATGGCATTTTAATTATAAATGTCATAATACTATTGGCTTTTGCTGTGATAAAATACACATATTTGTGTTCAGCGATGTCTTATGCGAACAACAGTACCCCTATGTACAGGTTTTCTGGGGTTTGGGAAAGTTACAGAGTCAATTATAAGGCTTTATTCTTTTTATACATTGAAATTTGCCAGATTTTGCCTTTGAGACCTGATGGCAACCCAGAAATGAAAATTATCCCATCATTGCATACCATTTACAAAAGTAGACAATCCAGGGTATTCAAATTGTGGTATATGCAATCTTTTTTATTAGTATGTGTCAGAAACCTTGGTCAAAGTTAGTGTTCATATTAGTTTTAATTTTTCACTCACAAAATGCAATTTCACTGCGAATCTCATTGTCATTATACATTTTACTTCTCTAAAACATGCATATTTGTGTTCAGCAATGCCTCACAAGTACAACAGTACCACCCATGTACAGGTTTTATGGGGTTTTTGAAAGTTGCAGGATCAAATATAGGACTTGCCCATTCAGTTTTTACACACTGAAATGCTCCAGTTTTGTCTTAAAGGCATATGTTGCCTTTAAGAACATACAACAGCCCCAAATTACTCTCATCGTAGTATACAATTTGCAAAAGTAGACAAGCCAGGATATTAAGAATGGGATATGTCCAGTATTTTTAGTAGCCACTTAGTCACAAACCCTGGCCAAAGATTTTTGGGGGGGAAGTCACAGGGCCAAACATATTAAATCCCCCTTTCAACTTGTAAATTTGATAAATGATTGTCTATATTTTTCCTAAAATTGGCATAATTTCAGTTGTTTGGTTTAGTCACTTTATCACAAATGTTAGCACCATTTAGTGGTCATATTTTACCCCCACACACTAGTTTTTGTGATTGCTTTAGTAAGTCACAAGATCAAATATATGTAAGTATATATATATACTTGTAAAATTGGCAAAGTGATTTTCTGTGCCTATGTCATCTTTGAGAGAACATGGCACCCTAAGAAAATTATCCCCATGATGGTGTACCAATTTAACACTTATTCTAAATGTAGTATTTTGAGTTTTTGGTGTAGCCACTTTATAATGGTTGTTCTTAACATAAGCAGGGACAGGCCATGTCAGGGGTATGTAGAAGTCATAGTAGTCGGAATACCAAGTGAAAAATTGCAATCTGGCTTAAAAAGACTGCAATTGTCTTGCATGCATGCAACTTGGATCAGACGTGTTTGAACTTCAAAGTTATTCAGTCTTATGATGTCACTGCACTGTGCAGGATGTGAAGCAATGGGAACATCGAATACTATTTATAGGGTTTCAAACACTGTCTAACCCAATATACTGAAGGTAGGGATATGTTTGTATTCTCATTATTTCCATAAACTTCATTTAACACATAATCTATTTCCTTTCAAAACATGATGGAAAAGATCATTATATTGTAAAAATAATGTTGAGTTGACGGTTGTCCTTTAGGCTCTGTATGTTGCCAAAGATCATGCTCCTCTACCTTTTTATATGCAGTCATTGAAAAAAGAAAGTAAATCCTCTTTGAATTATATGGTTTTACATATCAGGACATAATAATAATCAACTGTTCCCTAGTGAGTCTTAAAACCTCAGATGAACAACAACAGATTAACAAAAATAAAGTCAAAATGGAGAAGCAATATGTGAAAAACTAAGTACACCCTTGCTGCTTCTATAGGAAATAAGAGGTTAAGTGACGTTGATTAATTGATTATCAGCAAATGTGACCACCTCTATAAAAGCCAAAGTTTTAGCATTTGTGTGTTAATACAGTGCTATGGAAGTCATCAGCAATGATCTTAGAGAAGCAATTGTTGCTGCCTGTCAAATTGGTAAGGGTTATAAGGCTATTTCCAAACAATATAAAGTCAATCATTCTACATTGAGAAAGATTTTTCAAAAGTGGAAAACATTCAAGATAGTTGCCAGTCTCCGGAAAGTAGAGATTCTAGCAAATTCACATCTCAGCAAATTCAAGTCAGACTGTGTAATGCTCAGATAAATTGCAAAAATAAACAAGAGTTACATCTTAGACTGTACATGTCTCAGCATAGTAAAAGTTTATGACAGTACAATTAGAAAAAGACTGAACAATTATGGTTTGTTTGGAAGGGTTGCCAGGAGAAAGCTTCCTTTCTCTAAAAATTAACATGGAAGCGTAGCTTAGATTTACAAAGTTGCCTCTGAACAAACCACAAGACTTCTGGAACAATGTCCTTTGGATGGATAAGACCAAAAGGGAGATGTTTGGACATAACTGTGTAACAGGCCTTACATAATAAGTGGGTTCAGGGGAAGGATAAAGGGGGCATGGGTGGGATAGGGAATGTAGTGGGTGCAGGGTCATATGTCCTGTGGTGGGTGCAGTGGTTAATAGGGGCTGTTGTGAGTTTAGGGGGATAGAGGCTGTAGTAGGTGCAGTGGAAATGAGCTGTAGTGGCTGCAGGGGGAACGGGTCTTTAGTGGGTGCAAGGGCTGTAGTGCATGCAGGGGAAGGAATGGGGCTGTAGTGGGTTCAGGGTAGGTTTACAGACTGGAATGGGTGCTGGGGAAATAGAGGCTGTAGTGGGTATGAGGTATTTGAGACTTCAGTGGATGTAGAGGGCAATGGGGGGCCTCTGCACCCATTACTGGCCAACCCCTTCTCTGCCTCCACGACTGCCCTGACCCCTTCTCTGCACCCACTACAGTCCTTTAGCCCTTATAACCCTGCACCCACTACTGCCTCAAATGCCTGCTCTCACCACAGTCCCTAGTTACTCCCTGCACTTGCTATAGTCCCTATTACCCCCTACATCTACTATAGCCACTATTACCCACTTCAGCACATCTTGCACCCACTACAGTTTTTGCCCCTGCACATACTACAGCGCCTATCCCTCTCCTCCACAGAATACAGCTCCTGCAGACCCAGAGCCGGTGCTACGATAAGGTGGCACAGGCATCCTCTCTAGGGTGAATCGGCATGGGAGAGGTGCCGCAATGTCCAGGTGACTGGCAGGAGGGGAGAGCACAGCAGTGCTCCTGTACTTGCCTCGTTCCTCTACTGCTGCGCTACGTGGGTAGCTCCTCAGCCTTCCCCTGGCTGTGTGCCTCTCTCTATGGTCTTTTTTTATGTATGTATTTTTGCCTGTAAATCTATGGCTGTATGGCTGGAGAGGAAACAGACACAACAAAGGGACTGTGTGTGGAGAGACACAGAAAATGACTGTGGAGGAAGAAAATGCCACACAAAGGGACTGATGGGGATGTAAGATAAACAAAAAGGGGGATAAAATACACTAGAGGGGGAGTAAGAAAAACAAAAGTGCAAAAGGGGTAAGACCTTCAAAATAATTTCTTCAAAAATAACTAAATGAGTGGATGTGGAAGTTGGGTGTTGCTATCTGCTGAAAGAACATAGATTTAATTCAAACTGGATTTCATTGATGCCATGTTTTGTTTTCTGATTGTGCCTTTCGGTTGTAACCTATAGTTGAATATCAATTCCATAAGAAATAAAAGAAATGTGTTTTACCTTTTCACTCATGTTTTGTTTAAAAATGGTGCATATAATCGTAGATAAATCAAAAGGCCACTACTCCATACTAATTCTTCTTGACCTCTCTGCTGCCTTTGACAACATTGCTCATGCTCTCCTTCTTCAAACTCTTCAATCACTCGGTCTCTGTGACTCTGTCTTCTTGTGGTTTTCCTCTTATCTCTCCCAACGCTTATTCCGTGTCTCCTTTTCCTAGGATACCTCCTCCCCTCTCTCCTCCAGCTCTGCTGCACCTTATTTGATTGATATTTCTAATGCGTTTTATACCCCACATCTTTGATCAGGGTCCTCTTCAACCTATTGTTCTGGTAAACTTTCCTGTAATTGTCCTATTTATAGTTAAATACCCCTCCCATATTATTGTAAAGCACTACGGAATCTGTTGGCGCTATAAAAATGGCAATAATAATAATAATAATAATAATAATAATAATAATATATTACCGATTTTCCAAGAGTATGCAAATGTTTGAGCACAGCTGTATATTATTAAATTTTAAAATGCACCATTGTTAGTAGGAGCCTCAATCTGTCACACAGTGCTCTCACGGCATTTCAGAAAGTTGTTTATTGGTAACAAAGAATACCAGGAAGAGTAAAGAGACACACAAATGGGCTGAAGTACATAGAGACATACTGATGGATGGGGGGGGGGGGGTGGCAATGAGACACATAGAGAACTGGGGGAATAAAACGGCACACAGAGAGGCTGGGAGGAACAAAGCGACACACAGAGGGCTGGAGAAAGAGACCCACAGAGGGGTTAGGAAAGGGAAGAAAAGGTCACACAGAGGGGTTGGGGGACAATGAGGGAGATGGAGAACGGTGCTTTTGGGACATAGAGCCACACAAATGGGCGGGGGAGAGAAAGAGACACACAAATTAGCTGGGGGGAGAAAGAGAAACACAAAGGGGCTTGGGGAGAAAGAGGCATACAAAAGGGCTTTGGGGAGAAAGGGACTCACAAAGGGGCTGAGGGAAGTGACACTCAGAGGGACTGGGGAAGAGGAAAAGGAACCACATGAAGGTGTTTGGGGACAAGGAGATGCAGAGGTGTTGTGGGAACAAAGAGACACCCAGAAGGGCTGGGGTAAAAATGAGCCACACAAAGGGACTAGGGGAGAATGTGGGGGCTGAGGGTAGAAAATAGACACACAAAGAGGCTGGGGACGAGACATGAAGAGCTGTGTGGAAACAGAGACATACAATTGGGCTGGAGAACGAGACACACAAGGGGCTGGGTAAGGGAAAAAGAGCCTGGGGACAAAAAGACAGAGAGAGGTGCCAGGGGAGACAAAGAGACACACAGAGGAACTGGGATGGGGCAAATAGCCACACAAAGGAGATTGGGGAAACCAGAGACATACAAAAGGAATGGGTGAAGAGACACATAGAGGAGCAGAGGGGAGAAAGATTCACACAAAGGGGCTGGAGAAAGAGACACACAGAGGGGTTGGGGGACAAAGAAGCACACAAAGGTGCTGGGGACAAAGAGACACACACAGAGGTGGGGGAGAATGAGACACACAAAGGGGTTGGGGAAAGAAAGAGATTCACAGAGTTGGCAATTTATTTTTATGGTGGGGTGGTGCAGGTAGCTGGTCTTGCCTAGGGTACAAAATAGTCTTACCTGCACCCACTTAAGCCCATATTACCACCTGCACTGACTACAGCCCATTATTCATTGAATGAGACTCCACATGTACATATCAAATTGATTGAATTCAAATACATTTGATTTAATTTAGATGAATGAACAAATACATTTTTACACAAGTCTGTTGAAGAGGTGAGATGAGCATTCCCAGGAGGATGGATTTCACAAGTAAGTGGGTTAATCTCATAAGAGAAGTCATTAGGTTGTTAGTGTAGGACCTGCCAAAAATGGGATACATTGGCATTGTTGCAGCCTTATGCAATGTATGATCATATACTGTAACTAAATATCCATTATTTTTGATAATATGCTGTAACTAAATACCCATTATTTTTGCCGGGTGCTTTTTCTCTTTTTTTTTATAACTATTACATTTTGTGTGAGTTTGCTGGATTATGCAAGTTTTGTCAGTTCATCCAAACAGCACCCTTTTCATGTATGCACGTTAAGTTGACACTATTAAACCAGGAGTATCTAAACTCTTTGTTGATTTAAAATTGAATATTATTTTGTCCCCAGAAAGATTTTTATTCCATTTAGACTTGCCAAAAATTGATAAATCATCTCAGTTTTTTACCAAACACGTCTTGATGACCGTTAAACTTTGTATTGCCAAAAAGTGGAAACAGAACGTACCTCCCTCCTTAACAGAGATTAAAGCCTAGATCCAATATCAAGGTTTAATGGAAAAGGCGGTATATTTTAAAGATAACAATATTGGTTCTTATAATAAGATATGGACAAAATGGCTCAACTATTATAAAGAATTAGAATGTCTACCCTTTAGTAAAACAAACCCTTGCATAGCTACTCTAATCTGGCAAACGCTAATAATATCTTCCCGAAAATGGCTCTAGACTGAAATAATATATTAAAAAAACGACATTGGCACCTCTTTATAGAGTGTGTACTATATACTCTTTGGCAATTCAAATTTTGATAAGGAATTCAACTCAGGATTATAGCAATTTCTCAGAAACTAATACTTAAAGACTATTCAATTGAGAAACTAACTATACGGGAATACGCTGAAATATTTTAATATACTATTTTGGTTTGTTGTGATTAGTGATGTCGCGAACATAAAATTTTCCGTTCGCGAATGGCGAACGCGAACTTCCCAAATGTTAACGAACGGGCGAACCGGGCGAACCGCCATAGACTTCAATAGGCAGGCGAATTTTAAAACCCACAGGGACTCTTTCTGGCCACAATAGTGATGGAAAAGTTTTTTCAAGGGGAATAACACCTGGACTGTGGCATGCCGGAGGGGGATCCATGGCAAAACTCCCATGGAAAATGACATAGTTGATGCAGAATCTGGTTTTAATCCATAAAGGGCATAAATCACCTAACATTCCTAAATTGTTTGGAATAACGTGCTTTAAAACATCAGGTATGATGTTGTATCGATCAGGTAGTGTGAGGGTTACGCCCGCTTCACAGTGACTGACCAAACTCCCCGTTTAACGCACCGCAAACAACCGCAAACAGTCCATTTGCACAACCGCAAACTCCCCATTTGCACAAGGTTGGATACCAAGCTAACCATGTCCCATTCCTTGTCCTCACTGATTTCATTGAAGGTCTCTTCCTCCACCCAGCCACGTACAACACCAAGGGTCCCCGAAAGGTGACAACAAGCCCCCTGTATTTTTTTTTAAATGTACACTACTGTTACACCAGATATGAGTTGCACTGGTGTGACACTGTGCCCTGGCAGGCCCTGAAACGCACACGTGTGAAGGAAACTGACTGCTACTATATTACAGTCAAAATTTTTTTATTTTTTTTTTAAATGCAAGCTATTGTGACACCAGATATGAGTGGTGGCACTGGGCAAGTGGGCACAGTATACGCTGTGAGCCTGACACACACGCTGGCAGGCAGGCAACTGCAATTAGATTACACAGAAAAAAAAATAGACTGATGTTCTAGCCCTAAAAAGGGCTTTTTGGGGTGCTGTCCTTACAGCAGAGATCAGATGAGTCCTTCAGGACTGTAGTGGACACTGAATACACTAGCCTAGCTATCGATTTCCCTATTAAATCAGAAGCAGCTATACTGGCCCTCCTCTCACTAAGAATGCAGCTTCCGGGGGGCGTGGCCTATCTGTCATGGAGGAAAGACGCACTTCGTGTGAGCTCCCCCAATATCTCACTTTAAGCAGCTATCAACAAGCGAATTTCACCCCAGAAGGCGATGACCAAGCAATGTTGCTCCTACCTGACCGACCCGACATGCTTAATAGCGGTCAGCAACTCGACAGAGTCTTACTTACCTCCGCGTGGCAAGTGTGGCCTGGTGCTCACAGGGCGGGAGAGGCGGCCGATCTCCCGATCCTGGGATGCCCAGGAGCGGCTACTTCCCGGCAGGAGCTCCGTTACTCCCCCCCCCCCAGTACCGGTGGGGGTTATCCCGGCCCACCCCTGAGAGGCTGTCTGGAGCTAATGGACGCACAGAGCACAGCCGCCCAGGCTGACATACTCATCTGCGACTCTCCCAATATGGCGGCAGCCGCGTGTCCTCCTGGTACCAGAAAAGCATGGCAGGATATTGAGTCTAAGCTGGACAGACTCTTTAATCAATTTTGGAAGCAAATAACAAGCAGGAAGCCCCAACAAGCTCCACCACAGCCCAAACAAGCTCCACCACAGCTAAGCGAAGCAGTCCCCAGTAAAATCCACCAACGCAAAAGGCGTTGAAGACGGGACCGGAGGCACAAACAGAAATGCAGAGCCTGCCCCACTTCAAGCACTCACCTCCACCTTAAGCCACCACAATCCCGCACTGGACGTGAAGCACCACCGGGACAGATCCGACCACCCGACAAAACAAGCTTCCACCACTTTAAGCCGCGAACCCGGCACTCAGCCAGAGACTTGCCTTTGTTGTTCCAGGTATCAGGGACTCCCAGGGTCTGCACCTGGAGCCCAGAAGGGATCGGATGAGCACAAGCAGTAAACAGCAGCCTGCCAAGCATGTCCCACTATAGCCGATCCTGCACACCATGCCTTTGATCACATGAACTGCTCTCTGCACATTAACTAATCGTAAAGTAGATCACATTACATACTTTTAGCCAATCCCCTGCTTCCATACATTTTTGTTGCAGGAGGGTGGCTTCGCTGGGGTCCAGTAGCATCTGATGGGAATCTGATCAAACTATCTCCCTGCTCTCTATTGTCCTCCACTCTCTCTTGCATGGCTTGTTGGTAATTTGGGAGGAAGTGAATTGTACTCACTTCCTCCCAGCACTGTGGCTTCACGCTGCTAAAGGGTTGTGGCGCCTGACTTAAACCCTGATCAAAGATGTCCAACGGGTGACCCGAAGTGCATTGGCCATTTGATGGGCCTTCTGAGCTTGCATCCCTGGAGCAGCCACACCGACTACACCAGGAATAGTTCTGCCATTATATAAACTGTTTATAAAGCAAAACATGAAAAGTTAAATCAAAACAATAAAATTGAGCAGGAGTCCACAATACCCCTTTAACCATGAAGGTGTTATCAATAGTACTTTAACGTTCATACTAAGTTTATATCTACTTTCTGTCATCCCCATAATACTAGTTTTAAGAGTACTTTAATAAAATATAATAAATATTTAAATCAACTGAAATGATTGTTTGACTGTGAGATATTGTATTACATTTACGTCTGATACAATCTAGGAATCATTTGCTTTGCTCTGCTCTGACAAATGGGATCCTTGAATGTAACTGACAAAAGGGTAACTGAAGGCTTTTTTCTTTGCGCATTATTAGTAAACATATGTATATATATATATATATATATATATATATATATATATATATATATATATATATTTATTTATTTATATTTCCAAGGATGATCAGCACTCAAAGGACTTACTTTCTGTTAAAACGTAGCTTTTATTGCACTGTCTGTCAATGTTTCAGTTTAAAAACATAAACTTTCATAAGGACAGCTTGATGAAAGTTTATGTTTTTAAACTGAAATGTTGACAGAAAGTGCAATAAAAGCTACGTTTTAACAGAAAGTAAGTCCTTTGAGTGCTAACCATCCTTGGAAGTTTGTTTGGGATTATTGCAGGTTACAGCACGAGGCATACACTATTTGGATTTCCAAGAGGGCATATATATGTATGATTACTTTGAAATTATGTGATTTACATGTAACATTAAATTATTACTGATGGCAGACTGATTCCTCACTTAAACATTTAGAGATGAAATACCATGGAAATGCTAATACATGCCCCATATCTCTCTATCTCTTTATAATCTATTCTACATCAATCTGCAAGGGTTTTTCAAGTCCCAATATAGTTATGTTTTCTCTTCAGTTTCAAACAAATGCAGGCAAAGGGAGTGTTAGCTCCTCTCCCTTATACAGAGTATGACAATAATAATAGTGGCTTCTGGTCGGAGCAATATCTTTGTACTCTTTCAGTACATAAAATATAATGAACATCACATATTTTGTTGTTATGTCACACACAAGGCAAAAGCCGTTCACCCATCTCTAATTGCAGTTCTTTCAGTATCACCTTGAAATCAGTGAATATTGATTTATATTTATTTAGGCTGCTAATACCTTATATTCATTGAATCATTTAACATTTTTGTAGCTATTTGCAAAGAGGTATGTTTCTAGCCTCACAACCCTATGTTTCCACATGACAAGCTCAGAACACATCACACATTTGTGTCACATTATTTTCTTTTTATATCCACATCCTCCCGCATTAACATAATTGCCTTAAATAATTAGGAACAAAGATGTACTCTTGAAATAGTCGTTTTAAAAAGTGTTCTAACACAACTTAAGAATAAAGGAAACAATGGCTAGCTTCATGGAGATTTAAGAGAAATTGCCCAAGGTTTTTCGATTCTAGCGTTCAGTTTATTAAACATTAAAGCCTCTGATATTAGGAGAAACATTTTGGTCTCAAATCAAAAGCATCTCTTATGTCACTAGTCTAGTACAGACTTTACTCTAACTCTAACCTAGGCTTTGATTTTGATAAGCTTTTCAAATTATTCCAATTTGTTAGAAAACCTTTCCATATGACCTTAACGGTGACTTGACTAGATAAGTCATTTCAAAAGTTTTTCTAACAAATTGGAATCATTTGGGAAGCTGATAACTTCAAGGCCCAAGTGTCATTGTCAAATATTTCACTACATAACTTGCAGACTAAGTTTGTGTTCAAAGTGAATTTCAAATTTAAAGGGACGCTATAGTCACCAAAAAAACTTTAGCTTAATGAATCAGTTTTGGTGTATAGACCATGCCCCTGCAGTCTATCTGCTTAATTATCTGCCATTTAGGGGTTAAATAATTTTTTTTATGTATCCCTAGGCTTACACAACCTCTATAAACATATCCTGTAAAGAAACATCTAATGTTTAAACTTTTTTTTATTGCACAGTCTGTTTAAAGGACCACTCTAGGCACCCAGACGACTTCAGCTTAATGAAGTGGTCTGGGTGCCAGGTACCTCTAGGATTAACCCTTTTTTTTATAAACATAGCAGTTTCAGAGAACACACACACACACACAAACACACGCAGGCAGTCACACACAGACAGCCACACACAAACACACACACACACAGGCAGACAGCCACACACAGACAGCGACACACAAACACACAGGCAGACAACCAACCACACAGAGGCAAACAGCAACAAACACACAGTCACACACACATACAGGTAGACAGTCACACACACATACACAAAGACAGTCACACACACACAGACAGTCAAACACACAGACAGTGACACAAACACTGGCAAACAGCCACACACACACACACACACACACATGCAGACAGCCACACACAGACAGTCACACACACACACACACACACACACACAGGCAGACAGTCACACACACAGACAGTCAAATACACAGTCACACACACACAGGCAGACAGTCACACACACACAGAGTCAAATACACAGTCACACACACACAGGCAGACAATCACACACTGGCACAGACAGTCACACATAGGCAGACAGCCACACACACACACACAGGCAGACAGCCACACACAGGCAGACAAACACACAGACACACACGCACACACAAGCAGACAATCACATAGTTACCTCTGTTCCTTGTGGAGGATTCTGGTTGTTGGGGCAAGCAGGGACTCCCATTTAGCTCCGCCCCAGCCGCATGGTAAGCCCCGCCACCTGCCGCAATTTTTTTTTTTCCGGCCGGCCATGTGTGAGCTGTGCGGCCGCAGGGCGCCACCTGCAACCATGGCGCCCAGCTCGCACACCCCTAAGGCCGGCCCTGGGCCAGATTAGCTCTTTCTTTCCTTTATCCCTTGCATGGTTCTGGAGCAGGAAAAAGCAAAATAACCTAAAAATACACAATGGAGAAAACTCTCATAGGGTAATATTATATATACAAATGTGGTTCTGGTGTGTATATGGTTCTATATATACAAATATGGTTCTATATATACAAATATGGAGCAGCAGTTATTTAAGTTCCAGGGAAATTGTGCCATGCTAGAGCAATCTAGTGTGTGCCCTTGATCATTACACCACTGCATAACAAAACAAAGATTATTTATTTGGGGGTGGGGTAGTAGACATAGTTTACGTTTAATTATCTCGAAACATTGCAGTCAAATGACTTTTTCAGCTGCAAATATGAGGTACTATGCAATAAGTGGTTAAAATCGGCAGTCGAATCTAGGGTTTTGCTTCTGTGATAAGTGATTGTTTTTTTGGCTTCCAAATCTCAATATGAAGTTCTTAACTGTAATATATTCCAAACAGCCTTGCCAAACGAAAAGTTGGAACAGTGGAACAGTGACAATAGCATAGAACAAATATAGTCTAATAATAATCGAAAGACAGTATAATACAGAATAGCATGGTCAACAGCAGATCAAAGCAACAATGTTTCTACCTTTTTATGCCTTTGTCAGAAACATTGCTGTTGTGATTTGAGTTTCTAGTAATCGACTGCTGTTCATTGTGATTGTTGTGTTGTGTTGTGTTGTGACTGCTTTCTAGTTTGATACTTATTTCTGGTTCAACGGGACTGGTGTCCCTGCATCTTCAATGTCAATTACATGGCTGCTCTATAAAAAAAAACACTCAAATTGTATGTTCTTTATATTCAACCAGATAATGAGCAGCCAAAATTAACTCAAGAGATAATTGCATTGAGGAAAACAATTAAGGCCAGGGAGGATAAATTAATCTGTGCTACAAATCCACCTCAGTGATCTTTAAAGTATGAAGTCTCTATACCAAAGACTACGGTACATTTGCTCTCGTAAATGTGTTTACTTTTATTTGCCTAAATTGTTTTCAGTTAGCTGCTAAAATTAACTATATTCACTATTAACGCCTTTACTACTTCAATTGTGTTTCCATACTCCAGTATACAATTTTAAAAATCGCAAATGAAATTAATTTATTGCAAAAAAAAAACAATATTTGCAATTGAAGTGCTGACAGCAGAGCCAGTGCTGCCATTATAGTGCAGACTCTGTTGAGTCCCCCAGCGGCAGCATGGGTTGGTGGAGAATCTATAGATCTCCCTGCCTAGTCCTGCACTGCTCATACTGCAGGCCTGTACCTTGGGGGGAGGGGAGGGGGGGGGGGGAGTGCTGGTTACTGCAGATGCTCTGTTCAGAGACTGAAAGAGATAGTCATTGCCACACTCACCACAGTCACCTTCATACACACAGTCAACATTATATACATTATATACATTATATACACCCACTCACAGCATCCCTTTTCCATACAGACACAGTAACCCCCATTTACACAGTCACCTCTCTTACACAACAGAGATACACAGATACACACAGAATACAAAAGGCAGATATGCACACACCCAGGGCCGGCCTTAGGCCTTTGTGCGCCCTGTGCGAGAAATCTTCACAGCGCCCCCCCCCCCCCCCAAGGCCGGCCCTGCACACACAGGTATATACACTACGAGACCTACACTGTGACTGTGTGTCTGTATCTTTCAATTTGTGTGTGCCTTCAAGAATCACAGCCTTATTGTTTACAGCATTAACCCCTTAACGCCGTTATGGCATTCCATGCCGTCGCGCTTTAAATGGGCTTTAACCCCTTAAGGACACATGACGTGTGTGACATGTCATGATTCCCTTTTATTCCAGAAGTTTGGTCCTTAAGGGGTTAAAGCCGTTGCGGCGGCATGGAACGCGGTAACGGCTTTCTGCCCCAGGAGCCAGGAGGTACTCACTTCCGCCGCGATCCTCTTCTGGAGGGCTGCCTGACAGCCCAGGCAGTCCTCCCACGGCAAATGAGGCCCCCGGGGGCCATGTGATCGCTCTCAAAGAGCGATCACATGGCCCCCTATAGCTGGCTATGGATCTGCCAGCAGGGGGGCTGTCTGAAATATCAGACAGTCCCCCTGCTGGTAGGAAGAATAAAAAAAAAAAAATTAAACATGTGTAAAAATAAATTAAAAGTATTTTATATATATATATATATATAATATGTATTATTATATATATGTAACGTCATACAAAGCGTATTTTAATACTAATATATACATATATATTAGTATTAAAATACACTTAGAATGACGTTACATATATAATATGTATATATATATTATATATATAATAGATCTACATATATATATTATATATATATATATATATATATATACGTATAATTAAAATAATAAATAAATAAAATAATAAAATAAATAAAATATTGAAACAATTTTATATAAATTATGTATCCATATGTAATTTCATTCTAACTGTATTTTGTTATTAATATATATAGATAGATATATATCTATATATATATCTATCTATATATAAAATACAAATAACCGCAAATATATATTATAGATAAATACATATAAGTACATAAAAGATTACATTAGTATACACGTAGAATTTAAATACATGTATATGTATATATATTAAAATTCTACATGTATATTTAAGTAATCTTTTAACATAATTATGTGATTTGATTAATTAAAATTTGATTGACATGCCTGACAACGCAGGGAGAAAGTGCAGAGAATTTAATTCGCAAGCACTATATTTGACCCTGTAACTCTCCAAGACACCATAAAACCTGTACATAGGGGGTACTGTTTTACTCGGGAGACTTCGCTGAACTCAAATATTAGTGTTTCATACTGGTAAATTGTATTACAACGATAATATTTTAAGTAAAATTATGTTTTTTTGCATTTTTTACAAACGAACGGCACTTTTATGGACTATATTATTGTTGTAATATGTTTTATTGTTTTAAAACACTAATATTTGTATTTAGTGAAGTCTCCCGAGAATAACAGTACCCCCCATGTACAGGTTTTATAGTGTTTTGGAAAGTTAGAGAGTCACATATAAGGCTTGCATTTAATTTTTTTCACATTGAAATTTGCCAGATTAGTTATGTTGCCTTTGAGAGCGTATGGTAGCCCAGGAATGAGAATTACCCCCATGATGGCATACCATTTGCAAAAGTAGACAACCCGAGGTATTGCAAGTGGGATATGTCCAGTCTTTCTTAGTAGCCACTTAGTCACAAACACTGGCCAAATATTCGTTTTTTTTGCTTTTTGCACACAAAAACAAATATGAATGCTAACTTTGGCACGTGTTTGTGACTAAGTGGCTACTAAAAAAGACTAAACATACCCCACTTTCAATACCTTGGCTTGTCTACTTTTTCAAATGCTATGCCATTATGGGGGTAATTCTAATTCCTGGGCTACCACACCGTCTCAAAGGTAACATTACTAATCTGGCAAATTTCAATTTGAAAATGGAATGTTCTATATTTGACCCTGTAACTTTCCAAAACACCATAAAACCTGTTAATGGGGGGTACTGTTGTACTTGTGAGACATCGCTGATTATAAATATGTGCATTTTTTTTAATAACAGTATTATGACATTCACAGCTAAAATGGCAGACGGAAATACAAATTTAAAACAAAATCGTATTTTCTCACATTTTTTTTAATTTTATTCATAATAAATTATGTTCCATATATGAATAGTTATTGATAAATTAAAGCCCTGTTTCTCCTGAACAAATTGATATATAATAAGTGTGGGTGCACTTAATGTGACAGCGGTGAATTACGGTTGAACAGACAACTAGCGCAAATTCCAGTTTTTGTTTACGTTTTGTTTTGATCAGAATGTGCACTATTGACTCCGTCATGAAGGGGTTAAATTAAATGGAGTAAACAATACTACACAAGATCATTTTTTTATGTTTGTAGATATTTTTGTTGAATATTGTTGTCAGTCACCCTGAGAACAAAAAGCTTTCCCACACAGTAGTGTGACTGACTATACTTCAATTGTTTATTTTTTTGTATTTTATCTATAGAAGAAGCAGCTGTAGTCCACTGCAAGACTCTATTAGGCAGGGCAAATCACTACAATGAAACACATTTATTTTACTATTAAATCATGAAATCAAAACATGTTTCTAACAAAATTAACATTGTATTGAACACAAATATTAACATAGCACTTACTACAACACATAGCAATACCCCTCAGTATTTCTGTAGAAATTGTAGATTTTACAAAATAATGAAACAGGCATCCATCTTGTTTATGAAGTGGCCGAAATAGGGGGTTACCCATTCCATATTGACATTACAGTGGCTCAAATATTTTGTCACATCCCTAAATGGTGAAAAGCTGAACTATGAATTTCCCTCTGCTGTTCCAAAATTCTAACCAAGAGTTGGCTAACCTTCACCCTACAGTGGAAATTACCATGAATCCTCCTTCAATGATCAAGTATGGTTTGCATCTTTGTTTTGCCTTCAACAATCACAGCCTTCACTAGGATGTTTGGAGAACAGTGCTGATCTAGAAAAGAGCCATCTCACAGAGCTTTGATCATCTTAGTACCTTTTTAGTGTCCGCAAACCCAATGTGCACATTCGTGCCTGCCTGCATTTCCAACCAATTTATTACCATTTATCTGCCATATGTTTGCTGAAGTGTAATTTTCATTCATTATTCAGCATATAGTAGGAGAAATTAATATACCTGCTGCCCTTCAGATCAACACCCAGCCATGCTACCTCCTCCTGTCCCTCCTCCACTTCCACCAACACCACCATAACTAGAGGAGACAGTAGTCAAATTTGTGGGTCTAGGAGTCAGAAAAAGAACATCCACCTGCTAGTCTTGGCTTCTGTTATCCAGTACTCTTTTTACAATTCTTGTTTAGTTTTTCTGATTTACTATTCTGTGTCTGGTTTTCTTTATGGTGGGTTTTCTGGGTTCATTCCTTTATTCTGTTCCTGGAAATCCCAGTCTCCTGGATTCCTTTAAATGTTTGTTTTTTGTTGCCACACCCATTCCTTTGCCATTAATCCTTTTTGTTTCAGTCTGTTCCTGCTAGCAGTGGTTTTTATTTCCTCTGCTCCGTTCCTTGTGAGGTAAGTACTGTGTATTTTATTGTTGTACTTTTAGTCATGCATATCTAGGTAGTTAGGACCCATCGTAATTGGAGTACTTTGGCACAGTGCTGGACTGCATACGTCTTGGCCATTTATGTATGTCTACATCTCCAATGTTTACTACATATATAGTTCTCAGTTATTTCTCCTCTTGTTTTGCCTTGTATCTCTTGTCTTTTTTTTATTTTGTCTCATATTCCCAGTTCATGTACAGTCCTATCCTGTCCTGCCCTGTCCTGTTCATGTTTCCCTCATGTATTGTGTACATGTTTTGAATTCTGCTTTCTGTCCTGTACCGGTTCTGGGTTCTTCTAGTCTTGCCTTATCTTGTTTGGTGCCTATTCTAATCTGGCCTTATTTTCTGTACTGGATACACATATCTGCTTAATATCAGCTCCTGGCTTCTGCTAAGCTGCATTAGGGCCCTGGTATGTGGCTGCACAAACCCTGGTGCTCAACACCAGGGGGCATGTGGTTACCATGCACCAGGCCCTAATTGTCCATTTCCACGCTGAGACTCTCATCATCATTAGCATCAGGCATACAGGGGTCCCAGTATTCGGACCTGTCAGTCGTGACACAGTGGCATTTATGGTGGTTGTGTGGGAGATTTCAGCAGTCCTCATTACTAGGGAAGAGGTGTTAAAACTCTGAGAAGCCGGGGCGTGGTTACGGTGCCGACCAAGATGGCCGCATAGAGGAAGAGCTCCGCTCCACCGGACCCGATATAGCCATATAAATAGCTTTTTCACCTGCTAAATGGGTCGCAACAAGAATACGGAGCAACCCCAGACCCCCAGGAACCTCCAGCAAGGTCCCCTGGACGGATTCCTACATCCACAACCAGGCGCCAGCGGGGACGTGGGAAGCCCCAAGATGGCGCCGGCTACCCCTCCGGCGATGGAAGGCACAGCCCTAGAGAGGATTGAGGAGAAGCTGATGAGTCTCACGGCTTCCATGGCCACAAAAGACGACCTGCTGTCCCTTACCACTGTCATTCAGGACACCCTCAGGGCAGAAATAGTGGGGATCCAGTCTGAAGTCACTACCCACGCGGGCCGCATCACACGTGTTGAGGAAGCGGCTGAAACCCTCTCGGCACGCCAGACATCCGCGGACACTGCAATTGCCCGTCAGGGATCGATGCTACTATCCATGAGGAGACACCTCGAAGACCTAGACAACAGAGGTCGGAGGTGCAACATACGTGTCCGGGGAGTCCCTGAAGCCGAGGGTCCAGCCGAAAACGTAGTAAGCATACTCACCGAACTCTTCCAGGCAATATTGCAACCGACTTCCCCAGAACACATAGAGTTTGAGAGAGCGCATAGAGCTGCACGGCCCAGATCACTGGAAGAAGGCCCTAGAGACATCATTTGTTGCCTCCACTCCTTCCCCGTTAAGGACACCATCATGAGGAAGGCCAGGGAACGACCGAGGTGGCCCTTCAGAGGCACGCAAATTGCCCTGTACAATGATCTGTCCCCGATCACATTGGAGGCACGGAGAGCTCTACGCCCTGTGACAGCAGCTCTGCGGGAACGTGCTATCCCCTACAAATGGGGGTTCCCATTCGCCCTGCTGGCCAGAAACGGCAATGGTTGGATCTCCATCCGCTGGCCTGAGGACGTCCCGCGGTTCATGGAGGAACTAGGCCTTCCACCGCCAACTGTTCCCAATTGGATCTTAGGCCAGACGGCCCCTGCCCCGAGATCGCAACGGGCACCGAGGCGGAGAGACGCCCGCTCTCCATCGGCTCAACCTGTAAGACGGCGTAGAAACCCGACATCCCCGGAGGAGTGAGTACACCCCCGCTAACATGGACGTTGCATCCCGGCCTCCTAGCCTGGCTGACGGCCCTTCGCTGGTTTGCTGATACCGGACCTGTCATGTGTATGGCCCCGGCTGGGGTAATGGCTACCCACAGGTTTGATGGGACTCCTTTTGGGGGGGCTCGTGGGGGGGCTCAGGGGACTGATTCCGGGGTCCTCAGAACTTTCCCTTTTTTTATCTTTTTCCCTGAAAGTTCCAGCCTTACTGGGTAACGTCTCCTGGACCAGTCCTGTTGCCACCTGACTCCCAGGATAAACGGCATTGATGCAGGGGATGGGGTACCTTTGTTTGGGGAGGGGGGGACCACGGGGTGAGAACATGGGCTTCGGTCACATCATCTGCCGCTGCAACACTACACCGCATCCCTTGGCTCCCTCGGGGCACAGTAACTATATTTCTGCTGTTATTTCATTATGGCTGTTCATGCATTTGCCGATGTGCGGGGGGCGGGGGTGGGGTGAACACCTGGGGGAGGCAATAACGTGTGACACTGGTTGTGTTTTTGAACCGTCCGGGTATGTACTGGGGGAGTGGGGGTGGTAACATAACGTAATACCGCTGAGCCTCTTACCCTCGGTAATCCCCAGTGGTTGTGTCTCCCCTTTCCTGTTATGTCTAGGGGGGCTTTACCTACGTATATGCAAGTGCGCGGGGGATGGGGGGGCACACAGGGGGTCGGGGGGGAACAGCCTTGATTACGTCTCTGCCCCCTGCATGGCTAGGAGAGTTGGGGGTGAGTCATGAGCTGCAGCTCAAGTATGACCTTGTATAGCCTAGTAAATTAAACTGTAAGATGCCTCCTCTCCACACCCCGACACCCGAGACCCAGGTGACTGAGAGGGCCTGCTGTACGGACAGACATTATGAGATGGGAGATGGGTTTCGATTACTGGTAATGTTTTGCTCGATTCTGTCTCGCACAATGTTGTTATATGTTTTGTTACCCTGCATTATTCTAGCACCTCCTCCCACAAGTGCTCCCACAAGGCTCCAACCCTGAGTCGGACCAGCCAAATAGCAACTTTCAGTCTCCCTCCCCCCCCTCTTCCCTTCCTCCCCCCCCTCTTCCCTTCCTCCCCCCCCTCTTCCCTTCCTCCCCCCAAACCCCCCCCCCTCCCCTTACCCCCCCACGCGAGACTCGGGTGACTGCAGGGACCTGATGGACAGGTGCACAGACGTTACTGCATGGGAGACGGTCCTCGACTGCCTAGGGTCGCTCCAGACACACTGCTCAATTCCGTTTTATATACTGTTATTGTATGTTTTATGTGTCTGCATGGTACTAACATTCTCATCCCCGTCCGCCTATACAAGGCTCCAGCCCTGACTCAGTTCCACCAACCGACAACCCCCCCCCCCGGGCAGAACAACACACCCTCACCAACGAGCGGCCCTGGGTTAGTGCTGGTGCCTGGAATTGTGACTCCCCTCCCCCTCCCCCCCCCGCCCCTCCCCCCCCCGCCCCCGCCCCCCCCCCTCTCCCCCCCCTCTTCCCCCCCCCCCATAGGTAGACATTATGGTATGGGAGCTGGGTTTCGGCAACAGTAGGTTGCCTCTGATAAACTGCTTGACTATGTTTTGCATGATGTTGTTATGTAATTTCTTTATTTGCTTTGTAATGGCACTCACCCCCACGAGGACCTACGTAAAGCCCCAACCCAGAGTCAGTCGCACCAAACAGTAACCCTAGGAGGAATGCCAGACTCCTCCCGACAGGTAGACACATTGAAATCACAACTGACAGAGGTATGGGCTCCCTCCCCCCCCTCCCCCCCCATTCCTCCTTCTCCCCCCTACCTGGGACAGCAATTTGAGACTCGGGGGACTGATGGGGGTCACAGGGGGCTCCAGACATGGGACTGTGACTGACGCATGGCCCCTCAATGTTGACACCGGGACCCGCTGTCGAGTAGATGCATGTCCCTAACTATTACAAGCTGACCTATTTGGCCCCACACAGGATAGAAGGGGTTCGGTGGGGCGGACGACTCCACTGTTGGACTAACCAATCCTCTTGGGCGGAGCCTGACTCGCGCCTCCCACTCTACACACTCGTGCTACGAGTTGGGCAACTGGGCTGTGGTTCTCCTCGCCCTCCGGGCTGGTACCAGGGCGGGGCACCTCTAGCACCGGCTGCAGCATGAGACTCATTACTAATACTGCCCCGTGCAGAACCATACATACACTGACAACTTCACCTCTCTCCCACAACCCCTTTCGGACGACCTCCCCCGGGGTCCGGAACCCGGCTTTCGATCTGCGGCACTTCTGACACTTACTTTTTGACTTTCTGGTTCCCCTCCTTCCCTTATTTCCTCTTCCTCCTCCCCCCCCCTCCATCGTTGGTCGGTGTCCGGGGGGCGCACCCTGACGGCCGCTCCACGGGACCGCGGAATATCCGCGTATAGCGGAGATTGTGAGACATACTAACATCACATCGCAGGAATGGCCTACCAAACAACGCCCATGAGGGTCCTCACACAGAACTGCAGAGGCCTCAACATACCTGAACGACGGTCTCAACTCCTCAGGGAACTGAAGAGAAAACGCATTATGATAGCCATGATCCAGGAAACCCACTTCCGAGAGAACTCGGCGCCCACACTACGGAATAGACACTACCCAACTAACTTTTTCTCCAACCACCCGACGTCCCACAAAGCTGGCACGGCTATCCACCTGGCAGCCGAACTAGAATTCAAGGAACTCGAAAGGGCACAAGACTCCCAAGGTCGATACCTCTTTCTCAAGGGAGTCATCGCCGATAAGATATACACCTTGGCCAATATCTACGCCCCTAACCGACGGCAAGCCCCCTTCATTCGAAATGCACTGCACATCCTGGAAGACTTCACAGACGGTATATTAATAGTCGGAGGGGACTTCAATGTACCCCTGGATCCGTTAATGGACTCCTCCTCGGGACACAGCTGCATCCCACAGAATAGCATACGTTCCATCCGCAGATCCTTGGAAGATCTGAGACTGGTCGACTGCTGGCGAGCACTCAACCCGACGGCGAGGGATTACACCTACTACTCCGTCCTCCACAACCGATACTAACGCATTGATTATATATTCATCGCACAAGAGGGACTCACCCGCTTACTTAGAGCCAACATAGACCCTGCCACTTGGTCGGACCACGGATCGGTCTGGAAAGAGCTGGAATCCCCTCTATTCCGCCCCTCATCCTGGTCCTGGCGGCTCAATGAGGCACTGTTACTGGACCCCAA
Organism: Pelobates fuscus; assembly: GCF_036172605.1. Lineage (NCBI taxonomy): Eukaryota > Metazoa > Chordata > Amphibia > Anura > Pelobatidae > Pelobates > Pelobates fuscus. Next base: position 277,339,507 of record NC_086321.1, read on the forward strand.
CACAAAAGATGAAATAAACCAGGAACTAGAACAATATTTCAGGGAAAATGACACGCCTGACATCTCCCCAATATCCGTGTGGGAGGCCCACAAGAGTACCATCCGAGGAGTGCTCATCCGCATTGCCTCACAAAAACGTAAGGCAAATATGTCCGAGATGCTCGGCCTGCACCAGAAGATAACAGCCCTGGAATGTCAACATAAGAGATCACAGCTGAACGAGGTCTACGGGGAGCTCATGGAACACCGGAGAAAACTTAGGGACCTCATCACCCGCAAACACTTCCGCACACTGCAGCGTACAAAAGGATTTTACTACGCCCATGCCAACAAAGGGGGAAAATACTTAGCCAGGTTATTGAAGGGCACGGCACCCCGCAGGCAGATAAGAAAACTGCAACTGGCTCCGAACGAGATAACCTCCTTTCCACAGAAGATAGCTAACGAATTCCGGACTTTTTACAAGAACCTCTACAATTTGCCACCACCCCCTCAGGGGACTGGAGCCGACAGTCACAACTCACGCATAATGGACTACTTGACCAACACGGTCTCCAACACGATCGATCAGGACTCAGCGCTCGCACTCGACGCCCCGATCAGTCTGGAGGAGCTGGCAGCGGCCCTCAAAGTTACAAAATCGGGCAAGGCCCCTGGCCCCGATGGCTTCTCATCTGGTTACTACAAGAGTTTCTCCACTCTTTTACTGCCTTGGCTGACTAAAGCGCTTAACGCGGTGGGTGAGGGTGGTCGCCTGGGCGCGGAATCCCTGGCGGCGACCATCACGGTCCTGCTTAAGCCGGGTAAAGACCCGCTGCTTTGTGGAAGTTACCGCCCCATCTCCTTGTTAAACGTGGACGCTAAGCTGTTTACCAAGGTTATGGCGAGCAGACTCAACCGCCTTTTACCGGACCTGATCCACGCGGACCAAACGGGCTTCATCCCAGGACGTGAGGCCAGGGATAGTACACTGCGGTTGTTCTCCATCCAGCAACACACCAGAATAACGAAGACCCGTCTACTACTCTTATCAACCGATGCCGAAAAGGCGTTTGATAGAGTTGATTGGACTTACATGCAAGCAACCCTACAGAAGATGGGATGCGGGCAGAGGTTCCTCACCTGGATATCAGCTCTATATAGTAAACCGCACGCAACCGTAAGAGTCAACGGGTCAACGACTGCTGATTTCCCGATTGGCAATGGCACCCGTCAGGGCTGCCCTCTTTCACCACTCCTGTTCGCAATGTCCCTCGAACCATTACTCCAGGCAATTCGCTTAAACCCTGATATCCAGGGGTATAACTGGCGAGACACACACCATAAAGTAGCAGCGTACGCCGACGATCTCCTGTTTTTTGTACAGAACCCAAGAACGACGCTACCGTGCCTCCTCTCGGAATTCAACAAATTTGGACGCATTTCGGGTTTTAAGCTCAACCTTTCAAAATGCAAAGTCCTAAATATCACAACCCCCACGGATGATTACATCTCCCTTGACTCGCAATTCCCCTTCCGGTGGTGTCACGGTAAGATGAAGTACCTCGGGATCTGGGTGGCCACAGACCCTGAGGACACTTACCGATTCAACTTCACACCCCTTTTGAAGGCAATTGTGACCGACCTGGATAAATGGTCGCACCCCCACATCACATGGCACGGCAGAGTGGCGATCATCAAAATGAATGTCCTTCCACGAATCTTATACCTCATGCAGACCATCCCACTAGCCGTATCCGATGCCTTTTTCTCCTCTCTGAAGATGGCGATAATTAAATTCGTTTGGCGAGGTGGTCGCTCTAGAATTCGACACGACATCCTTTGCCGACCAAGGCACCGTGGAGGACTAGCACTCCCGGACATCAAGAAATATCACCAGGCCACGATAATGCAGCGAATACTGGACTGGCACACAGATACCACGTCAAAACAATGGGTTACACTTGACAAAGGACTGCTCGGACCCTCTCTTGAAATGGAGATATGGGGAACCGCAAGGGGGCGGACGGGTGGGGGAATTGTAAGCGGATCAATACAACAAACATTAATGGGCTGGAGATCACTGAGAAACCTAAGCCACGTATCGCCTACTCCCAGCCCCATGATCCCCATCACACATAACACGACCCTAGCAGGAGGTCTTTCATCGAGGCATGGCCCACCGTCAGCAACAGGGCATACATCCCCATCTACCAGGTCCTTACAGAGGGCAGACTACGAGACTCGACATCGCTGTTGGGAACAGCCCCTAGGACCCCCCTGGATGTTCTCAGATACCTACAACTACAACATTATTACAACTCAATACCACATAAAGAACGCTTGCATCAGGAACTTACCTGGTTTGAAGACCTATGCTACCAGGGCAGCCCACTGGACCATACAATCTCGGCACTATATCAGCACTTAATCGCCGGGGACGGGACCCAAACGCCCACCTTCCGCCGACAGTGGGAAACACAACTCGGGAAAACTCTGACTCCAGCACAGTGGGATACGGCTCTACTCTGGCAGCAGAAAAGCTCCATGAGCTCTTACTACCAGGAGGTCAATTATAAATTGCTCTCATTATGGTATAGGACCCCGACCCTGCTACACAGGATATTCCCATCAATCACCCCATTGTGTTGGAGATGCCAGGCAGAACGGGGCACATTGATACACATTTGGTGGGAGTGCAGAGACATAGTCCCATACTGGGCGAGGATAAAAAACGCCATTACTGACATTCTGGGTGACATCCCGGAGTGGAGTGTTGAGCTTGCCTCGTTGCACATCTCGACCCAACCCGTCCGAACTTACAAGAAGTCTATACTACGCCATCTGCTGAACGCCGCCAAAGCTAACATACCGGCACATTGGAAAACGCGCGACACACCAACGAAGAATGAATGGATCAACAGGGTGGAAGACATACACGGGGCGGAAGACGTCCACGCCTCTCTGACCGGCCGCGCAACGAAACACCTGGAGATGTGGCTCCCATGGTTCACATACATCACCCGCTATAGACTAGCGAGGGGTGCTCGCGGCCACCCCAGTGGGGGGACGGCGGTAGTGGGTCCCCTTGACGCAGACCAACCTCCCTTACCCCCCTCCCTTCCTTCCACCATTAATTTCTCCTCTTCTCTCTCTAACTCTGCTGCGGCTCGACTGCTGGGTCTCGGGGTCCGGGGGTTGGAGACCGGGACCGGGGAGATACCGCCTTGCCAAATCACAGGCTCCATTCCACTGTTGCCTCTGCCCCCGGCCTTTACGTGGCGCAGACAACCGCCTGCACCAAAGCAATTGCGAAATAACTTTACCATCTCGCATCTTCATGACAAATGCCGTGGTGATGGGCGATTTTGGTTCCTTGCCCACGATGAGGCGCCACATTACCTAACATCACTTCACACTCCCCCTTGACAACACTGACACACACACCACAGTTACAACATAATCTCTCACTCCAAACACCTAACCTACCCATGACAACTACAAGTGACTTACACTTGAGACGCCCACGACCCGCAGGCTCTGCCGATAGGGACGACGACACAGTCCATGACCACTTACGTCATTGAACATGAGGGAAAGGCCATAGAAGGGGCAACATCTCCGACCACTTTGTCTCAAGAGGGCGATCGGGCCCCAATCCACACACTGAAGTGAATAGATGACATCCCGAGGACCCCGTAGCTGACTGTGAAAGGCACCCATAGTAACCCCGACATCCATGGGTCCAAATGACTGACTGACTCCATAGTTACAGATTGGTGCGCCTGACTCGATAGAGACACATGGACCACCTTTCTTATTTCTGCCCTGGCACTCTGCCAAAGATTCTAGAGTTCCATAATTACGTATTGTTCCCGTGCCCCACACCTAGTTGAAAACGGCTTCCTCCGACATTAGCCACACTTGTCCTTAGCATATAGCTATGTCTTGGGAAACCCTATAGGTACCCTTTGCTTGGCGCTCCGAGAGATCTCCTCATTACACCTATTTAAGTGCCTACTTTATCCATAAAGCATGAATATTATGTTTACCTATCACGAGACCTGCGTATCTCCTTATTGATAATCCCGCTGAGATTTGCATATCTCGTGTTATGACATATTACTTCAAAACCAGAAACCTGCGTGTTTCACACTGCTTACTTACTGCGTATTTTCTATGTCATGTTAATACCTCAATAAAAAGATTTACAAAAAAAAAACTCTGAGAAGCCATGGTACTACTGTTGATGTTGGATTGGGGAATAAGGCTCCTTCCTTGGGGAAAATGCATCCTCATTTTTGTTTTAGGATTAAGATGAAACAATGATGACTTTTATTATTAAAATAGATTGTGATATGAATGTGTCTTGTGTAATTTAACAAAACTTTATTCCGCAAAAATAGATGTTTGTGTTGAAACATTGGTTACTGCTTGGTAGATATGCTACTGTAACAATATTGTCTTTGACTTTAAGAAACACTACACTGCATATAGCAAATTGTGCACTGCACAGTGCTTGCACCTTTGCACAGCACACACAGGAGTACAACACACTCAAAATAATAGCAATAACCTAACTTCTCTCACACAACTATCAATTAACCAATTAAATGGGTTATCTAATTTCCACTCAAAGTTGGTGTAAATGGCATTGGCAGTGGCTAAGCATATCTGTATCCTAACCAGTCTCACACTAGGATTAATTAAACAATTATCTATCTCCCACTCAAACATTGTGTAACTAAATGGCGGTAAACTAACCCTTCACACAGTGGGATCAATAACTCATGCTAGTATCTATCTCCTATTTAGAGATGGTATAAATGGCAGTAGCTGAGCACAGAAGTAACCTAACCAGTCTCACACTAGGATCAATAACTCAGGCTTTCTCCTACTCAAAGTTTGGATAAGAGGCACTGAAAGTAGCTAGGCATACATAGCAGTAACCTAATAGTATATAATAGGCACATAAGTTCACAGAAATGTAAAAACAAAAATGTAGTGCAACTTGCAAGGAAGCAGGCCAGGTCACGAAAAATAGGTATTCTTCTTGTGCATATTCTTGGGTCAGAAGTGGCTTGCAAGTCGTGCAAATATATAAAAAACAAAAACAAAGAAAGAATCCAAGGGGATCAATGCCACTACCACACAGGCACAGCAGAGGTAAAACCAGATAATCTCTGTCGACTGCTCTGTCACCCTCAAAAGCTGAACTCAAAGTGTCTAGAAGAATCCTGCTTGGAAATATATTTGTCTTCTTTACATCTTTTGATTGTACAGGAGATACATCCCACATCACTGGTCAAACATTTAGTTTTGCATTGCAAACTAAGCTGCCTATTTTTCTCCTTTTTGTCCTATTTTTTTTTGGCACAAGGAACAGAATGCTTAATCGTGAATCAAACAAACATGCTTGTCTGTTGCAAAAGTCGTTTGGTTATATGTTTGTTTGCTCTGATATTATGGAATTCAGATGACCCGCTGTTTACTAAATTTAAGTCTATTTTGTGTTTAGTTGACAGATTTATGTGAAACTATAAATAGCAATACTCACTGTAATATTTTGAAAGTGCTAATATTTAATTTCATACTTTCGTTTCACCTCTTTGAAAGGTACTAGACTTGGAAATTTGTTTGGGGACGAACTTAAATTCATCTGAATTTGGGCATATTGGGTTATTGGTCAAATTCCCAAACTCTCTTCTTTCTTCTTCTTTCTTTTCGCTTTAATTATAAGTGAATATGTTTTATATGTCATGTTTATATGTCAAGGAATGTTTTCCTAGTTTGTTGCAAAATTGGAAGCGCTTCAGACTGGTTTTTTTGCCTTCTTTTGGATCAACAGCAAAAACATATGCGAGGAGGGCTGAACTTGATGGACGCAAGTCTCTTTTCAGCTATGTAACTATGTTATTGAATGACAGTGCATAGCAAAGGGATTTTCCATTACCTTTTCTCTTTTTTTTTTCACAAAAAGCTCATTAGTGCACCTTGATAATTAGCTTGATTTATGCATGATTTTTTAATAATCTTTATAAACAATTTTATGGTTATTTTAGGGGTACATCCTCGGTATATAATATGTCTCTGCTACAATAATATATCTTAAGTTGTGCTTATTTACTATTAACTGAGCTATGCAAACTGTCTTATTATGTAATTTGTAAAAAGCTAAATAAAATGTAACAAAACAAAACATTTCTCCCCCCGCCCCCAATTTCTGAGCCTAAAATGTACCCAAATTCTAAACCAACAGAAAAATGCAATGACCAAGCATGTCCATTTCAGTTCATGATGCTTTTGTACCCCCCCCCCCCCAAAAAAAATAAAAATATATATATATATATAATGGATTGGATAAAAATGATGATTGATGGCCATGGGACAATAACTAAATGTTGATTGAAATTCAAAGATAAAGTATGAAGTGGGCAAAAAAAGGGTAAAAAAAAGGAGCAGTAAAAATGTATAATAAATTGTGACAAAAGGGATTTTAATGTGTCACATGGCACATGAGACAGAACCTCCCCTCTCCAGCTGGGACCAAAAACAGATTGTGTTACAGTCTGTCATGTGGAGATATCTCCCTGGACGATCTAGATGTGCTTTTTTTATCAAGGTGGATGAGGGAAGAGAAGTGTAGCGATAATGGTGCAGTTTGTATAACCTGTTGGCAGTGAAAAATAAAGTTGCTGTTGTTTGCACCAAGAAGAAGCTGTTTTTGTCTCTTTCTTGAGGTCTCACAGGCATATTGCTATTTATTATCCACTATAGAGTAGTTACTCATAGAGTATTGCCAGAGGACTAGATAGAATATCCTATAGTAACTGGAGATATCAGGAAAATATATCCTGCATTGGTGGTGGATACAGCGACTTAAAGCCCAGGCCATTGCACTTATTCTAGTAATCAGCTGTGCAGCTGAGGATATTTGGCCTGAACTTTTGCAACTTCGGTAACAGAGACGCCAGGGCAGTATCATCACATACATATTTAACAAAAGTATAATATAGAAGTATAGACTTTTTTCTTTTTTATTGTAAATTGTAAATTTGAATTGTTTTTCACTCTGTTGGTTACTTTTGCTCACTTGATCTGTTCATCAAGTAGCAGGAATATGCTCCTATCAGTATGCTGCAAAGTACATACATAATATTATGTAGATATAGATAAATACATGTATAATGTACACTGAATTGTCATAGGCGTGCGCACGGGGTGTGCCGGGTGTGCCTGGGCACACCCTAATCCCCGCGGCACGCCTATGCATTGAGACCGGCAGGGGAGATCTCAGGATCTCCCCTGTCGGTCCATGCAGAGCCGGCGCTATCTGAGCGCCGGCTCTGCTCTCAGCCTCCCCTCAACGGCTCACAGGCAGTGAGGGAGGCAGGAGAGGACCGGCGGAGCTCTTGCCAGCAGCTCCGCCGGGTTCCTCTCGCGAGATCTGAGCGTTGCCGCGGCAACGCTCAGATCTCGCGTGAGTGAACTCTAGCCCTGCGGGGCTAGAGTTCACTCTCCACTGGACCACCAGGGATGGATGGCAGCAGCAGGATCCCCCCTCCCAGGCATAAGGTAAGAAGGGAGGGGGGATAACTGATCTGCCCCCACCTCCACTGGACCACCAGGGAAAGCAGCAAGTAAAGATCCCCCCTCCCTACATAAAGTAAGAAGGGAGGGGGGATATTGAGTAATGTACCCCCACCTCCACCCCCCACACATATACACAGCACCAACACACATACACAGCACCAACACACATACACAGCACCAACACACATACACAGCACCAACACACATACACAGCACCCATAGACATACACAGCACCCATTGACATACACAGCACCCACAGACATACAGCACCCACAGACATACAGCACCCACAGACATACACAGCACCCACAGACATACACAGCACCCAGACATACACAGGACCCACACACATACACAGCACCCACACACATACACAGCACCCACACACATACACAGCACCCACACACATACACAGCACCCACACACATACAGCACCCACACACATACACAGCACCCACAGACATACACAGCACCCACACACATACACAGCACCCACACACATACACAGCACCCACACACATACACAGCACCAACACACATACAGCACCCTCACAAACACACAGCACTCTCACACACATTACACAAACAGCACTCTCACACTCACACAGCACACTAACAGTACCCTCACAAACACAAACAGGACCCTAACAAACACACACAGCACACTACCAGTACCCTCACACACAAACATCACCCTCACACACAGTACATTTACAGCACCCTCACAAGTGCACACACACACACAAACAGCACCCTGACACACAGTACATTCACAGCACCCTCACAAGCACGCACACACAAACACCCTCACCCACATAGTACACTACCAGCACCCTCACACACACATCACACTAACAGCACCCTCACACAGCACACAGTGTGTGTGTGTATATGTGTATATATACATATATATATATATATATATATATATATATATACGCCGCGTGTGCTTGTGCTTTAGGGTGCACACCCTAATGCAATAGGCTGCGCACGCCTATGTGAATTGTCCATTTTTACTTACTTATGATTAACCTGATTCAGTTCCCAAATCATCTATATGATCCTGAATAGTGATGTACCGAACTGTTCGCCGGCGAATAGTTCCTGGCTAACATAGTGTGTTCGCGTTCACCACGGCAGGCGAACACATGCGCGGTTCGATCCGCCCCCTATTCGTCATCATTGAGTAAACTTTGACCCTGTGCCTCACGGTCAGCAGACACATTCCAGCAAATTTGCAACAGACCCTCCCTTCCAGACCCTCTCACCTCCTGTACAGCATCCATTTTAGATTCATTCTGAAGCTGCATTCTTAGATAGAGGAGGGAAAGTGTAGCTGCTGCTCATTTGATAGGGAAATGGATAGCTAGGCTAGGGTATTCAGTGTCCACTACAGTTCTGAAGGACTCATCTGATCTCTGCTGTAAGGACAGCACCCCAAAAAGCCCTTTTTAGGGCTAGAACATCAGTCTGCTTTTTTTTTTTCTGTGTAATGTAATTGCAGTTGCCTGCCTGCCAGATTCTGTGTCAGGCTGACAGTGGATACTGTGCCCACTTGCCCAGTGTCACCACTCATATCTGGTGTCACAATAGCTTGCATTTAAAAACAAAATTTTTTTTTCACTGTAATAGATTGAATAGCAGTTAGTTGTCTGCAAGCGTCTGGGTTTCAGGCCTTCAGCGTGTACTCTGCCAACCTCTGCCAGTCCACTTTGCCACTCATATCTGGTGTCACAATAGCGTGCCTTTAAAAAGAAAAAACTTTTTCACTGTAAGCTAATAGCAGTCAGTGTCCTTCAAGCGGGTGTCAGGCCTTCAGCGTGTACTCTTCCAACTTCTGCCAGTGTACTTTGCCACTCATATCTGGTGTCACAATAGCGTGCCTTTAAAATGAAAAAAAGTTTTTCACTGTAAGCTAATAGCAGTCAGTGTCCTTCAAGCGGGTGTCAGGCCTTCAAGCGTGTACTCTGCCAACCACTGCCAGTGTACTTTGACACTCATATCTGGTGTCATAATAGCGTGCCTTTAAAAAGAAAAAAAGTTTTTCACTGTAAGCTAATAGCAGTCAGTGTCCTTCAAGCGGGTGTCAGGCCTTCAGCGTGTACTCCGCACACCTCTGCCAGCCCACTTTGCCACTCATATCTGGTGTCACAATAGCGTGCCTTTGAAAAGAAAAAACGTTTTTCACTGTAAGCTAATAGCAATCAGTGTCCTTCAAGCAGGTGTGTCAGGCCTTCAGCGTGTACTCTGCCAACTTCTGCCAGTGTACTTTGCCACTCATATCTGGTGTCACAATAGCGTGCTTTTAAAAAGAAAAAACGTTTTTCACTGTAAGCTAATAGCAGTCAGTGTCCTTCAAGCGGGTGTCAGGCCTTCAGCGTGTACTCTGCCAACTTCTGCCAGTGTACTTTGCCACTCATATCTGGTGTCACAATAGCGTGCCTTTAAAATGAAAAAAATGTTTTTCACTGTAAGCTAATAGCAGTCAGTGTCCTTCAAGCGGGTGTCAGGCCTTCAGCGTGTACTCTGCCAACCTCTGCCAGTCCACTTTGCCACTCATATCTGGTGTCACAATAGCGTGCCTTTAAAAAGAAAAACAGTTTTTCACTGTAAGCTAATAGCAGTCAGTGTCCTTCAAGCGGGGGTGTCAGGCCTTCAGCGTGTACTCTGCCAACCTCTGCCAGTCCACTTTGCCACTCATATCTGGTGTCACAATAGCGTGCCTTTAAAAAGAAAAACAGTTTTTCACTGTAAGCTAATAGCAGTCAGTGTCCTTCAAGCGGGGGTGTCAGGCCTTCAGCGTGTACTCTGCCAACCTCTGCCAGTCCACCTTGCCACTCATATCTGGTGTCACAATAGCGTGCCTTTAAAAGAAAAAAAGTTGTTCACTGTAAGCTAATAGCAGTCAGTGTCCTTCAAGCGGGGGTGTCAGGCCTTCAGCTTGTACTCTGCCATCCTCTGCCAGTCCAACTTGCCACTCATATCTGGTGTCACAATAGCGTGCCTTTAAAAAGAAAAAAGTTTTTCACTGTAAGCTAATAGAAGTCAGTGTCCTTCAAGCGGGTGTCAGGCCTTCAGCGTGTACTCTGCCAACCTCTGCCAGTCCACTTTGCCACTCATATCTGGTGTCACAATAGCGTGCCTTTGAAAAGAAAAAAGTTTTTCACTGTAAGCTAATAGCAATCAGTGTCCTTCAAGCAGGTGTGTCAGGCCTTCAGCGTGTACTCTGCCAACTTCTGCCAGTGTACTTTGCCACTCATATCTGGTGTCACAATAGCGTGCTTTTAAAAAGAAAAAACGTTTTTCACTGTAAGCTAATAGCAATCAGTGTCCTTCAAGCAGGTGTGTCAGGCCTTCAGCGTGTACTCTGCCAACTTCTGCCAGTGTACTTTGCCACTCATATCTGGTGTCACAATACCGTGCTTTTAAAAAGAAAAACAGTTTTTCACTGTAAGCTAATAGCAGTCAGTGTCCTTCAAGCGGGGGTGTCAGGCCTTCAGCGTGTACTCTGCCAACCTCTGCCAGTCCACCTTGCCACTCATATCTGGTGTCACAATAGCGTGCCTTTAAAAAGAAAAAAAGTTGTTCACTGTAAGCTAATAGCAGTCAGTGTCCTTTAAGCGGGTGTCAGGCCTTCAGCGTGTACTCTGCCAACCTCTGCCAGTCCACTTTGCCACTCATATCTGGTGTCACAATAGCGTGCATTTAAAACCAAAAAACTTTTTTCACTGTTATAGATTGAATAGCAGTTAGTTGTCTTCAAGCGGGTGTGTCAGGCCTTCAGCGTGTACTCTGCCAACCTCTGCCAGTGTACTTTGCCACTCATATCTGGTGTCACAATAGCGTGCCATTAAAAAGAAAAACAGTTTTTCACTGTAAGCTAATAGCAGTCAGTGTCCTTCAAGCAGGTGTGTCAGGCCTTCAGCGTGTACTCTTCCAACCTCTGCCAGTCCAGTTTGCCACTCATATCTGGTGTCACAATAGCGTGCCTTTAAAAAGAAAAAAAAAATTTCACTGTAAGCTAATAGCAATCAGTGTCCTTCAAGCGGGTGTCAGGCCTTCAGCGTGTACACTGCCAACCTCTGCAAGTGCACATTGCCACTCATATCTGGTGTCACAATAGCGTGCATTTGAAACCAAAAAAAACTTTTTTTCACTGTTATAGATTGAATAGCAGTTACTTGTCTTTAAGCGGGTGTCAGGCCTACAGCGTGTTCTCTGCCAACCTCTGCCAGTGCACATTGCCACTCATACCTGGTCTCACAGTAGCTTGCACGCATAGTACCACTAATCCAAAAAAAATGACAGGCAGAGGCAGGCCACCCCGCAGGGGCCGTCGTGATCATGGTGCTGTGATTCCCTTTTGCCCCAGAATAATGCCCAATTTTCAGAGGCCACGTACCCTGAACTTGAAAAGTTCTGAGGACATAGTTGACTGGCTAACACAGGACACCCAATCTTCTACAGCTTCCGCTCGGAACCTTGACGCACCATCCTCCTCCAGCTTAGCTTCGGGCACCTCTCAAGATACCACTCACCCGCCTGCCGCCACCACCAACACTAGCACCACAGCCGCTTCACTTTATCTGTCAGAGGAGTTATTTACACATCCGTTTGAAGAAATGAGTGATGCGCAACCATTATTGCCAGAGGATGTAGATAACAGGGATATGTCTCAGTCAGGCAGCATTACACACATGGATGTACGGTGTGATGATGATGATGATGTTGTACCCGCTGCTGCTTCCTTTGCTGAGTTGTCAGATACAAGTGAAGCGGTTGATGATGACGATGCGTCCATGGATGTCACGTGGGTGCCCGCTCTGCAAGAAGAAGAACAGGGCGAAGGTTCAGATGGGGATACAGAGAGGAGGAGGAGACGAGTTGGAAGTAGGGGGAGGTCGTCGCAAGGAGCTAGTGGCACAGTCAGACAGCATGCATCGGCACCCGGGGTCAGCCCGACAGCACGCCAATCAATGCATGCTGTGTCCACCACCAGAATGCCGTCATTTCAGAGCTCAGCAGTGTGGCATTTTTTTTGTGTGACAATAGCGATGCCATTTGCAACCTGTGCCAAAAGAAACTGAGTCGTGGGAAGTCCAACACCCACCTAGGTACAACTGCTTTGCGTAGGCACATGATCGCACATCACAAACGCCTATGGGATCAACACATGAGTACAAGCAGCACACAAACTAAAAGCCGCCATCCTCCTCCTGGTCCAGCATCTTCAGCCACGTCAACCACTGCTGTCCTCCTTGCCCCCTCTCAACCATCCGCCACTCCGTCTCTTGCCTTGAGCAGTTCCCGCTCATCTGCCCACAGTCAGGTGTCTGTCAAGGACATGTTTGAGCATAAGAAGCCAATGTCACAAAGTCACCCCCTTGCCCGCCGTCTGACAGCTGGCTTGACTGAACTCTTAGCCAGGCAGCTTTTACCATACAAGCTGGTGGGGTCTGAGGCGTTCAAAAAATTTGTAGCTATTGGGACACCGCAGTGGATGGAAATTTCTTTGCACAAAAGGCAATCCCCAACCTGTACTTGATTGTGCAAAAGGAAGTAATGGATGTCTGGCACACAGTGTTGGGGCAAGGGTCCATCTGACTACTGATACCTGGTCTGCAAAGCATGGTCAGGGCAGGTATATCACCTATACTGCGCATTGGGTAAACCTGCTGATGGCTGCCAAGCATGGAATGTGTGGCTCTGCAGAGGAGTTGGTGACACCGCCACAACTTGCAGGCAGGCCTGCTGCCACCTCCTCTACTCCTCCTTCTCCATCCTCTTCCATAACCTCCTCGGCTGAGTCCTCTTCTGCTGCTGCGTCTTGCTCCACATCAACGGCACACCCCCAGCTCCCCAGGTACTATTCCACATCCCGGATACGGCAGTGTCACGCCGTCTTGGGTTTGACTTGCTTGAAAGCAGAGAGTCACACCGGACAAGCACTCCTGTCCGCCCTGAACGCACAGGTGGAAAAGTGGCTGACCCCGCAGCAACTGGATATTGGCAAAGTGGTGTGTGACAAGGGAACAAATTTGTTGGCGGCATTGAAGTTGGGTAAGTTCACACATGTGCCGTGCATGGCACATGTGTGTAATCTGATCGTTCAACACTTTGTGCATAAGTACACAGGCTTACAGGACATCCTGAAGCAGTCCAGGAAGGTGTGTGGCCATTTCAGGCGTTCCTACATGGCCATGGCGCACTTTGCAGATATCCAGCGGCGAAACAACATGCCAGTGAGGCGCTTGATTTGCGACAGCCCGACACGTTGGAATTCAACACTCCTAATGTTCGACCGCCTGCTCCAACAAGAAAAAGCTGTTAATGAATATTTGTATGACCGGCTTGCTAGGACAGCCTCTGGGGAGCTGGGAATTTTTTTGCCACGTTACTGGACGCTCATGCGCAATGCCTGTAGGCTCATGCGTCCTTTTGAGGAGGTGACAAACCTAGTCAGTCGCACCGAAGGCACCATCAGCGACATCATACCATTTGTTTTCTTCCTGGAGCGTGCCCTGCAAAGAGTGCTGGATCAGGCCGTAGATGAGCGTGAAGAGGAAGAGTTCTGGTCACCATCACCACCAGAAACAGCCTTATCAGCAACGCTTGCTGGACCTGCGGCAACGCTGGAAGAGGATTGTGAGGAAGAGGAGTCAGAGGATGAATGTGGCTTTGAGGAGGAGGAGGAAGACGACCCACAACAGGCATCCCAGGGTGCTCGTCACCTATCTGGTACCCGTGGTGTTGTACGTGGCTGGGGGGAAGAACATACCTTCATTGAGATCACTGAGTAGGAGGAACGGGAAATGAGTAGCTCGGCATTCAACCTTGTGCAAATGGGGTCTTTCATGCTGTCTTTCGTGCCTGTTGAAGGACCCTCATATAAAAAGGCTGAAGGAGAACGACCTGTACTGGATGTCCACGCTACTAGACCCCCGGTATAAGCAGAAAATGGCTGAAATGTTACCAAATTACAACAAGTCAGAAAGGATGCAGCATTTGCAAAATAAATAAAAAAGTATGCTTTACACAGCGTATAAGGGTGAGGTCACAGCACAACGGGAATCTAACAGGGGAAGAGGTGAAAGTCATCCTCCTCCTCCCACGACCACGCCGGCAAGGACAGGACGCTTTAAAGACGTGTTGTTGATGGAGGACATGCGGAGCTTTTTAAGTCCTACGCATCGCCACAGCCCTTCGGGATCCACTCTCAGAGAACGACTCGACCGACAGGTAGCAGACTACCTCGCCTTAACTGCAGATATCGACACTCTGAGGAGCGATGAACCCCTTGACTACTGGGTGTGCAGGCTTGACCTGTGGCCTGAGCTATCCCAATTTGCGATATAACTTCTGGCCTGCCCCGCTTCAAGTGTCCTGTCAGAAAGGACCTTCGGTGCAGCAGGAGGTATTGTCACTGAGAAGAGAAGTCGCCTAGGTCAAAAAAGTCTAGATTACCTCACCTTTATTAAGATGAATGAGGGATGGATTGCGAAGGGACTGACAGTGGGCGATACATTCGACTAAAAAAAGCCTGATGAGATGAGCTGCCTTGGGCTAAAAATGGTGACCCTATGTAGGAGGAACAGTCCCTATTCTGCTCTGTGTCAGTGTGTATCAGGGTCCCTGAGGACAGGTGTAAATCCATATCTGCCAAGTGACCCTATGTAGGGGGAACAGTCCCTATTCTGCTCTGTGTCCGTGTGTATCAGGTTCTCTGAGGACAGATGTCAATCCAAATGACCCTATGTAGGGGGAACATTCCCTATTCTGCTCTGTGTCAGTGTGTATCAGGGATCCTTAGGATAGGTGTCAATCCATATCTGCCAAGTGACACTATGTAGGGGGAACAGTCCCTATTCTGCTCCGTGTCAGTGTGTATCAGGGTCCCTGAGGAAAGGTGTCAATCTATATATGCCAAGTGACCCTATGTAGGGGGAACAGTCCCTATTCTGCTCTGTGTCAGTGTGTATCAGGGATCCTTAGGATAGGTGTCAATCCATATCTGCCAAGTGACCCTATGTAGGAGGAACAGTCCCTATTCTGCTCTGTGTCAGTGTGTATCAGGGTCCCTGAGGACAGGTGTCAATCCATATCTGCCAAGTGACCCTATGAAGCGGGAACAGATCCTATTCTGCTCTATGTCAGTGTGTATCAGGGTCCCTGAGGACAGGTGTCAATCCATATCTGCCAAGTGACCCTATGTAGGGGGAACAGTCCCTATTCTGCTCTGTGTCAGTGTGTATCAGGGTCCCTGAGGACAGGTGTCAATCCATATCTGCCAAGTGACCCTATGTAGGAGGAACAGTCCCTATTCTGCTCTGTGTCACTGTGTATCAGGGTCTCCGAGGACAGGTGTCAATCCATATCTGCCAAGTGACCCTATGTAGGGGGAACCGTCCCTATTCTGCTCTGTGTCAGTGTGTATCAGGGTTCCTTAGGATAGGTGTCAATCCATATCTGCCAAGTGACCCTATGTAGGGAGAACAGTCCCTATTCTGCTCTGTGTCAGTGTGTATCAGGGATCCTTAGGATAGGTGTCAATCCATATCTGCCAAGTGACCCTATGTAGGGGGAACAGTCCCTATTCTGCTCTGTGTCAGTGTGTATCATGGTCTCTGAGGACAGGTGTCAATCCATATGTCTAGGTGTCAATATGTCATATGTCAGGTGTCAATCCATATCCATTGTGATTTAGGAATGTTATGCCCTTTATGGATTAAAACCAGACTCTGCATCAACTGTATAATTTTCCATGGGAGTTTTGCCATGGATCCCCCTCCGGCATGCCACAGTCCAGGTGTTAGTCCCCTTGAAACAACTTTTCCATCACTATTGTGGCCAGAGAGAGTCCCTGTGGGTTTCAGCTAAGTTGAATTTTCTCAGCATTTATGCGTCTAATAACAACTCTGGAAGACTCATAGAGTACCCTATGAGTATGCTCACTGTGCTAACTCTAGCTCCTACTTGTCCATTTCTAACATATTACTCACTATTTCCCTTTAGAACCATGATGTGTGCCAGTAGTATTCTCATATAGAGCTTTGAAACTGTGTTATAACAATTCAGAACACATCAATTATTCCAGCAGTTTAACCATCTTAATCAAAACTGTCACTTTGACAACCATACCTGCAATAACTAGTAATGATCAATGTAATGTATATATTTAATTATGTAACACTGTAACTTTATTGTATTGCTTTTTTGTCCTTAGACATATTTGAGTATGACAGATATCCTTGTAAAAAAAATCTAATAAACGCTTAATAAGGCGCTTTAAGTATTGATTTCAAAATATTATATATTGATCATTTGTTTTACTTAAAAATATCATAGGTTTAAATTTACATAATTCACCTTAAATATCAGTAGACGTTTTTAGAAAATACGTGCAGCCAGATTAAATGCTAATTTATTATATTTTTTGGCAAAATAATTGATAAAAATGTCACACTTATATTTTTTCCATTTAGAAATGATATCTAAAATAGTTATGGGATTATAGAAAATGTCATGGAGATGAAAGTGTATTTCTCCTGGTTTCTTACTACTGTCACACCTAATTACTTGGTTGATACTCTGACCCACACTTTAACACATTACTTTACCGTAACATTTTCAGAACAGCTTGAACATAGTGCTAATTTCGTATTAACAGTTACATTTGACTGTGAAACATAACTGTGCAATGAAACACATGTTCAGAATCTAGAATTCATGAATATTTCAGAAGTGAAATAACTTGTAATTTCTCTTCTTTTAATTCCTATTTTTTTTTACTTATACATAAGTTATTATTACCAGTAGCATCATTAGTTTTTTGAAATATTACATTAGTACCGAGTCTTTTAATGCATTGCTCAACTCAATTTGGTAATACAAGTTAATATGTAAATGGTAGATTAAAGGCAACTCAGTATTAAAATACGAATATGCTCTTATTGTAAAAGACATTCATCAGGCGAATACTGAATAATGTATTTCTCGTCTCTGAGCTTAAACTAATCAAATAAAACAAAATTATCCATACTGCCTATCCATAGGATACATTGACTGCATTATAATACCTGCCCAAATCAGGTAATTTTGTTCTATGTATACACTTATATCACATTTGTTCTTACTGTATTAGAATGAAAACTTTAAGTGACACTCTAACCACAAAATTGCTACTGCAGTAGTTCTGGTGCAAATCAATGTCCCTGGAGTCTCTACAATGTAAACTCACTGTTTACATTGCTTCCAAAGGATACCTCATGTAGTTATAACTCAGACAGTCACAAGAGGTCTTTCCTGTTGTGGTCCTGCAATCTTTAAAGACATTATACCCTGCAAAACCCCTCACAGATTTACTGAGCTAGTGCATCTCAATGAGGGGATTAAATGATCTCCACTGCCTTGGTCCACGGCCATCGAGGCCCACTGGGCATTTTCTGCAGAACCCACCACCGCCCACCTGAAGTCCCAAACCACCCACTAGTGGGCAGTAGGGACCAGGTTGACTACCCATGCTCTTTATAATAGTAAAAAATTACCAAATCCATACTAGGAAGTGCACCAAGGAGCGTTTTATTCTTGCCTCGTCAGCTTTTCTTTAAACTGTTATGTGTTTGTGTGTGTGTGTGTGTGTAGACAATGGTAGACAAGATGGCAGTTAAAACTAGTTTGTGATAATGGTATATATTATGAAGAGGTTGCTTTATCAGAATCTGTACAAAAAACAAATATAAAAAAACAAACAAAAAAAGCAGGATATTATTAATCTTGATGGTAAAGTATTTTGACTCAAAGAGAAACATGATTGTGGTATTAAAGGCTGAGAAAGGATCTTTCCCCTTTTTGAGTTTTAAATTGCTGAATATAATTTTTTCGCACATGTGAAAAGTTGAACTTGATGAACTTGATTCTTTTTTCTATTGAGATTACTGTGTAACAATGTAATTATGAAGTATATCCTATTGACAAAATGATCACTAGAATTCTAAGCAGTAGATATAGGAGAAAGACAATATGATATTGTGACAGAACCATCTGTCTGTGGATTGTGTTTATTCTCCCTCCGTTCGTCTATTTGTTCGGTTATCTCCTTGCCCATACAGTCCCCGTGTGTTCCCTTGTTATATCCCGAAAGACACACAAAGGCGCGACCACCGGGAAGCTGGCGTGTGCCGCCAATTGACCTCCCCGTAGCTAGCGTGTGCCGTCAATTGACCACCCCGTAGCTGCGGTTAACCACAGCTTAATTGACTGTTACCGGGTGGTTGCGGTTACACATGGCGGCCGCACGGTGGCGGCATTCTACAGCTCCCGACAGCCAGCAGTGTTCAGACCAGCCTCAGTGAACTAAAAATGGACACTTTTACTCGCGAACACCGCTGAGCCGCCAGTCTTCCCTGCTTCTAGCCCCGATCGTATTGCTGAACGCCGGAGCAATCGGGACTTTGTATTTAGTGAATGTTGTACCCAGATAGCTATGCCATGGAGCCTATTCGTGTAATAAAATACTTTGGCTCCATGGCAATTGAACTGTATGTGTGTTGTTGGAGCGCCATTCAGTAATAATGTGCGCTCAGACCTAAGCTATCTGGGGATATGTTACACGCATATGTTTTATGTATCATTCATGACATTGTGTATTTTATTGCATTTCTCTCTCCTGTTGTCGCATCGTGGGTAATGGCGATTTGCCTCTGTCCTGGGAGATAATTGAATTACTTCCCAATTATCCCCAGGACAGAGAGGCGGGAAAGCAGTGTATCCTGGTAATGTATGTCTGTCTTTGATACGTGTCTGTCCCTTGAAGGATTTTGTATGTTTCCCCTTCAGTGGGTTCGAGTGTTTGTGAGCTGCTGTTCCCTTGTAAAGGTGAATCCCTTAATCGGTATTAACCCTCACTACACCGGGTTATACCGTAACAGATATAATTTAGATGCAAGCAGAGTGGTTAACTATATCTTCATATATAACCTGCTAGAGAATAATGCATAATTGATTCAATTAATTACATGGCTCATTTGAATGCCCACTATTAATTCTAAACCTAATAAACTTCTACAACCATTTCATTTATTACTCAGACCTCAAAAGAAGGAAATTGCAAGCAAATCATGGTCATTTACATGATGTATTGCCATTGATTGCAAATTGATAGACTTTTTACAATTCAGCACTTTAACAATTATTTTCCTTCCAATTATTTCTGTGGTTAAAAAAAATGAGAATGACCCCCACAGTGTCAGTTCAATCTCTCACTGTGTATTCTTTAAAGTGTGCCTTCACAGGTCCCCAGTTCCACCACTTACTATAATTACAGAGTCTTAACTCCATTAGCTCACGCCATTAACAAAATCAAATAAAATTCAGCAAACCATATGGTTCAGCAAACCTTTCCAGTAAATGAGGCTTTGCACAATGTGAACAACAAATCCTATTGTCATAGTTATTAACAATAGCAGCAATGACAAAAGAAAAAACACATTTTGTCCAATTACAAATAGTCTTTTTTAAAAAGAGAAACACTTTAAATCTTTCTTTGAAAATCATCTATCTATCTATCTATCTATCCATCCAAAAATGTCCACCGACTGATTGAGGCTTCCCCCATGTGGCTAGTAAATTCCTGGTTTTAGGTTAATGACGCACTGTTATGTGAATGTGCATCCTTGTCTTCTACTATTTTCGCTGATTCCTTTCTTTCCAATTACTTCTCCTGTCAATTTCACCGCAGAAAAGCTCTTTCTGTATGCCGAACTGTACAACCTAATTTGAGCTAATTTACCATGTTGTGTTTAAGGTTTACCAACAAGATGATTGCTAAAAATGGTTGTTGCTTAGTGACATTAGTGACTAGAGTTTTTTTCCATTGCTCAAAATCTTACCGATTGCAACTAGGACTTCTGATAAGAATCGTAACATCTGCCATAGTAAATAAAACTAACAGCTCATTGTCATGCTTGATGCTAACTTGTACTGGCTACTGCAATGTCACTCAAATCACATTTAAAGCTCATTTAAAATTGTGCCAAGTATAAGCCCCCAGGTGATTTTGGGTCCCCAAGCCCCTAGCCACTCCTCTAAACAAATGACCACCTACCCGCCTCCCTCCCCACTCCCCCATCCCCCATTCTAATAATAGCGAGGGAGTCCAATAAATCTAAAAATAAGTAAAACAGAGTATGGCTACCATCAGATGTCTTCTTTTTTTAAATAAATATATATTTTTTTTGCAGCACCAAAAAAGCCCCCTCTCCATCCATATTCTTCTGACACAACTATTAAAATAAAAAAAGATAAAAAACAAAACAAAAAAACAGAGCTGGCATAATGGGAATACCTTTATAAGGGCTTTCCCACACTATGCAATCTCAGTCACAGCGATCTGATTGGTAGGCTTGTAAGTCAGCCAATCAGAAAGCTCTAACAACCAAGTGTCTCTTGTCTCTCAAGATTGCTCTTCTTTAAGAAGACAGAAGACATCAGAAAGTAGGTATAATCTATTTTACACATTGTTAGAATAATTTGGTCATCCACCTCATTTTTATTTGGGAGTGACTATAAGTTTGAGTATTGTAGCCACTTAGGGGTTTCAACTTCACACAATTCACACTTTTTAAATGAATGGGTTTAAATATGGTATATTATTATAATTCATAGTTCACTAATTCTTCCCAACACGAGGGTGGTGGGACATGGTTCATTAGGAGGATTTTTCATTTAATACAGGGTACAGGGGGGTGGACAGGGATCTATTCATCCACTGTTATTGTATATAAAGCTCCCACCCAATGCCCATGGTTATAGGCAAGTGGCAAGCTCTGTATTACTTATGACTGGTGCTGTTGTGAATTCAAAGATCAAAAAACTATCGAAAAATACAGAAACTTTTTAAACTTATACGGTAAATTGCAGAGACTTTAATCACATAAGTAGTCCAAATTTGTAAAAAATGTTTTAAAAGAGCTGTTCAAAACTACAAATCCTTTGTAAATTCACCATGATTTCTGGCTTAATGATCAATCCCCAATGTGTTTTCCATGTTACAAGCATCAATAGCATCAATAGTGATTTAGAAGGGATTCTGTAAATTTACAAAGCCACCCACTGGAATTAGTTCCTTCTTTAGTTAGTTCCTTACAGCAATACCCTTCCTCTCTTTCTCTTTGAATAATTCAAACAAATATAATTGCATTCTTCATTTTATAATAATTTGGTGCTCTTTGTACTAAGTCTATGAAATTACAAAAAAAATGTATACAATATTATTAATTGGCTGATTTGCAAGGCTTAACCAATTTGTGCATCTCTCTTTTAATGAACTTTTTGTATTAACATGAGATTTGCAGCTAGAAAAATATTTATCTCTAGCTCCAACACTTATTATTTCCAGACATTTATTTATGACCCAATTTAAATCTTGTGTTTTAAAGAACTCTTCCTAATGAGCTTTTTCCCCTATTTTTTCAAAAAGGTTATTGAAGTTAGTGAATCATTTCTTCTATAAGAAATACTTTTCAGAATTGTATTTTCATGAAATATAAAATGGAATATAATATTATTTGCCTGCAAACACTGCATATATTGCATTGAAAACTGTGTCATCTGAATTTTAGTGGTTTTGAATTAGAAGGCAGAATTAAAATCTTTCACAAAAGATTATTTTGCTATTTTAGCCTGATTGTCCAATGAGTCATCTATGTTTCTCTTGCACTTTACAAGGTAACAATTTTGATTCTAAGAGTAGGAAATTATGGTACCAAGTTAACTGGTAGAATAAGAAAAAAAAAAGTACTTTTGTGATCAAAGAATCGGAAAAGTGTTGTAAAAGTAATACTTTTATAGGTATAAGTAGTAATTGCAAACTTTAAGGAAAAAGGAACACATTAAGCCTGATGAAGGGACCTAGTGTTCTGAAAGCTTGCAATTACTACTCTCGGTTAAGCTCTCGGAGATATCATAATAGCTATATAAATATGAAGCTCAAAGTGCTAACAGAACATCTGAGACTGTAAGTAATTACGTTACCCATCTCACCCAGCCTTGGTGTGCCTCCCACTAGCCCCACCCCCCAACCTTCCCAACAATATTTATTGGCCCCAGAACTGGTGCTGGTTATCTTATTTTAAATTGTGCAGGTCCTGCCAGGTCTTCAGTCATGGTGCCGACATCTTAGTGTTTGCAAGATGGTGGCTGCTGGAAATCTCTGCCTCTGCCCTTCCAAGAACATACCTCCAGTAGCCTCTGGGGAACTGTGTTGACACTTGGGAACCTGTAAGAGTAAATACAGTAAAGTGATAATGTGACACTCTTGGAAGAGAAATAACACTGTAAGGAGGTGAGTAGAAGGTTGACAGCCAATGACAACATTGACCAAGGATGGGGGACTTGACTATTGTCCCACCCTTTGTCAACCTTTGTTAAAGTGCATGTTAAATAAATAAGGAAAAGTAGTCACTCTTTTTCTTTTTAACTTTTAAAAAGTATTATCATAAAAAAAATGCACAGGGGGACTTGTAGAACACTATACATAAATGGAAAAAGTGGCAAACAATTTAATTACAGATTAGAGACGAGCTAGATCATCATAATCATCCAATATACTTAAAGGGACACTATAGTCACAGAACAACTACAGCTTATTGAATTTGTTCTGGTGAATAGAATCATTACCTTCAGGCTTTTTGCTGTAAACACTGTCTTTTCAGAGAAAATGCAGTGTTTACATTACAGCCTAGCGATAACTTCACTGGCCACTCCTCAGATGGCTGTTAGAGATCCTTCCTGGGTCATGGCTGCCTAAAATGCATCAAAACATTAAGTGTCTCCTCCCTTTGCATGCAGACACTGAACTTTCCTCATAGAGATTCATTGATTCAATTAATCTCTATGAGGAGATGCTGATTGGCCAGGGCTGTGTTTGAATCATGCTGGCTCTGCCCCCTGATCTGCCTCCTTGTCAGTCTCAGCCACTCCTATGGGGAAACATTGTGATTGAATCAGGCTACAACTTATGATGATGTCTGCAGACTGCTTGTTTTTCTGAGGCAAACAGCATGCAGAGTTACAGCTTCAGGCTTGGATACAGTAAGATTTTGCTATATTTATGGAGGCATGAGGGGCCCAGGGGGCTAGATGGTGGTTTTAACACTATAGGGTTAGGAATACATGTTTGTGTTCCTGACCCTATTGTGATCCTTTATGTTATAATAAAAGGGATTTGGTGTGCAGCAGTTTTTTTTTATTATTATTATCAATTTCTGCCAAAATCTCCCCTAATACGTTTAAGGTTTATTTACTAAAGAAATGGATATATAAATCAGGGAAATCGCTGTCTGAACCTATAAAAAAATTAATAACACATAGTGAAGACTGTTACATATATAAATAACAGACACGTTCTTGAGTGCACTCACAAGATGTATGAAGGCAAATCGCTCTGAAACAACCGCCACCTACTCCTGTAGGGGGGTCACACAGAAAGTATACTGGATCTTGTAGATATTAAAATCCGGAACCAAAAGTAGAGCAGGAACAAAGTATGGTAGAAAAAAGTATTTATTCATAAATACAATAAAAGGCACTGGTCCAACGCGTTTCGTTCAAATAGAACTTCTTCAGGGACCTTTCAAATTAAAATAAATAATACAGATACCATACATAAAAATTCCCGCTGTACCCACCCTTATCCCACAGTCCCAATATATAAGGCAGCTACTAATCCCATTGGTGGTGTGGTAGGTGTGTTCGAGCTTGGTTCCGGATTCCTCAATCACTTGCCGACTCACAGCTGATCGTAAAATTCTTTTCCCGCTTCTCGGGTTTCCAAAGCGTAGCCGGAAGTGACGTCTGCGTTCCAAAATAGCACTTCCGTGCGTGTCACCAGTGATTTCGCATCCGCATGGAAAATGGTCCTCGTGAGTCTCTGTAGTTATACATGCACATGCGTGGTCGGCAGAATTTCAAACTTAAACAAAAAGTGATCAGTAACTTGCTACTAACGTAGCCCATTTAGAAAAGAGAAAAAAAGGTGTATCAATAACAAATCAATGAAACTTTTTCAAGTATAATCATTGTTTCAAGAATAATTCATATAGTGTCTATTTTCGATCTTTTAATCCAGTACATAAATAATAAAACATATTAAAGAATACATATATTAATCATAAAGTGCACTCTAAATCATGAGTAATACGTGAAAGAAAAATATGAATCAAACTAGTAATAATTCCCATATAATTAAAACAAAAATACTCCATATAATTCAGATGATAATATCTAGTCATCAAGAAAACAAACTAAGTCAATGTCCACATTTAACCCCTTCGGCTCCAGTGTCTGTAAACAATGTATCCAATAGGTTTCTTTTTGTCGAAGACGTTTCAACCTATCTCCTCCTCTCCAATGGGGGGGGATATGTTCAATGCCCTTGCATACAAAGTTTTTGAAATTAAATACAGGGCATGACTGACAGTGCAATGGGACCGAGTGGGTTGTGAGACATTTTTTAATATTATTCAAATGCTCCATGAATCTGACTTTAAGCAATCTCTTGGTACGTCCCACATATTGCCTGCCGCACGGACACTGCAGTAAGTATACTACAAAATCCGTGCGGCAGCCAATAAGGGACCTAATGGGAAATGAAATCCCTGTGGTGGTGCTTTGAAAAGAGTCAGAATCTACTAAAGAGGCTTTTTTGGAAACTTATGTCAAAGAGGGTCTGATCCCTAGAGGGCTACGGATAGATAAATCACCAGCTTTTGGTTTGGATAATGAAATTTTTTTGAAGAAATGGGACGAGATTTTGTCTAATTGCTCGTTCCAACTAATGAATCTGATAATTGAATATTCTAAGGAAGTAAAATCTAAATTTGAAGAAGATCTAAACCGTATTGAAGTTGATATCCCAATAAATAAAAACGATGATGAGTATAAAGAAAGGGAAGATTTGCTACAAAATAAATTAAAAAATTTAGATGAAAAAATTGCAGAAACTAAAAATCAGAAGTACAAAAGAGATAAGGAAGATAAGAAACAGAATAGGTTTTCCACAATTAATAAATTCCAACGAAACCTTAATACATCTTCTTCCCCACAAAGAAAACGATTTTTCAATGGTCGTCATCAAGGAATAAAAAGGGATAATGTGCAATATAGGAAAACATCATCATCCTTCTCCCCTAGACCAAGAGAGAGATTTAGTACTAAATTCTCTTCTACCAAGAATCAAGGAGCTATTCCTAAAGAAGGCCAGGGTGGGTCCTATTATAGAGATTATACTAATAAGGGATCATATGCAGAGGTGACCAACAGAATAAGAAATAGAAATGAGGAGCTCCATTTGAGACCATCCCAAGACAGACGGGAGAATTTTTTAGAAGGGGGTCTTCCACCCCGGGAGAAAACAATAAGGAATTACTTTTTCCCAAAGCAAGCCAATTGGGAACATCCCAATCGGTTTGCACCACTACAAACAGAGTCCCCTGTCAAAAGAATGAGAATCAACGAGGAAGTACATCAAGACGAGGATTAAGATCCCTACCATCCAATGAAACGAACAAGGGAATAATTAACCTATCGGGGCTTCCCTTATCTGATTTAGAGATACAAGTCCTAGAAAAAGGTATTAAATTTGCCCCTAATGAAGGGATTAATGATTTTGAGCTGTATATAGATTTTAAAAAATTTGTGAGAGAACTCACGGTCAAGAGACATTTCCTGAAACATCCTAGTACCCCCCATGTAGGGATTGATGATACACTAACAAAATATGACCAATTTAAAAGGAAGTCCCACTTCTATCCTGTGTTCAATAAGGGATCCCATCTAGAAACTTTTGAAACTATGGTAGAGAAAGATCTAAAAACCATCAATAAGAGAAAGAAACAAAGAGATAATTTAACATACCAAGAAAGGGCTTGTCTAAAAACCATGATGAAAAGAGTCGATATTGTCTTTAAGGAGGCTGATAAAGGAGGGGCCATAGTAATTATGAGCAGGTCTTATTATTTACAAGAATCTGCAAACATTCTTAATGATCGAGTAACATATTGTAAACTTGAGAATGATCCAACGAAACAGTTTAATGAGATTCTTAAAACCATACTGACCAAAGCCTTGACTGACCAAGTCATCTCCCAAAAGAATTTTGATTTTCTCTTGGAGAAAAACCCCATGGTTCCCATCTTTTATTTTTTGCCCAAAATTCACAAGAATTTGTTTTTTCCCCCGGGCCGCCCTATAATTAGTGGGATCAATTCTATAACAGCCAACCTTTCGGCTTTTATAGATTCATACTTACAGAAATATGCACAAGAAGCTGCATCTTATGTAAGAGACACTAAGTCTCTCTTACAGGAATTGGCAGATATTCAATGGCGAGAAGAGTATAGCTGGGCCACTCTGGACGTAACATCCCTTTACACAGTTATAGACCATAATCAAGGAATTGAGGCTATTCGGCATTATATGGATAGAGATGAGACTATTTCAGATAATCTCAAAGAATTTATAATTAGAGGAGTTCAATTTATTTTGGAACAGAATTATTTTTTCTTTGAGGGTTCTTTTTATTTACAGATTAGGGGTACCGCCATGGGCACCAGGTTTGCCCCCAGCTATGCCAACACATTCATGAGGAAGTGGGAAGACCATTGCGTGTGGGCTGGTCATGGCTGGGAGGCATCCCTGGTGCTCTGGCGGCGATACATCGATGATGTAATTATAATTTGGAAGGGAGATAGGAACTCTTTTGATTGTTTTT
Organism: Pelobates fuscus; assembly: GCF_036172605.1. Lineage (NCBI taxonomy): Eukaryota > Metazoa > Chordata > Amphibia > Anura > Pelobatidae > Pelobates > Pelobates fuscus. Next base: position 277,366,848 of record NC_086321.1, read on the forward strand.
CTACGTATCTAAATGGTAATAACCTAAACCTGAAATTCACTCCAACATGGGAGAAAGAATCTATCAATTTTCTAGACTTAGTTCTGTTTAGCCAACAAGAAAAGATTCATACTAGGTGTTATTTTAAACCAACAGATGGTAACAGCTATGTGCATAAGACCAGCTGCCATCACCAGCCTTGGCTGAGAGGAATAGCTAAAAGTCAACTGATTAGAGTCAAGCGAAACTGTTCTATACCTCAAGAATTTCAAACACAGGCGGGTTACATTAAACAAAAATTAATGAAACGTGGCTACAACAAGAATAGTATAGAAAAAGAGATGAGAATTATTGGTATTGGGGAGAGGGATGAGCTGCTTAAGGATACGGATAAATCCAAGAAGAATTCAACATCCAAATTCAACTTTGCCTTTAAGACAAGATTTAACACCCAACATAATGAAATTAGAAAAGTGCTTAGAAAACATTGGTCTATTTTACAAAGTGACCCTGTTATGGGACAATTATTGCCAGATAATCCACAAATGATTTATAGGAAGAACAAAAATTTGAAGAATATGCTAGCACCAAGCTATATCAAACCTATTAATAAACCAATCCCTAGTAATATGATAAAGGGTTTTAGAGGCTGTAGAGGATGTGTGGCATGTGGTACGGCCTCTTTAGTAGATTCTGACTCTTTTCAAAGCACCACCACAGGGATTTCATTTCCCATTAGGTCCCTTATTGGCTGCCGCACGGATTTTGTAGTATACTTACTGCAGTGTCCGTGCGGCAGGCAATATGTGGGACGTACCAAGAGATTGCTTAAAGTCAGATTCATGGAGCATTTGAATAATATTAAAAAATGTCTCACAACCCACTCGGTCCCATTGCACTGTCAGTCATGCCCTGTATTTAATTTCAAAAACTTTGTATGCAAGGGCATTGAACATATCCCCCCCCATTGGAGAGGAGGAGATAGGTTGAAACGTCTTCGACAAAAAGAAACCTATTGGATACATTGTTTACAGACACTGGAGCCGAAGGGGTTAAATGTGGACATTGACTTAGTTTGTTTTCTTGATGACTAGATATTATCATCTGAATTATATGGAGTATTTTTGTTTTAATTATATGGGAATTATTACTAGTTTGATTCATATTTTTCTTTCACGTATTACTCATGATTTAGAGTGCACTTTATGATTAATATATGTATTCTTTAATATGTTTTATTATTTATGTACTGGATTAAAAGATCGAAAATAGACACTATATGAATTATTCTTGAAACAATGATTATACTTGAAAAAGTTTCATTGATTTGTTATTGATACACCTTTTTTTCTCTTTTCTAAATGGGCTACGTTAGTAGCAAGTTACTGATCACTTTTTGTTTAAGTTTGAAATTCTGCCGACCACGCATGTGCATGTATAACTACAGAGACTCACGAGGACCATTTTCCATGCGGATGCGAAATCACTGGTGACACGCACGGAAGTGCTATTTTGGAACGCAGACGTCACTTCCGGCTACGCTTTGGAAACCCGAGAAGCGGGAAAAGAATTTTACGATCAGCTGTGAGTCGGCAAGTGATTGAGGAATCCGGAACCAAGCTCGAACACACCTACCACACCACCAATGGGATTAGTAGCTGCCTTATATATTGGGACTGTGGGATAAGGGTGGGTACAGCGGGAATTTTTATGTATGGTATCTGTATTATTTATTTTAATTTGAAAGGTCCCTGAAGAAGTTCTATTTGAACGAAACGCGTTGGACCAGTGCCTTTTATTGTATTTATGAATAAATACTTTTTTCTACCATACTTTGTTCCTGCTCTACTTTTGGTTCCGGATTTTTAATATCTACAAGATCCAGTATACTTTCTGTGTGACCCCCCTACAGGAGTAGGTGGCGGTTGTTTCAGAGCGATTTGCCTTCATACATCTTGTGAGTGCACTCAAGAACGTGTCTGTTATTTATATATGTAACAGTCTTCACTATGTGTTATTAATTTTTTTATAGGTTCAGACAGCGATTTCCCTGATTTATATATCCATTTGTTCTATTTTTGGCACCTATGTGGAAAGTTGCCGTTGGGAAGCTGTTGCTAAGTTAAGTTTATTTGTTTATTTATTTTGTGTTTGCACAGTCTATTTGAGTGTGTATTTTGTGTTATTTACTAAAGAACAGTGCCAAAAAAAGAACTGCTAAAATAATATAGACTGATATGAATATATAAGCTGCTAGAACACCAAAATCCTTTTATGCAGTTGTGAAAACTCCTATAGAAAAGCACAAAAACTATGAAACGTTTTCATGTTCTACAGGTAGGTGCAATTTAATAGTGGGTGAATACTCACGCTTCCAGCTGTCTTTTTACAATGTGTGAACACAGGCATTGTGTAATTGTCATAGATGAACTGTGATAGGAAAGAATGAGAGAATGGCATAGATGCACTGCAGAGCATTGCTTAAGAGGTCGCAGACTAAATTGCCCAATGTCTTCATAATATAAGCTCAGGACCCCTGTAACAGCTTCAAAATTAATTAAAACATTGACCAGATTGACTGTTCATTGTAAACTGATAAAAAAAAAGTGCACTACACATAATTAATGGTATTTCTGCTGTTTTTACTTTGTAATGTTTATTCCCTTTCAAAATCTAGAAAGCAGGTTGAGCACTTACTGGAAACCAGAATGCCAGAGATCCATCTGGTCTTTCTCTAGTAATGCACCACAGAAAGTAGAAAAAAGCAGCTTATTGCCTTAGATTAAAGGTACACTCCATGTACCATAAACACTACAGCTACCACTGTGATTTTGAATGGTTTGACTTCTTACCTGGAATTTTATAGGCTCTACTCCCTGCATCCACTATCAACATTGGAGAGACGGACATTCCTTAGCTCATTGGCTGAGAGTGATCAGCTGATGCTATCAGCCAATGTGCTAAGTATTGCACAGTGTGACAAATAATACAAAGTACGGGGTGCGCAATAGTGAACACCAACACACAGTGAGATATACTTATAACAAGGAAAACCTGATGGTACTCCTCGTGTTAATCTGTAAAACATAAAAAAGCTCACATAGCATAACACTGTATGTATACAGAAATAATAAAATGCAGAGGTAATGGGTCACTCACACTTCCCAGAGCCACATATAGCAGACTCTGACTATGTTGCCTTGGCAATAAAAAAAGGCTGCTGTAATGTAGTTTTGGTCCTGTAGCTTTTTCTTCCACAGATTAAAGTAGGGAGACTTGGAGTACTTTAAAATCAATTTACTTCAAACAAAAGGTGCATTCCATTAATAAAAACATATACATTTCTCCAGATTGAAAACATAAAAAATATATATATGATAATATACCCCAGAGGTAAATGATATATCTGGTAACAAAAAATATAAAAAGCACTTCCTTTAGATTAAATCAAAACTGCCATTTCGAAGTCCATGTTGAGCCCATCTGGAGGCAAAGTATCTAGATCAAATATCCACTTCATCTCACATTTGCTCAACGTGGACTCCAAATTCCCACCCCTCCAATATTTTTGTACCATCTGAATTCCATAAAACTGTAAGGTTGTGGGGTCACTATTACGGCACCTCACCATTGAAATCAAGTGACACTACCTACCCTCCCACTTCCTAATATTTTTTTTTTACTAATACCTGTAAAAAAAATACAAATTACAGTACTGTGACAAGCACTTTTGACTTATTTCAGTGAGACTGTCTCTCTAATTAGACTTTCTCTGTTAAAGCATTCAAGTGACAACACAAAGTGTGGGAAAGCCTTTACAAAGGCTTTGCCTGACGTGAATCTCAATCTGCGCAAAGCCCCCATTAAGAAAATATGGATCTGTGTTTTTTATGTTTTTGTTTTTTTCAACAGCTAGGTTGCGTTATTATGGATTTTATTTTGGCCTGTTCTGGGGTCTAAAAAAAAAGAGATTTGAAAGAAAGAATACTTTTTATGTTCTACCCTACCCCTTATACCAACGGTTTCCAAATCAGTCCTCAAGGCACGCCTACCAGTCAAGGATTTAGAGATTACCCAGTTGTGTCAAGGTGTTTTTTCTTTCCACTGCCCTATGACGAGGGGTAGGTATATTGAGTTACCTGGAACATAAACCCTGGAAGAATTGGGGAAAACAGCTCTGAGTTAGGGGCAGTGACTGTATATATATATATATATATATATATATATATATATATATATATATATATATGCATATGCATATCTCCTGCATAACACACTGGTTTGTTAGCACTGCAGTTATTGAAAGCTCTCCTAAATGACAACCAGTATAAAAATCCTCAGTTATTCTCTGATCATTAAACCATTTTTTGACAGAAATCTGTATGTTAAAACCAAGGGGTCATAACAGATTTCACTCCATTTACATTTTTCTAACGACCATCACTTTCTGCTTATTAATTTGTGTTGCAAGTCTACTTTACAACCTAGAAAGAATTAGGCTGTGTCACAAGGTATGCCAAGTATATAAATGACGCATTACTTATAGAATTCTAAAGTAATCTCTTAATTGTTTTTTTGACCAGAATTCAGATTAAGCACGTTTTTAATTTACCTAAATTAAGTTTTATATTTTAAGTCATACACACTGATTGAAATTTATGCAGTCTGTGTAAACCTTATTTTTGTAATTAAGACACTGTTCTTCCCTGAATACATTACAACAATCATGCAATACATTTAAGACATATTACTTACTGTGTATTTATTGCTTATGATGTAAATGAAAGCAAAATGTTATTTTGTGTATTATGCATGAGGGTCTACTAAAATAATTTTCATTTTTAAAGTGAGAACATATGCTGCACTGCTATGAGCTGTATAATCAAAACATACAAAAAAGCTGTAGGCATGTGAGAATAAGAGATAAAACCTTGTAACATGCACAAGCTGCCTCACATTCAGAACACTAACCCTTTCAACGATGCAATGGAGATAAGCAATGATCAGCACTATTTTACATCAATTAAAGCAAGACAAGCAAAAATTTACAAAGCTGTTGATAATGCCATAACCACTGTATTGACAGAGGAGTCCTTCATGGTTCAAAGATCAGCTTCCCCCAGAACTACATAGCAACTTCAGAAGCACTGATCAGGTGGTTTTCTACAAAATAAATTATGTTAGAGTCTAAGAAGCCTGACTAACCATCAATAGAATAGAACAGGCATCTCCATCTCTGCCCCCCAGGTGTTGCTAAACTACACCTTCCATGATTCTATGGCCATCTATTGAAGGCAGAATTTGAGATATCAGAAAGAATGTATTCCTTTGTAATACTTTAATTAGTTGTTTATATTATTCACTAGACTTGTACATTGTTGAAAAATTTGGTTTGACCAAATTAATACGGCCAAATAAAAAAAATGTAAATCAAGGGCGTGTCCGGACGACCATGCAAGCAGAAGTGTAAGGCAACAGCGTGTGAGCCTAATCCACTTAATATCTCAGCCATCCCACATCATGGGGAATAAAAAACGTGATTCAACTCACACTAAAGATCCAAAGAACAAATCACTACCGACATTACAAGCCAGCCTTTGCTTATCGAAGTCATCTGTGACCCCAGACACAGACATAAAGGAGCTATTGCTCAAATTACCATCCAGAGAGGATATCACTAAGATGCTAGCTGATCTTGATACCTCCATACAAACAAAGATATCTAAACTCGGAGCAGGCCTGGACTCATTGGATGCACGAGTACAACAACTCGAGACAATAGAGGCCCACAACTCTCAACTGCCAGCCCTGCAACAACAAATCGGTAAGAACATATCCAACATTACCATGCTACATAGATACATGGGGGCTATAGATAACAGGGGCAGAATAAATAATATTAGAATCAGGGAGATACCAGAACCCATATCGGTCTCCGAAGATATACACCTTATATTGACAGAACTATTTAACTCCATTCTGCAATGTCCACAGGACACTGGCATTAAAATAGATAGAGCACACAGGGCATTGAAGCCTAAAGGCAGATCTGATGACTTTCCACATAACATTATATGTTGCCTTCATGATTTCCCACTTAAGGAAGCCATAATAAGAAAAACCAGAAGCACACCTGCCCTGCGTTTCCAGGAATGCCCGGTCCAGCTATACCAGGACCTATCCTGGATTACAATACAAGGAAGACGGGCCCTAATACCAATTACCAGCCAGCCAAGGAACAAGCAGCTTAAATACCAAAGGGGATACCGATTTTCTCTCACAGCTACGGTGCATGGAACCACAGCCATGATATACACCGCCAAGGATGTCCAAACATTTACACAAGCATTGGGATTACAAGAGGTTCATGCTCAGGACTGATATAACAACATTGGTATTAAACCTACTATACCACAACCACAGTGGCGCAGAGAAATACCTGGCCCCAAGAAAAGGAAGAATCCACCTGGGAACCTACCAGGAGTTCAAGAGGACTCACAACCTCATCATTCTAAATAGACATGAGTTTCTAATTCCTGACCAACACTAGTTCCAGATGGCTACTAGCTGCAGCAGCTGATGCCAAATGTGGAGCTGAGAGGTATCCTTACTGTTTAGTTAAATTATGTTCTTTGTTATGATTTTTACTGCTTGACCTTCAACACTGTATGGCATAAAGATCAGGTTAAATTAATGTAAAACTCTGAATGTCAAAGGGTTGAACGTCCCGGAGAGATAGCACCTCCTCCTTGCTGAGTTAAAACGGCTGGGCTCGGATGTGGCACTCATTCAAGAGACCCACTTCCAACCGGGTTCGGTGCCGTCTCTTCAGGACCACAGATATACCACTGGCTACTTTTGTGATTATGATGGAGGTAAAGCTAGGGGAGTGGCAATTTTGTTTGCATCACACATTGTGGCGAAACCAACCTCGCCACTGGGCCCTGGAGAAGCCTGGTTGCCCGCCTCCTACCTGCTGACTATGGCCCCTGGGTTATTTGGGGCATATTGTATTTTATTGTGCGACTGCTGGCCCTTTAAGCACAGTGAATGGTATTTTATTGTACTGCTGCTGGCCCTTTAAGAACTGTCTGGGGACATATTGAGACTTTGGGTAACAATACCCTTTGAGACTATGGCCCCTGAAAACGTATGGACTTTTATTCTGTGTGTATGGCCCTTTAAGAACCGTCTGGGGACATATTGTGACTTTGCTGAACAATACCCCTTTAAGACTATGTCCCCAGACCTGTAAAATAACTTGCCCCTGGCTCTCTCCCACTTGGTTCAGTAAATAGGGCTTACTGAACCAAGTACCACACAGGCGGACCACCCAGAAGTTAAAGTGTGCAGGCAATTTACCTCCCAGGCTGTGAGGTTACTGCAGGTTAATTGCACGTGGCGGCGGCCATCTTTGTTCAGTCGAACGCGGTCAGCGGTGTATGCTAAAGATTCTGTGGAACTGAAATCGGCTACACATTTTACCGAACACCGCTGACCCTTACCTTCTCCTACACTTCGTTTTTCAGCTCCAGAGACTAAGTCCCGTTCGAAATGGGACTTAGTCGTTTTTTTGCATGAAATTGACCGGCCGCACAGCCCAAATCTATGGAACTGTTTTGGGCAGGAAATTGTGCTTGCGGTCGGTCATAAAGGGACCTCCAGCTAACTTTTGATCCACTGGAGGGATTTGGCTGATTTTTGGAAGGGTGTATGTTTATGTGGTTTTTAGGAAGATTGGACGTATGGATTTAAAGTTATAGCACATGTATAAAAACTGTAGTTTTCCTGGCTGTATAATTATGTTAACTGGTTATCTGAGGGGAGGGGATGTGTGGGTTGTACCATGTATGTGATTGGTTATTTTATGCCTCCCCCTGGGTGTGGCCTGTATGTGTATTATTGTAATAAAAGCCAGGCTGGATGAGCCAGCCCAGAGTTCCTGTTTTTTACCCTCAAAGTGATGTGTCGTCTCATTATTGGGGGGGAGGATTTATTGCATGCTGTTCCAGTTGACTGCTACGAGTGCAAGCCTATTCGTATGGTTCCTATTCAACGGTCTACAGCATTCATATGCTAGAGAGGATTCCTATGCTTCTCAGATTCAGTGGTTGGGGTGTCTGCTGCAGTGCTTGAAGTCCTCAGGAGCGCTAGGAGCATCCTTTAACGGAGGTACCCAGTCGGGGTGCCAGGCGATCCGTTACATTGGTGGCAAGCGGTGGGATGGCGTCCTAGTGTGAGGTAAAGCAGCTCAGAGACACTGTTTGGATTTACAAATTGAGGGCAACGCTTGCAGTCGTGCAGCGCCCCTGGGAGCAGACAAGTATGGAAGGTTCTGGCTCTGGAGATGATTGGCTGGCCGAGGTGAGGCAGCGAGTGGGCGAGTATGGGGATGATATACCCATGGAGACACGCCGAGTGATCTGGAACCAGGTCATGGCCGAGCGAAACACAAGGCTGGACCGAGAATTCCGGTTGGCAAAAGAGAGGAAGTATGCTCAGCAGCAGGAGCGTTACAGCAGCCGAGTAGAGGCTGCATCCGAGGAGGTTAGCCGTCTTTCCCTGAGGCGGCGGGAGGAACCCGAAGGGGGGGCCTCATAGACTGGTCCTGTGAGGAACCACAACAGGCGGGTAGAGATGGGACCAAGGTCTCTCCACCGGGCCACCGGGATGCTGGGCAGCCGGCCCAGATCCCCAGCAGCAGCCAGAGTTGCCAGGTGGGGAAGCAGGTGGCCCTTACTCACAAATGTTGAGGGGCCTCACGGATTGGTCCTGGGAAGACCCACAGATGGCAGGTGGAGATGGGACTGCGGTCTCTCTACCGGCCCTACAGGGATGCTGGGCAGTCGGCCCAGATGCCCAGCGGCAGTGTGCGTTACAGGGAGCTGAAGGTGCCGTTCTTGCTCCCCAGCGGCAGTCTACAGTGCAGGGAGAGGAGCCTGTTATCCCCTCTCCCCAGCGGCTGAAGGTGTGTAACGGAGAGGAGTTTGTTATTCCCTCTCCCCAGCAGCAGCACAGCTCACCAAGGGGAGACAGTAAGCCCCTCACCAGCGCAGATGGGACCGTGGTCTCTGCGCCCTGCCTACAGGGAGTAAAGAGGGTCAGCCCTTCTCCCAAGTTGCTGAAAGTGTGTAAGGGAGAGGAGTTTGTTACCCCCTCTCCCCAGCGGCAGCTTAGCACACCAAGGGGAGACAGTAAGCCCCATACCAGCGCAGATGGGACCATGGTCTCAGCGCCCGAGTTACAGGGGGCAGAGGTAGTTGGTCCTACCCCCCAGCAGCAGCGTGATTTATTGGGAATTGGGAGCCCAGTCTCCATTCCCCAGCGGCAGTGTGAATTGCAGGGAATTGGGAGCCCAGTCTCCATTCCCCAGCGGCAGGCTGAGTTACAGGGGGCAGAGGTAGTTGGTCCCACCCCCCAGCAGCAGAGTGATATGCTGGGAAGGCAGTGTGAAGTGCAGGGAGAGGAGAGCAGCATCCTCCCTCCCCAGCGGCGGGCTGAGTTACAGGGGGCAGAGGTAGTTGGTCCTACCCCCCAGCAGCATCGTGATTTTTTGGGAATAGAGAGCCCAGTCTCCTTTCCCCAGCAGCAGGACACTGCATTGGGAGGAGAGACAGTCGGTCTCCCTCCACAAAGACTGAAAGTATGCATGGGAGAGGAGATTGTTACCTCCTCTCCCCAGCGGCAGAGGGTTCTAATGGGAGAGGAGCTGGTTACCACCTCTCCCCAGCGGCAGCTTAATGTACCAGGGGGAGACTGTAAGCCCCACAACTGTGCAGATGGGACTGTGGTCTCTGCACCTACAGCACAGGGTGTAAGGACAGTCAGTCCTGTCCCCCAGCAACAAGGCTGCTTAGCCAAAGGGGAGACAGTCGGTCTCCCCCTCCAACAGCGGAGCTATGTACCCAAAGGGGAGACAGTCGGTCTCCCCCTCCGGCAGCAGAGCGGTGCATCTAAAGGGGAGACAGTCGGTCTCCAGCAGCAGAGCTGTGCATCTAAAGGGGAGACAGTCGGTCTCCAGCAACCAGGCTCCAACCAGACTACTCCCGGGGTAGTGCTGGTACCAGGGCAGAGTACCGCTGGGCTCTGCCCACTCAGCAACCCACCAAAACAGCCTACCAGTCCCCCACACAGCCATGGTGAGGCACCTGGACCTGGACAAGTTTTTTCTCTTACTCAGGTGTAGTAACCATTTATTGTGGGTGGGCTGTACTGCTGTTTCTGTTTTGTGGGTGGGCTGCGGGACTAACAAGGGCACTGACCGGCAGGAGGTCAGATACCCTGTTAGTCTGTTTGGAAAAGGGGAGAAATGTGGCGAAACCAACCTCGCCACTGGGCCCTGGAGAAGCCTGGTTGCCCGCCTCCTACCTGCTGACTATGGCCCCTGGGTTATTTGGGGCATATTGTATTTTATTGTGCGACTGCTGGCCCTTTAAGCACAGTGAATGGTATTTTATTGTACTGCTGCTGGCCCTTTAAGAACTGTCTGGGGACATATTGAGACTTTGGGTAACAATACCCTTTGAGACTATGGCCCCTGAAAACGTATGGACTTTTATTCTGTGTGTATGGCCCTTTAAGAACCGTCTGGGGACATATTGTGACTTTGCTGAACAATACCCCTTTAAGACTATGTCCCCAGACCTGTAAAATAACTTGCCCCTGGCTCTCTCCCACTTGGTTCAGTAAATAGGGCTTACTGAACCAAGTACCACACAGGCGGACCACCCAGAAGTTAAAGTGTGCAGACAATTTACCTCCCAGGCTGTGAGGTTACTGCAGGTTAATTGCACGTGGCGGCGGCCATCTTTGTTTAGTCGAACGCGGTCAACGGTGTATGCTAAAGATTCTGTGGAACTGAAATCGGCTACACATTTTACCGAACACCGCTGACCCTTACCTTCTCCTACACTTCGTTTTTCAGCTCCAGAGACTAAGTTCCGTTCGAAATGGGACTTAGTCGTTTTTTCGCATGAAATTGACCGGCCGCACAGACCAAATCTATGGAACTGTTTTGGGCAGGAAATTGTGCTTGCGGTCGGTCATAAAGGGACCTCCAGCTAACTTTTGATCCACTGGAGGGATTTGGCTGATTTTTGGAAGGGTGTATGTTTATGTGGTTTTTAGGAAGATTGGACGTATGGATTTAAAGTTATAGCACATGTATAAAAACTGTAGTTTTCCTGGCTGTATAATTATGTTAACTTGTTATCTGAGGGGAGGGGATGTTGGGTTGTACCATGTATGTGATTGGTTATTTTATGCCTCCCCCTGGGTGTGGCCTGTATGTGTACAAGTGTAATAAAAGCCAGGCTGGATGAGCCAGCCCAGAGTTCCTGTTTTTACCCTCAAAGTGATGTGTCGTCTCATTATTGGGGGGGAGGATTTATTGCATGCTGTTCCAGTTGACTGCTACGAGTGCAAGCCTATTCGTATGGTTCCTATTCAACGGTCTACAGCATTCATATGCTACAGAGGATTTCTATGCTTCTCAGATTCAGTGGTTGTGGTGTCTGCTGCAGTGCTTGAAGTCCTCAGGAGCGCTAGGAGCATCCTTTAACGGAGGTACCCAGTCGGGGTGCCAGGCGATCCATTACACACATACCCTTTCAGATGAAAGAACAGATGAACGACCCACATGGCAGATATGTCTTTGTTAAAGGCCTATAGGATCACACAAATATAAGTTTGCTAACAAATATGCCTCTAATAACAGACAGAGGCTTAAACTGTACTCCTTTCAATAGGTAATTTGATCTGTGTCGAATACTTTAACATCTACCTGGACCCTTCACACCATAGGGGCAACCTAAATCACTTACAACTAACAAACTTATAGATTGTTGGAGACTTACAAACCCATCTTCTACAGATTACACATTTTACTCACACCCCCAGCATACCTACTCCCGAATAGACTCAAATTTTATCAACCACAGATTTTTACACCTTATCAAGAAATCCCATATAGGCCCTATCACGTGGACCAATCATGCATCAGTTCGTGTGTATATAACCTTCTCCACGATTCCAACAAACACATGGAATTGGAAACTTAATGAATCCGTTTTAGATAACCAACAACTTAAAACTCAAATACAGGAAGCTGTACTCATATACTTTCACGATAACCCACCCTCCAATATATTACTCCTAAGAACATGGGGTGTGTACTACAAGGTTCATTTATCCAAATTAGTGCTAGACAAAAGAAAGGTAGGACTAAAACTATAACAAACCTTCTCACAAAAATACAGGCTTTTGAAACAATACTCAAATTAAACAAAGAACCAACTACACTCACCCAACTAAAAACACTTACAGAAGAACTATTACACATTCTGAACCATAAAGCAAAAAAAGCTTTACTGCTCACATTCCTTTTATGCCCATGACAACAGAAATAAAAAGCTTCTCACATGAGCCCTGTAACAGAGACTCCACAACTCATATATACCTAAAATCAAAGACACCACAGGGACAACACATCATCTAACAGCACATAGCACAAAAATATTCCAAGACTATTATGCCTCACTATATGGCTTCAAATCAGCAGACAGAATATGACAGAAAAAGATATCTCCATAATAACATACTACACCGACTGACTCAGACGATGAGCAACGCCCCTTTCATGGAAGGGGAATTACTTAAGACCATTAAAGACGCCCCAAATGGTAAAAACCCTGGTCCCAACTGGTATTCTCATTTCCAAACTTGACAAAGAACATACTCAGTGTGGTAACTACAGACCAATATCGCTGATAAACAACAATATTATAATATTTTCCCACATGTTGGCCAACAGACTGAAACCTCTTCTGCAGGGACTAGTCCACCCTGATCCGGAGGGATTCACTCCCCATAGGGAAGCAAAAGACAACACTACCAAAATAATAAATATTGTTCACAAAGCAATAACACAGAAAATCCCAACAGTTTTTCTCACTATAGATGCTGAGAAAGCATTTGACAGGGTGGACTGGTCCCTGCTTTTTGGTGTACTGGAGGAAATGGGATTTGGGGAATGGTGGTTAGCATGGATTGAGGCCTTATATACCGCTCCACAGGCACGAATACAGGTCAATGGCACATTCTCTGACACTTTGCCCATTCAAAATGACACAAGACAGGGGTGCCCTTTGTCTACTCTGCCGTTCATATTCACCTTAGAACCCTTCCTTAATGCTATCTGTTCAAATTATAACATCTCTGGTATGACAGGCCATACTTCCCAATATAAAATGTCTGCCTATGCAGATGATATACTCTTCACAATTACTAACCCTGAGTTCTCCTTTAGACACCTAATCTCTGAAATGAACACATACTCAAAAATGTCAAACTTCAAAATTAATTATGAAAGAAGTGAAATACTTCCTCTCCTGAACACAGACCAAGCCCTGCACACATCAAGTCCTCGTTCCCTTTTACATTTACCACAGCCCATATCAAATACTTAGAAATAAAGATCACCCCATAACTAAAAGACCTCTTTGCCCATAACTATACAGCACTGTTACAAACCTTAACAAAAGACATAGTAAATTGGAATAAACAACTATTCTCATGGATAGGCCCATTAACATTATTAAAATGAACATATCACCACGCCTACTCTACTTATATCAAAAACTACCCATAAGAGTTCCTCCATCATTTTTTGCATCTATGCGCAAATTACTCACTGATTACATCTGGTTTGGACGCCGACTTAGACTTTCTGTTAACACACTGACCAGACCAAAGGGACAAGGTGGACCAGGACTCCCCAACCCATTTCACTACTATCTAGTGACACAATTTACTAGAATATTAGAATGGTGCAACAAGGACAGTTCCAAACAGTTGAAATCGCAAGAACAGCGATGGACAAAATTCCCACTAGCATCACCTGGCCCCAAGAAAAGGAAGAATCCACCTGGGAACCTACCAGGAGTTCAAGAGGACTCACGACCTCATCATTCTAAATAGACATGAGTTTCTAATTCCTGACCAACACTAGTTCCAGATGGCTACTAGCTGCAGCAGCTGATGCCAAATGTGGAGCTGAGAGGTATCCTTACTGTTTAGTTAAATTATGTTCTTTGCTATGATTTTTACTGCTTGACCTTCAACACTGTATGGAATAAAGATCAGGTTAAATTAATGTAAAACTCTGAATGTCAAAGGGTTGAACGTCCCGGAGAGATGGCACCTCCTCCTTGCTGAGTTAAAACGTCTGGGCTCGGATGTGGCACTCATTCAAGAGACCCACTTCCAACCGGGTTCGGTGCCGTCTCTTCAGGACCACAGATATACCACTGGCTACTTTTGTGATTATGATGGAGGTAAAGCTAGGGGAGTGGCAATTTTGTTTGCATCACACATACCCTTTCAGATGAAAGAACAGATGAACGACCCACATGGCAGATATGTCTTTGTTAAAGGCCTATAGGATCACACAAATATAAGTTTGCTAACAAATATGCCTCTAATAACAGACAGAGGCTTAAACTGTACTCCTTTCAATAGGTAATTTGATCTGTGTGGAATACTTTAACATCCCCCTGGACCCATCAAAATGACACAAGACAGGGGTGCCCTTTGTCTCCTCTGCCGTTCATATTCACCTTAGAACCCTTCCTTAATGCTATCTGTTCAAATTATAACATCTCTGGTATGACAGGCCATACTTCCCAATATAAAATGTCTGCCTATGCAGATGATATACTCTTCACAATTACTAACCCTGAGTTCTCCTTTAGACACCTAATCTCTGAAATGAACACGTACTCAAAAATGTCAAACTTCAAAATTAATTATGAAAAAAGTGAAATACTTCCTCTCCTGAACACAGACCAAGCCCTGCACACATCAAGTCCTCGTTCCCTTTTACATTTACCACAGCCCATATCAAATACTTAGAAATAAAGATCACCCCATAACTAAAAGACCTCTTTGCCCATAACTATACAGCACTGTTACAAACCTTAACAAAAGACATAGTAAATTGGAATAAACAACTATTCTCATGGATAGGCCCATTAACATTATTAAAATGAACATATCACCACGCCTACTCTACTTATATCAAAAACTACCCATAAGAGTTCCTC
Source organism: Pelobates fuscus (assembly GCF_036172605.1). NCBI lineage: Eukaryota > Metazoa > Chordata > Amphibia > Anura > Pelobatidae > Pelobates > Pelobates fuscus. The sequence continues at coordinate 277,381,928 of NC_086321.1, forward strand.
CATAATTTTTTGCATCTATGCGCAAATTACTCACTGATTACATCTGGTTTGGACGCCGACTTAGACTTTCTGTTAACACACTGACCAGACCAAAGGGACAAGGTGGACCAGGACTCCCCAACCCATTTCACTACTATCTAGCGACACAATTTACTAGAATATTAGAATGGTGCAACAAGGACAGTTCCAAACAGTGGAAATCGCAAGAACAGGGATGGACAAAATTCCCACTAGCATCACCCCTCTGGCAGACCGAGTCAATATCTAATTTCCTACAAGGACACCACCCCACCATAAGCCCCTAATGCTCTTACTGGCCCACTATCCCTCCTCTCTCCAATATCTCACAAACCAGCTTTCCCACCTGGGAAAAGTGGACTTCAATGGCCTAAACTAACCCTTTTCCAATATGTATCATTAACAGAAGTAATCAATGACAGAAAGACTAAACCTATTCCCGTACTATGCCAAAATGTCAACCCCACCTTCATGGACAATTTCTGGTATTATCAACTGCACCAATTCATAACATCACTGAAACATCTAGATCAGACACCCCAATACACTAAATTTGAAACATGGTGCACTCTCCAGAAAACACTGTCCCTAATGTATTCGCTCCTACAAGAGACAACAGGTCTTTTACCACCTAAATACACAACAGACTGGGTCATAGTTGTCACTGAACACAACCATTACACCATCAGAATGATCCAAAATGCTTCTTACCCACAGAAACATTATGGACATGTCAATGGCAGACACCAACTAAAAGTTACTTTCAGTATGTTACAAAACACCTCTAAAGATACACAAAATTTACCCAACAATATTTGATAAGTTCTGGAGGTGTAACATATCAGCACATCTGGTGGGACTGTATAATCCTGCAAGGGTATTGGAATCAAATACTCTCAACAGTAGCACTAGTCGCTAATATTCCGAGACCCTACTATTTCCTGAAATATTTCTCTATTTAACCCCTAAACCCATAAAACAATACCATAAATCAGTTGAATATTATTTATTATCTGCTGCCAAGTCCCTAGACAACAATCACCCCCCCCCCCCACCCCACACACACACACAAGCACACACACTCGCAGAATGGTACTCACGAGTACAACAAATTATGTATGGAAGAGATTAAATACTCCATGTCTGGCCATACCACACATTAGAAACATAGAAACATAGAATGTGACGGCAGATAAGAACCATTCGGCCCATCTAGTCTGCCCAGTTTTCTAAATACTTTCATTAGTCCCTGGCATTATCTTATAGTTAGGATAGCCTTATGCCTATCCCACGCATGCTTAAACTCATTTACTGTGTTAACCTCTACCACTTCAGCTGGAAGGCTATTCCATGCATCCACTACCCTCTCAGTAAAGTAATACTTCCTGATATTATTTTTAAACCTTTGTCCCTCTTATTTAAGACTATGTCCTCTTGTTGTGGTAGTTTTTCTTCTTTTAAATATAGTCTCCTCCTTTACTGTGTTGATTCCCTTTATGTATTTAAATGTTTCTATCATATCCCCCCTGTCTCGTCTTTCCTCCAAGCTATACATGTTAAGATCCTTTAACCTTTCCTGGTAAGTTTTATCCTGCAATCCATGAACCAGTTTAGTAGCCCTTCTTTGAACTCTCTCTAAGGTATCAATATCCTTCTGAAGATAGGGTCTCCAGTACTGTGTACAGTACTCCAAGTGAGGTCTCACCAGTGTTCTGTACAATGGCATGAGCACTTCCCTCTTTCTACTGCTAATACCTCTCCCTATACAACCAAGCATTCTGCTAGCATTTCCTGCTGCTCTATTACATTGTCTGCCTACCTTTAAGTCATCAGAAATAATCACCCCTAAATCCCTTTCCTCAGATGTTGAGGTTAGGACTCTATCAAATATTTTGTACTCTACCCTTGGGTTTTTACGTCCAAGATGCATTATCTTGCACTTATCCACATTAAATGTCAGTTGCCACAACTCTGACCATTTTTCTAGTTTACCTAAATCATTTTCCATTTGGCTTATCCCTCCTGGAACATTAACCCTGTTACAAATCTTAGTATCATCCGCAAAAAGACACACCTTACCATCAAGACCTTCTGCAATATCACTAATAAAAATATTAAAGAGAATGGGTCCAAGTACAGATCCCTGAGGTACCCCACTGGTGACAAGCCCAAGCTTCAAATATACTCCATTGACTACAACCCTCTGTTGCCTGTCACTCAGCCACTGCCTTACCCATTCAACAATATTGGAATCCAAACTCAAAGATTGTAGTTTATTGATAATCAAGTTTATTGATCACCCATCAACTTGGGCTGCATGGCTCAACCATATGACAGAAAAAGATAAATCAAACATATAGAAACACTAGCAGACGTAAGTCAACCCCTGACTTATAACATTCACCGCAAACACTAGAACACCAATTACTAGAGCAAATGCCAGTACTGATATGGTTGCTATGATGGGACATAAAACACAGGTGCTAGGTGACCTAGGAACCTGTGACATATACATCAATTTGTACCAACTCTAGACACTACAACATGACAAACACTTTGAAAACAAAAACAACAAATGTGCCCAGGTTTACCGTATATACTCGAGTATAAGCCGAGTTTTTCAGCACGTTTTTTGTGCTGAAAAAAACCAACTCGGCTTATACTCGAGTCAATAGTCTGTATTATGGCAATTTGCATTGCCATAATACAGACTGGGGGCTGTGGGGGCTGGCAGAGCTGTAACTTACCTGTCCTGCAGCTCCTGTCAGCTTCCTCCTCCTCCGCGCCGTCCGTTCAGCACTTCGGTCAGCTCCCAGTGTAAATCTCGCGAGAGCCGTGGCTCTCGCAAGACTTACAGTGGGAGCTGACAGAAGAGCTGACCGGACGGCGAGGAGGACGAGAGAGCTGACAGGAGCTGCAGGACAGGTAAGTTACAGCTCTGCCAGCCCCCCTCTCCCCCCCACTGAACTACCAATGCCGGACCACCAGGGAAGGAGAGCCCCCCTCCCTGCCATGTAGCAAGCAGGGAGGGGGGACGAAACAGAAATATATTATAATAATAAAATAAAAAAATTATAATTAAAAAAAAATAACAATCTAACAAAAAATAATAATTAATAAAATTAATAAATAATATAACAAAAAAAGATTAAAATAATAAAATAACAATAATCAAAATGCCCACCCCCCAACACATACACAAACACACACTGCACTCATACACACACTGCACTCATACACACACTGCACTCATACACACTGCATTCATACACACACTGCACTCATACACACACACACTGCATTCATACACACACTGCATTCATACACACACTGCACTCATACACCCACTGCATTCATACACACTACACTCATACACCCACTGCACTCATACACCCACTGCACTCATACACACACTGCACTCATACACACCCACTGCACTCATACACACACTGCACTCATACACACACACTGCATTCATACACACACTGCATTCATACACACACTGCACTCATACACACACTGCACTCATACACACACTAAACACACACTGCATTCATACACACTGCATTCATACACACACTGCACTCATACACACACTGCACTCATACACACACTGCACTCATACACACACTGCACTCATACACACACACTGCATTCATACACACACTGCATTCATACACACACTGCACTCATACACACACTGCACTCATACACACACTAAACACACACTGCATTCATACACACACTGCATTCATACACACACTGCACTCATACACACACACTGCATTCATACACACACTGCATTCATACACACTGCACTCATACACACACTGCACTCATACACACACGCACTGCACTCATACACACACACACTGCACTCATACGCACGCACTGCACTCATACGCACACACACTGCATTTATACACACACTGCACTCATACGCACACACTGCACTCATATGCACACACTGCATTCATTATATATACACACTGTAAATAAATATTCTATTAATATACGGTAATTTTTTATGATCTCATTTTATTTAGAAATTTACCAGTAGCTGCTGCATTTCCCACCCTAGTCTTATACTCGAGTCAATACGTTTTCCCAGTTTTGGGGGGTAAAATTAGGGGCCTCGGCTTATATTCGGGTCGGCTTATACTCGAGTATATACGGTACTTTTATGTTCTTTACTTTTATGTTTCTTTTTTTTATGTTATATTAGCATGTTTCATTTTCTATGTCAGGATATAACCATTGAACACCTTGCCTTGAAGTGAGTAACACACATACTATACCATGTGCCATATCAAGAAGGAGCATAAACGAGATAGGTGGAGTGAGTGCTGTAGTAATACGGTAGTACTACACCAATAAAACACCACCTACACTAAGAGTGATGCATATGTATGCAACCTTATCACTCTGCCAGTATGGCACATATTGAATATTACATATAACTTTCACTGGAATGCATTTAACTGAGATATGTACGTTACATTGTCTATATTTGTATTGTAATATTGATGTACTCACACTATATTTAATTTGTATTCTTTCTGATGAAAACCAATAAAATAAGAACAAAAACAATTTAATTCAGCCAACTGAATTTTGTAAAAAATGCGTTGATTCCTCTCATCTAAATATTATCCATGCAAATGATTCACTGATTCAGGAAAACCTATCCGGATTAACCAAATGAACTATTTCTTTAATAGTCACTGTACTGATGAAGCAACTGTACTAGATGATTTTGTCAGTAAAAAAAAATCCTATAAAATTGATATCTCAAGTTAAAAACGTAATTGTTAATTATCAAGAACCAGGTGCAACCTCTTCAATTTTAAACTGGGAAGACGAGTTAAAAAATAATTATTTGATTCAGAGTTGGTATGAAGGATGGACCTTAGCTAGGAAGAGCATTCATTCCATTACACTGCAAGAAACATATTTTAAATTACTCCATAGATGGTATTTAGTCCCCTCCCATATCACCAATTTCGATAGAAATGTATTGGACCAATGTTTTTTTTTTTGGGTTTTTTTTAATTTTTTTATTTTTGTAGTGCATAAGCATAACACAGGCAGGCTAGAGGTACCCCAACGGCATTCCTCCAACTTTTCCCACGCGAAACATGCGGGGTATATTAGTAACATGCACAATGTATTGGACCAATGTTAGAGATGCAACTTAGAGAGATGTTCCTTTCTTCATGTCTGGTGGGAGTGCAAAAACTGCAAGAAATTAAACATTAAATAGATGCATTGTTTAAATTTATTTTTAAAACAGATATATTTTTAACACCAAGTATCTGGCTCTTTCACTTGGGACTTTCTAAAAAAAAATATTCTAGCGATCAATATACTGCTTACTATTAAATTAAATATAATAATATTTACCTGGTGAAAACCTAATTTCCTGTCATGGGCAGAGCTCATTGGTCAAATCTTCTAGGGAAAGATATTTTTATACGATGAAGGAACAAATGCCATTGTATAATAAGATATGGACCCCCTAGTTCAAATATATCTTAAAAGAAGGATCCCTGATGGGAAAGTGCCAAGAACTTATTGATTAGTTCCATCCATTCTGCTCTTATACCCCAAAATGCAAGTTAGTTCGTAGTATTTTTGTGAATTTTATGTAGTTATGAATAAGATTGATTGTGTCAATTTTTACAACAATGTAATGAATAACTTAATGTTTTATTACATATGACCGTTATTACTTTGTTAGTATTGTTAGTGTATTTGTATGTGTATAATTTGCAAATAATTTATTAAAGGAACACTATAGTCACCTAAGTTACTTTAGCTAGATAAAGCTGTGTTAGTGTATAGATTAGTCCCCTGCAATTTCACTGCTCAATTCACTGTCATTTAGGAGTTAAATCACTTTGTTTCTGTTTATGGAGCCCTATCCACACCTCCCCTGGCTATGATTGACAGAGCCTGCATGAAAAAAAAAACCTGGATTCACTTTCAAACAGATGTAATTTACCTTAAATAATTGTATCTCAATCTCTAAATTGAACTTTAATCACATACAGGAGGCTCTTGCAGGGTCTAGCAAGCTATTAACATAGCAGGGGATAAGAAAATATTAATTAAACAGAACTTGCAATAAAGAAAGCCTAAATAGGGCTCTCTTTACAGGAAGTGTTTATGGAAGGCTGTGCAAGTCACATGCAGGGAGGTGTGACTAGGATTCATAAACAAAGGGATTTAACTCCTAAATGGCAGAGAATTGAGCAGTGAGGCTGCAGGGGCATGTTCTATACACCAAAACTGCTTCATTAAGCTAAAGTTGTTCAGGTGACTATAGTGTCCCTTTAAATATATTCTACAAAGAATGAGTGTATTCCTTTGTAATACTTTAATTAGTTTTTTATATTATTCACTAGACTTGTACATTGTTGAAAAAATTTGTTTGACCAAATTAATATGGGCAAATAAAAATATGTCATTCAGCCAATTGAATCTTGCAAAATACGCTGATTCATCTCATTCAAATATTATCCATGCAAATGATTCACTGATTCAGGAAAACCTATCCGGATGAACCAAATGAATTGTTCTTCAAAAATTTTACTTTATATATGCATAGAGCTGTAATCAAAATTATTCAACCCCGATTGAAAAACGTTTAAAGACTTCCAGCTGTTTGCAATGAACAAATCAAACAAAAGCAATTGAAATAGCTCAAAACAAAGAATGCTTCAAGTGATTTCCCCAAATTCAACTGAAAATGCATATTATAATGACTTCTCCAGTCTCAAAATTATTCAACCCTCGGAATATATAAAAAAATAGATTTTCTCACCCCTCCTGGGTGGTATGTTTATTCCTTATTCCCCGAGTCATAGCCCCGAGTGCTCCTATCACAACTGGGACTAGTACTACCTTCACTTTCCACATCCGTTCTAGCTCTTCTTTTAGTCCTTGGTATTTGTCCACTTTCTCATGTTTCTTCTTCCTGATGTATTAGTCACTGGGTATTGCCACATCCACCACGACTGCAGCTTTTCGTTCCTTGTCTACCACTACGAAGTTGGGTTGGTTGGCCAGCAATTGCTTGTCTGTCTGGATCTTGAAGTACCACAGGATCTTAGCCCTGTCATTCTCAACTACCCTTTGTGGTATCTCCCATCTGGACTTAGGCAGGTACAACCAATATTATGTGCAGATGTTTCGGTACACAATCCCAGCAACTTGGTTGTGTCTCTCCGTGTATGCTGTTCATGCTAACATCTTGCATCCGGCTACTAGGTGCTGGACTGTCTCAGTTGCGTCTTTGCACAGTCTGCACCTCGGGTCTTGGCTGGTGTGGTAGACTCAGCTTCTATTGATCTAGTGCTGAGTGCCTGCTCCTGTGCTGCTATGATTAGTGCCTCAGTGCTCTCTTTCAGTCCTGCCTTTTCCAACCACTGGTAGGATTTGTGATGTCACATCATGTGAGCCACATCCACAATCTGCCGGTGGTACACCCCACAGAGAGGTTTGTCTTGCCAAGGAACCTCCTTTTTTTCTGCATCTGTGGATCTGTGGAAGTCTCAGGCATTCCCTTAGCAGTTCATCTTTGGGAGCCATCTTCGTAATATACTTGTGGATGCTCTATGTTTCATTCAGGACTGTGGCCTTGACACTCATCAGGCCCCGACCTCCTTCCTTCTGGCAGGTGTACAGTCTCTGGGTGCTGGATATCGGGTGGAATCCTCCATTCATAGTGAGTAGTTTCCTAGTCTTGACATCCATGGTGACCAGTTCTTCTCTTGGCCAGGTTATTATTCCAGCTGGGTACCTGATGGCTTGGATCTTGTTCTTCCAATTAAGCTGGGACTTCAGGACCTGTCTGACTCTTTGGAGGTAGTTGGATGTTGCTATCCTCCTTGCCTCTTCCTCATGGTTGCCATGTGTTTGTGGTACCCCCAGGTACTTGTAGCTGTTCGATACATCTTCTATTTGGCATTCTGGAACTTCAACTCCTTCTGTCCTGATCATCTTCCCTCTTTTTGCTATAATCCGCTTGCAGTTCTCCAGTCCGAATGACATTCCGATGTCCTTGCTTTATATCCTAGTTAGGTGGATCAGTGAGTCAATGTCTCACTCATTCTTGGCATACAGCTTGATGTCATCCATGTAAAGTAGGTGGCTGATGGTAGCTCCACTCTTGAACCTGTATCCGTATCCACTCTTCTTGATGATCTGGCTAAGGGAGTTGAAGCCTATGCAGAACAGCATCAGGGATAGCAAATCACCTTGGTATATGCCACATTTAATGTTCACTTGAGTTATTGTCCTGGAATTGGCTTCTAGAGTTGTTTTCCTCTTGCCCATCGAGTTCTTGATGAAGGCTCTTATTGTCTTGCTAACCTTGTATAGAGCCAAGCATTCCAGTATCCACGTGTGTAGCATTGTGTCATTGGATTTCTTGTAGTCAATCCAGACCATACACAGATTGGTCTGTCTGGTCTTAGAAATACTTGTGACTGCTTGGTCTACCAGTAGTTGGTGTTTTGATCCTCTGCTTTTTTTCAATCACCTTCTGAGTATTGTTCATTTATTTACTCATATGCCCTTGAATCATGGAGGCTATGATGCCTGACATGCCTGGATGGAGCTGTTCCCTTGTGAGGGTCCTTCATGACCAGTATTGTTCTGCCTTGTGTTAGCCAGTCAGGGTGGGAGACTGTTGCTAGTAGCTGGTTAATTTGTGCTGCTAGGCATTCATGCAGCGCTTTATCCAGTAGTTGTGGATCCTGCCAGGTCCTGTGGCTGACCAGCTCTTCATGTGTGCTGCTCTCTGTTGGATATCTTCGACTGTGATGATGACTGGTTCCTGTTCTGGCAGCATGCATTGGTCTGCTTTCAGGTCTAGTAGCCACTGGGACTCGATGTTATGAGATGCTTCTTGCTCCCAGATATTCTTTCTGTACTGTTCAGTCTCAGCTCTGGATGGGTCTTGTGAAGAGATGTGGGGGTTACCCTGTAGCTGTGCATACCCATTGGATGGTTCTTTGGTAAAGAGGGAATTGATTCTCTTAGCCTCTGCTTCTCTGGTGGATCTGCTCAGTCTGGTTGCCAGTGCTGTCAGTCTTTGCTTAGCTGTTGCTCTGGTATGGGCATATCCTTGTACTTCCGCAGCAGCCAGGCTCTATCTTTGATCTTTCCACCTCTGTTAAATTGATCCAGCTTACTAACTTCCTTCTGTGCTGTCTTTATCTTGGCTTCCAGTTGTAGTCTCCATGGTGGGCATTGCTTCTCTTTGAGCCTGATCTTGCAGTCAAGTAGCTGGAGGACTACTAATGCTGAGGCATATATGAGCCTGTTTGTTTCTGTGATGGTGCAGGATGGGATTGTGGACCATGCTTCATTAACTGCAGCTAGTATGCTGTCTGGTGGTTGCTTTCCAGTGATATTCAGTAGTCTTGTCCGCTGGTCAACGACTGCTAGTTTTTCTAGGAAAAAAATGTGATTTAAAATCCCTCTCATCCAAAGTCAGTGGATGCCATCTTGGGGTATTGATTCAGGTTGACAGTTCTCTGCAGGTAAGAATGTGGGTATGGGAATTCCTTCCTCCTCATGGTGTATGGTTGATTTCTTCTGTAGTCCATTTATTTCAAGTTGTGACACTAGATTTCTCTTAAAGATGTTCAAATGTTGTGTAATCAGCTGTTTTGCATGGCATTCTGGGTGAGCATATGCAATTTAGTTTAACAAAGAATCACATTTTGCCTCATTCTATTTTAAACATGGATTCCTTAGAGTTGATGTTTGCTGCAACAACAACTTTGAAACACAACTCAGGAAGAGATACAAAGCCAGTGAACCACTCATGGACAGCTGTTTCATTGTTAATGCAACTCATCAGCATGAGGTTGGTTACTGGCTTACTATTGAGGCTTGGCGCTACTTGCCTATCTAGAATCCCTTGCATTAGTAACATCACTGCAAATTTGAGATTTATGTATGAAAATCAAGTCTTATGGCTTGACTGGTGAGAAGATCTGTGTTTAACAATGTATTGACTATATATATAGACCTGCCAAGAATGGGATACATTGTACATTGTACATAGTTACATAGCTGAAAAGAGACTTGCGTCCATCAAGTTCAGCCTTCCTCACATATGTTTTTGCTGTTGATCCAAAAGAAGGCAAAAAAACCTAGTCTGAAGCGCTTCCAATTTTGCAACAAACTAGAAAAAACGTCCTTCTTAACCCCAAAATAGTAGTCAGATGTTTCCTTGGATCAAGCAGCTATTACCCCACTAATTAGAAATGATATCCCTTGTATGTTATGTTTTTGCAAGTATTTATCCAATTGCAGTTTAAACATCTGTATGGACTCTGATAAAACCACCTCTTCAGGCAGAGAATTCAATACCCTTATTGCTCTTACTGTAAAAAAACCTTTTCTTTGCCTTAGATTAAATCTCCTTTCTTCCAGTCTAAATGTGTGACCTTGTTTCCTATGTATAGTCCTGTTTATGAATAGATTTCCAAATAATGGTTTGTACTTGCCCCAAATATATTTGCAAAATGTTATCATTTCCCTTCTGAGGCGCCGTTTTTCCAAACTAAAGATTTCAAAATGTTTTAACCTTTCTTCATAACTAAAATGCTCCAGTTAGCTTGTCTATGCACTTTTTATAGTGCCATGATATCCTTCTTTAGAACAGGTGCCCAAAATTGCACAGCATATTCAAGGTGTGGTTTTACCAGTGATTTATAAAGAAGCAAAATTATATTTTCATCCTGAGAATTTATGCCCCTATTTATACATGACAAAAGCTTACTGGCCTTAGTAACTGCAGATTGACATTGCATATTGCTACCTAATTTGTGGTCTATAACAATTCCAAAATCTTTCTCGTGTGTGGTTATCCCTAATTCACTACCAGTTAAGATGTAAGTTGCTTGTGCATTCTTGGCCCCCAAAGTGCTTAACTTTACATTTCTCTACAATAAATTTCATCTGCCATTTTAGTGCCCAGTCCCCCAATCTATCTAAATCCCTCTGCAGCAAAGCAATATCCTGCTCACATTTTATTACTTTACAACGTTTTGTGTCATCTGCAAACACTAAAACATGTCTTTCAATACCTATTGCAAGATCATTTATAAATATGTTAAATAGAAGCGTTGCCAAAACAGAACCCTGAGGGACACCACTTACCACTTTTGTCCAGCCTGAAAATTTACCATTAATGACAACTCGTTGTACTCTTTTCTTAACCAGTGTTCTACCTGCCTTCCTCTAATCCTCCGGTTCAATACCTGAAACAAAAGAATCTTGAAAAATAAAATACAGAGGTTCACTTAATACCGTTAGGCCCCGGAGCTTTATTTACATTAATTTTCTTTAACTGCTGTAGCACCTTGTCTCGAGTCATCCAATCACATGTTATTCAAGTTTTTTGCAGTAATCATATGCATATCTCTTGCCATAGGATTCTCATTAATATATACTGAAGACAAATAGTTAACATTTCTGCCTTTTCCTTGTCTTCATTAACTAACAGACCCATCTCTGCTTCCAGTGTACCTACACTAAAAGAAAAGGAACTGGAGTAGAGCCAATACCTGGTACACTAAGAGACAGGGGGTAACCCCAAATGGGAACTAATAAACAAAGAATGTGTATTGGGAGGGACTGGGATAGATAAGATGTACTGTAATGCAAGTACCAAATAACTGCAGAATGTCTACCAGACAAGGAGCAATATAAAAATCAAAAATGAAAAATATGTTTTATTAAAAAATATAAATATCTAAAAATTAAGAGAATATATATAAGTGCTAGTGTACAAAAGGTGAACAAAGTGATATGTATTAGGAAGTTAAACCAATAACATTAACATAAATGTTACTATAGCTACTGAGGACGAGTATCAAAATGTAACTAGCCTAGGTAAAATAGGCTGCCTAGCTAGATAAATAGAAGTATTAGCAATCAAAAGCCCTTTGAAGTAGTAGCAATCAAAAGTCCTTTGTTGTGGACTAGTAAGGGTTAAGCATCAACATACCCTGTAATGGCGCCATGGTCAGCTGTGGAGTAAACCCAATACAGGTATTATCCTGCACACGTCTGTGCTTTGATAAAAAAAAACTGTCTAATATAGTGGAAAGGTGGTTTAACAGTAAAGATACTGAGGAGAGGAAAAGGAAAAATTGGAGAACTATAGTACCAATAACTAAATGAAAGTAGGAGTAATATTGATAGAGCAAATTAGATTGGTTTTCATGGTAATAGAAAACTAAAAGACTTGTCGTGGTTAATCATAATAAATCCTTGTTGATACTACCGAAACCTAGTTTGAGCTTGATAGCTTCGTGGCTGTTGATATGCAATATTAGTCTGCTGTAATAGCTAATAGAACTCAGCTCACTAGATGACAGGTAGATAGACCACTGCTTCTACTATTTCTAGCTAGGCAGCATATTTTACCTAGGCTAGTTACATTTTGATACTCACCCTCAGTAGCTATAGTGACATTTATGTTAATGTTATTGGTTTAACTTCCTAATACATATGGAGAACAGGCACACAGCTGGGTAACAGTGGGGCAAGGAAGCCGAGAGGGAGGGAAGAGGAAAGGTTTAGCTAGTCCTGATCTTGTGCAGCCTAACAGATTTGCCTGTTTGAGTGAAGATGTTGGGAGCATCAGCTCAGGAGTAGCTGTACTGCAGGAAGATGTTCCTTCTGACAGACGTAGGAACAGCCCCTCTAGTACGGGTGGGGTTGAGAGGGTAAGGAAGTCTAGACAGGTTGTGGTGGTAGGGGACTCTATTATTAAGAGAGTAGATAGGGTAATCTGCCTCTCTGATCGACTCAACCAGAGAGTTTGCTGTCTCCCGGTTGCTCGGTCCGGCATGTTGCCGACAGAGTGGAGGGTTTATTGGGAGGGGCTGGGGATGGCCCAGCTTTCATGGTCCATATTGGTACCAATGACAAAGTCAGAGGAAAATGGAAGGTCCTAAAGAATGAGTTTAGGGAACTAGGGAGTAAGCTAAAAAAAAGGACCTTCAAGGTAATATTTTCAGAAATATTACCTGTGCCGCGCGCTACAGCAGAAAGGCAGCGGGAGATTAGAGAGGTCAATGCGTGGCTGAAGTCTTGGTGCAGGAAAGAGGGTTTTGGGTTTTTAGAGCACTGGGCCGATTTTGCGCTTGGGTACAACCTGTATAGTCGTGATGGATTGCACCTAAACGGAAGAGGGTCTGCTGATTTTAAACTAGTAGTAGGGGGGGAGGGTCAAAGCAATCTAGGAGATGGAGATAGGATAGAAAGGAGATGGGCTTTAGCGCAGAACAAAGGGGGTGGAGATGGGGGGAAAGCTCAGAACAGAGGAGGTATGTAATATTGATAATTCACAAAAAGTACAAATGACACATGATAATATTAAATGTATGCTTACTAATGCAAGGAGCCTATATAACAAAATGTGGGAACTAGAGGCAATAGCATACACTAAACAATATGATATAACAGGCATAACAGAAACATGGTGGGATGAGACACATGACTGGGCAGTTAACTTAAGTGGGTACACGTTATTTAGGAAGGATAGAAAAAACAAGAAGCGTGGTGGGGTATGTTTGTATGTCAACCACGCGTTAAAGTCAAATCTTAGGCATGTGGAGTGTGACGAGGAAAATGTGGAAGCTTTATGGGTAGATATCTGCTTGGGAAAACAAAGGGAAATCAATTATTGGTTGGGATATGTTATAAACCACCTAATGTAAATATTAATGAGGAAGAACAGCTGTTAGAGCAAATTGGGAAAGCTGCAAATCGGGGTAACACGTTTATTATTGGAGATTTTAATTACCCGGACCTAAATTGGGATAGAGGGACTAGTACTTCAGCAAGGGGAATCAGGTTTTTAAATGTGTTAAATTACATCTTTATGTCCCAACTAGAAAGGATGCTTGTCTGGATCTCGTTATAACAAACAATGTTGATCTTTTAACCAACATATATATAACATAACGTATACTAAAACGTATAATTTTAAAAAAGCCAATTTCAATAAGATTAGGGCAGCTCTACAACATATCAACTGGCATAAACTCCTTAGTGATAAAAACACTGAGGATAAATGGAAACTATTCAAACAAATATTAGAAAGGTACATTTCTCAGTATGTACCATTGGGTAATAAATATAAAAGAAACAAATTAAAACCAATGTGGCTTAGTAGAGAAGTAAAACAAGAAATTAAAAATAAGAAAAAAGCATTTAAAGCATTTAAATCGGACAAATCAGAGGAATCCTATATAAGATATAAGGAAGCCAATAATGCTTGCAAAAAGGCAATTAAAGTTGCTAAACTAGAAAAGGAGAAATTGATAGCCAAAGAAAGCAAAACCAACCCCCAGATTTTTTTTCAAGTACATAAATTTGAAAAAAACAAAAAATGTATGTGTAGGTACACAGAGATGGGTTTGTTAGCTAATGAAGACCAGGAAAAAGCAGAAATTTTAAATAACTATTTTCCATCAGTATATATTAATGGCAAGAGATATGCAAATGATTGCTGCAAAAAACTTGCAGATAACTTGTGATTGGATAACTCGAGACAAGGTGCTACAGCTATTAAATAAAATTAATGTAAATAAAGCTCCAGGGCCTGATGGTATCAACCCACGAGTACTTAAGGAGCTAAGTGGGGAAATAAGTGAACCTCTGTATTTAATTTTTCAAGATTCTTTTATTTCAGGTATTGTACCGGAGGATTGGAGGAAGGCAGATGTTGTTCCTATATTTAAAAAAGGGTTCAAAATCCTTGCCTGGAAATTATAGACCTGTGAGCTTAAAGGACCACTCTAGGCACCCAGACGACTTCAGCTTAATGAAGTGGTCTGGGTGCCAGGTACCTCTAGGATTAACCCTTTTTTTTATAAACATAGCAGTTTCAGAGAAACTGCTATGTTTATAATAAGGGTTAATCCAGCCTCCAAATCCTCTAGTGGCTGTCTCATTGACAGCCGCTAGAGGCGCTTGCGTGCTTCTCACTGTGAAAATCACAGTGAGAGCACGCAAGCATCCATAGGAAAGCATTGTAAATGCTTTCCTATGCGACCGGCTGAATGCGAGCGCGGCTCCTGCCGCGCATGCGCATTCATCCGATGACGTCGCGATCAAGATGGAGAGGAGGAGGAAAGCTCCCCCCAGGCGCTGGAAAAAGAGGTAAGTTTAACCCCTTCCTCTCTCCAGAGCCCGGCGGGAGGGGGTCCCTGAGGGTGGGGGCACCCTCAGGGTACTCTAGTGCCAGGAAAACGAGTATGTTTTCCTGGCACTAGAGTGGTCCTTTAACTTATGTGACTGGGAAAATATTTGAAGGGCTATTAAGGTATAATATTCAGGAATTCATTGGGATGGACTTTGTTATTAGCAATAATCAGCATGGTTTTATTAAACAGAGGTCATGTCAAACTAACCTAATTGCATTCTACGAAGAAGTAAGTAGAAGTATAGATCAGGGTGATTGGTCTAGATTAGGCATGTGCATGGGGAAAATTTTCAGTTCGGTTCAGCATTCCGAAATTTGGGATTTTTGCAATTCGGGACTTCGGCAATTCGGCACTTCAACACTTCAACACTTAGGCAACTTCGGAACTTCGGCACTTCAGCACTTCGGCATTTCGACACTTCGGAAATTCGGCAACTTCTGCATTTCGGAATTTTGGGACTTTGGCACTTCTATTGCAGCCGCTTAGTAGATAACTCCATAATTCCCATGGTATTAGGGAGTTATCTACCAGGAGGCTGAAAGTCCTAAATTGGTCTTTCAGACAAATTTACTAATACTAAGTAAAAATGACTTAGTATTAGTAAATTTTGCCCCTACTCGCTATACCACGAGTAGGGGCATGTCTAGTAAACAGTGAGCAGCCTGTGGCTGCTCACTGTTTAAAAAAAAAAAAAAATAGGGTCCCCCTCCCGAGCCCCCACCCGCGAAGCAGGCTGCTCACGGTTTAATAGACATGCCCCTACTCGCGGTATAGCGAGTAGGGGCATAATTTACTAATACTAAGTCATCTTTACTTAGTATTAGTAAATTTGGCTGAAAGAACAATACCGCGGGAATTAGGGAGTTATCTAATTATTCATTCCTGTCATTACACTGACTGGACAAGTAACTTACATTTTATATGAATGTATGTTATGCATGTTACTTGATTGTTGAAAGTGTAGCAAATGCTTACAGGTGAATCCTGGCTATGTTTGTATACTTTTTATTTAAAATTGTATACAATGTAACATTCTTTTTCTTTCACTGGGTAAGTATATTAGAACTTGGGCAATACTGTGCTTCGGAACTTCGGCACTTTGACACTTCGGAACTTCGCCAACTTCGGCACTTCAGCACTTCGGAACTTCTGCAGTTCGACACTTCGTAAATTCGGTAATTTCGGAACTTCGGGACCTCGGCAATTCGGCACCTCAGCAATTCGGACATTTGGAAGAACCCGATTGTCCGAATTGTCCCAAAATTCGTCCGAATTCATATTCGGACCGAAACGAATTGCACGTGTCTAGTCTAGATGAATATTCTTGTTGTTGGGTAGAACATTGGCTTAAGGATAGAGTACAATGAGTTGTCATTAATGGTAAATTGTCAGGCTGGACAAAAGTGCTAAGTGGTGTCCCTCAGGGTTCTGTTTTGGGACCGCTTTTATTTAACATATTTATAAATTATCTTGAAATAGGCATTGAAAGCCATGTATCAGTGTTTGCAGATGACACAAAACTTTGTAAAGTAATAAAATTTGAGCAGGATATTGCTTTGCTGCAGAGGGATTTAGATAGATTGGGGGACTGGGCACTAAAATGGCAGATGACATTTATTGTAGAGAATTGCAAAGTTATGCACTTCGGGGTTAAGAATGCACAAGCAATTTACACCCTAAATGGTAGTGAATTAGGGATAACCACACACAAGATGGATTTGGGAATTGGTATAGACAACAAATTAAACAGTAATATGCAATGTCAATCTGCAGTTGCTAAGGCCAGTAAGGTTTTGTCATGCATAAATAGGGGCATAAATTCTCGTGATGAAAATATAATTTTGCCTCTTTATAAATTGCTGGTAAGACCACATCTTGAATATGCTGTGCAATTTTGGGCACCTGTTCTAATGAAAGATATCATGGCACTCAAAAAGTGCAGAGACGAGCTACAAAATTGATAAAAGGAATGGAGCATTTTAGTTACGAAGAAAGGTTAAACATTTAAATCTCTTTAGTTTGGAAAAACGGCGCCTGAAAGGGGATATGATAACATTATACAAATATATTCAGGGCCAGTATAAACCTTTATCTGGAAATCTATTCATAAAAAGGGCTATACATAGGACACGTGGTCACACATTTAGGCTGGAAGAAAGGAGATTTCATCTAAGGCAAAGAAAAGTTTTTTTTACAGTAAGAGCAATAAGGATATGGAATTCTCTGCCTGAAGAGGTGATTTTGTCAGAGTCTATACAGATGTTTAAACTGCAATTGGATAAATACTTTCAAAAACATAACATACAGGGATATAATTTCTAATTAGTGGGGTAATAGCTGCTAGATCCAAGGAGACATCTGACTGCTATTTTGGGGTCAAGAATGAATTTTTTCCTAGTTTGTTGCAAAATTGGAAGCACTTCAGACTATTTTTTTTGCTTTATTTTGGATCCACAGCAAAAACATATGTGAGGAAGGCTGAACTTGATGGACACAAGTCTCTTTTCACCTATGTAACTATGTAACATATCACTTTGTTCACCTGTTGTACACAAGCACTTATATATATTGTCTTAATTTTTAGATATTTATATTTAATAACATTTATTTATTTTTATTTTTCTCTTTTTATGTTGCTCCTTGTCTGGTAGACATTCTGCAGTTATTTGGTACTTGCATTGCAAGTTCTTTGTTTATCAGTGTACCACCTACACTTTCATTTTTTGTTTTTTTAGAATTGATGTACTTGAAACTGTTTTGGGGTTGGTTTTGCATTCTTTGGCTATCAATTTCTAATTTTCTAGTTTAGCCACTTCAATTGCCTTTTTGCAAGCATTATTGACTTCCTTGTATCTTATATAGGATACCTCTGATTTGTCTGATTTAAATGCTTTTAATACCCTTTTTCTTATTTTTAATCTCTTGTTTGCTTCTCTACTAAACCACATTGGTTTATTTTATATTCATTACCCATTGGTACGTACTGAGTATTGTACCTTTCTAATATTTGTTTGTAGAGTTTCCATTTATCCTCAGTGTTTTTCACTAAGGAGTTTATGCCCATCGATATTTTGTAGAGCTACCCTAATCTTATTGAAATTGGCTTTTTAAAAATTATATGTTTTAGTATACCCTACGTGCTTTTGCTTTTTTGAGTTTATTTAAAAAATTACCATATTGTGATCACTATTTCCCAAATGCTACTTTAATGTTGGTCAAAAGATCGACATTGTTTGTTATAACGAGATCCAGACAAGCATCCTTTCTAGTTTGTGCTTGTTCAAGTTGTGACATGAAGGTGTCATTTAACACATTCAAAAATCTGATTCCCCTTGCTGAAGTACTAGTCACTCTATCCCAATTTATGTCCGGGTAATTGAAATCTCCAATAATTAACATATTACCCAGATTTGTAGCTTTCCTAATTTGCTCTAACAGCTTTTCTTCCTCATTAATATTTACATTACATGGTTTATAACATATCCCAACCAATAACTGTTTTTCCTTCATTTTCCCCAAGCAGATATCTACCCATAAAGCTTCCACATTTTCCTTGTCACACTCCATATGCCTAAGATTTGATTTTAACTCATGGTTGACATACAAACATACCCCACCACCCTTCTTGTGTTTCCTATCCTTCCTAAATAATGTGTACCCATCTAAGTTAACTGCTCAGGCATGTGTCTCATTCCACCATGTTTATATTATGCCTAATGTATCATATTGTGCTATTGCCTCTAGTTCCCCCTTTTTGTTATATAGGCTACTTACATTAGTAAGCATACATTTAATACTACCATGAGTCATTTGTATTTTTTGTGAATTTGTATCAATATTACATACCTCCTCTGTTCTGAGCTTGCCCCTCCCCCATCTCCACCCCTCTTATACTGAGCTAATGCCCATATCCTTACTATCCTATCTCCATTTTCTAGATTGCTAGGACCCTCCCTCTTACTACTAGTTTAAAATCTCCTCCAATCTTCTAGCCATCCTATACCCCAGCACAGTAGACCCTCTTCCATTTAGGTGCAATCCATCACGACTATACATATTGTACCAAAGCGCAAAATCGTCTCAGTGCTCTAGAAACCCCAAACCCTCTTTCCTGCACCAAGACTTCAGCCATGCATTGACCTCATTGTGGCAGGCTTATGTAATGTATGTTCATATACTGTAAGTAAACCCCTAATATTTTTTGCCTAGGTGAGGTGTTTTTAAATAAAACTATTACAATCTGTGAGACTTAAAATCGCTCTCTAGTGAATAAGCAAGTGCGCTGGATTGTATATTTTGCTTGTTGTATAAATTGGTCCCAGCAGCACCCTGTAATACAAGCATGTTTGGGTGAGTGCAGCCCTAGCCATCTTTGGTTTATATATTTATTGCAGTACAATGACAGTGTCATTTCCAGTGGTATTTCCATTCAAATTCAGTCCACATTCAATCAGTATTCCTGATTTTGAGTGTTCAGTTACTTTTGAGCATTCCATTGCATTTTTTAAACGTTCAGTCTGGCTGATCCCTGGTTTATTTCTTTAATATGTTTTTTTTTCTAATTCTTTCTTTATTTATATGCAATATTTCTATATTTCATTTAGTGGCTGTCCCCCTAATTATCAATCATCACTTTTTTTCTTTTTTGATGCCACCGATGGAACACCGAATCACAAAGCAAACAAACCTATTTGGCCACTGAATCAGTATATTAACAAAAAAAAAAAAAACTATACTGGGAAAAAATGAATAAAAAAAAAAATGCCAGATAGATTTAAAAAACATGCCTTTTGTTAAATGTTCATAAAATCATAAACATCTGTCAAAAAAATGGATATTAGCAAAAACAGTGCCTGTGATCAGTGTAGTGGAAAAAATGAAACAAACTATTTACATACATGTACAAGGGTCAGTTAAGAAATGTCCTCTTGGAAAAATGAATGCATGTAGTGGCTAGAGTGAACTATTTGATAAAAAAAATGAAAAACTTTTTCTATATGCTAGTCAGCACAAAGTTACACTCAAGATGAGAATCCTTGCATATTTGTAGAGAAATAACAAAAAGTAACGATTGTGCCTACCTGGATTGTACATATATAGACTGCATGGCTGTATGAATTAGCAGAGAGGCGGGAAATATTTCACCTACACTGAAAGTATTAACTAATGCTAATACAAATACACAAAAATAAGCCCTGCGCTCAGACTCCCACAACTCTTGGGTGGCAGCAATAACCATAGTACACATCAGCCCCAATACATACAATAAAAAACAAAGAAAAGAGTTACGTGCACTCTATCCCAAATCCCTATGCATATTTAGAAAAATGGAGGTTTGGAGTGAAACATGGTAATTCAGAAACATTGCTTACTTTGCCTACAGTATCAGCCACACCTCACTGATGAAATCCATCAAGTCCAAAACAATTGTCTGAGGTTGCTGCATCTCTCATGGAGAGGGAGTTGGCTGGCATTTAATATCTGTACCACCATTTTGGGTACAATCTGATATGTAAATCATTTAGGTTATCTCTTTAAGGGCAAAAGATGAGCTAAACCTAGCTTGAAAACTGTGTGGAGAGCCACCAAAGAACGAATCAGTTGAGTTGTCCATTCTCAGTATTCTCTTGCTTCCTGTTTTGGTTTGTTTATAAAAAGAGAACTAGGCACATGTAAACAGCACCTTGGATGGAGACAATAGTAATATAGTTATAATTCATCTTATTTCCAGCACTGTGCTGGTCCGAACGTGCAGAACTGACCCAGGAAGCACTTTGAATCACTGTCTAGAGGTGTTCCAAGGCTGTAATGTAAATACTGCCTTTCCTCTAAATTAAAAAGCTTGCAGAGACTGACTATACTCACCAGAACACCTACATTTAGCTGTATTTGTTCTGGTGACTATAGTGTCCCTTTAAGGGTATATATCTACAAATGTGTACTCCAACTCTATAGTGCCCTGGTAGTCCTCCACATGTAGGTTTTTCATACTTTTTCTCCCTTTAAGTGCCAGTCTTCACACTGCTGTTCCACCTCCTTGGCTTAGATCATTGAGATCAATATCTCAGCCAATCTAATGCTTTCCCATAAGGAACTAATTTGGAGGCTACACTGTTCCAGTCACATGGTCTCTATGAGACCATCTGATAGCAATAGTCGAGTTTCACTCTGCAATTTCTCTAAAAGTGCCTCTAGTAGCTGTCTGAGTGACGGCGACTGAAAAATTTAAATCCTGCAATGAAAACATTCCCATTCCCGCAGAATGGCAATCTTTTAACTTGCAGGATCAAAACAGGGATGGAGGAGGTGGGGGGAGGGGCATGGCTCCCAAGCCACTTCATTGAGAAAAAAAGGTTTCGGGTGCCTATAGTGTCTCTTTAAGAATTTTGACAATTTGGGGATATTAGTAATAGGTTAAATAAAAGTCACCTTTGATGTGTATAGTTTTTTGTCTTGTTTTTTGTTTCCATTAAAAAAATATAAGAGAACTTAAAAAAAAAAAAAGTAAGAATACTTAAATAAAAGTCACTTTTTAGTGGAAAGCATCACAGGAGCATCTTTCCAAAATGAAAATGTCTAATCATTTAACTGAATGCAAGTATGTTTGCCAAGTAATATGTGGCATTACGCTAAGTAAATATAAAATACCAATTAAGATGAAATACTAATTAAGTTGATTGCTCTCATGAACTATGATGTATTTCTATAATTGCCTCCATAAGCTGTCATGTTATTGCTTCTCGGATTCTTATGTGTTCTATATAATAATGTATCTGAGATTGGCAATATAACCATTACAACTGCATGCTGTGCACACCTGTAACTATTTAAAGGTTTGTGACTCATTACTGCAAAAGATCCAGAGATGCCAGTAAACTGTCACTGTTTAGTATACAGTAATGTTAAGGTTGGAGAATTATTTAGATGCCTGCAATTAATGTGACACTGAAAGACAAATTCAATAATTTTGGTAGCATAGCAGAGAATTAGAGTGACGGTGATGAGTGTCAGTGTGGATTGAATATAGAAGGTAAACAGGCAGAAAGTGGTAATGGAAGATTTATTAAGCCACAAATCTGAATTAAAAATAAATTTGATGAAGGTGGACTTGAGGTGACCTCCAGAGCACATATTAGATAACAAATAATGCAAATATTGAAACAGATGAGTCATGTGTAAAGGACAAGTGGGATGTATAAAGTTGCCCACACCATAGGATTAAACTAAGAATATAGGCTTAAATATAATATTTTCGAGTACATTTTTGAAAAAAATGTATATTGTAAAAATGCTTTAATTTATAATATTTTGATAGTTTATATTTTATATATTGATATATATTGCTAAATTTGATATACATTTGATGTTTTAATACAATAAAATAATCATTTTAAAAAGGTATCCAAAAATATTGAATCATTTGGAAAGCATATCCAACAATATTAAAGGACCACTCTAGGCACCCAGACCACTTCAGCTTAATGAGCTGGTCTGGGTGCCAGGTCCTTCTAGGGTTAACCCATTTTTTCATAAACATAGCAGTTTCAGAGAAACTGCTATGTTTATGAATGGGTTAAGCCTTCCCCCTATGTCCTCTAGTGGCTGTCTCATTGACAGCCGCTAGAGGCGCTTGCGTGCTTCTCACTGTGATTTTCACAGTGAGAGCACGCCAGCGTCCATAGGAAAGCATTGTGAATGCTTTCCTATGTGACCGGCTGAATGCGCGCGCAGCTCTTGCCGCGCGTGCGCATTCAGCCTACGGGGAGGAGAAGAGGAGGATCGGAGGAGGAGAGCAGGAGGAGATCTCTCCGCCCAGCGCTGGAAAAAGGTAAGTTTTTACCCCTTTCCCCTTTCCAGAGCCGGGCGGGAGGGGGTCCCTGAGGGTGGGGGCACCCTCAGGGCACTCTAGTGCCAGGAAAACGAGTATGCTTTCCTGGCACTAGAGTGGTCCTTTAAATTAAGGCTAATGCTGTATTAAATGTTACAGGCACAGACATATTGTTAACGGAAGGAATAACTCCACTAAAGCACTGAGCATAACTCAATCCCAACCTGGACTTCAATTTAATAAGCTTTCCAAATGATTCAATAGTGTTAGAGAAACATTCCAACTGATTTATCTACAGAATTCACTTTGGAAGTCTATAGGGATTTTTAAATAAATTATTTGGAAAATGTCTGTATTACTTTTTTTTTTGGAAAGCATATTACATTTAGGCCTTAATACGACAGTGCTCCAAATCCATCATTGGTTCTCTTGCCCAAAGCTCAGAGGCTTCAGATAAGAGATGTTTACCTTTTTCTTCAATCGTTGGAAGCTTGAAATGGAGAGGAATCGAGTCCTTCCTGGTAAAATATTTTATAAATAAATAATATTTTAATATTCGTGCTGCAGAATTTGAGGGGGGGTTTCAAATAGTGGTAGGGACAAAGGGCCAATATTTTCTACATAACTTTAGAATTTTGCACTAAATAAAAAACAGAAATAAATACATGATCAGCTATTCCACCTTGCAGTAAAGCATATCACTGACTATGGCAATATAAAAGGCAGGGTCACTTGTTTATTACATACTTTCACTGGATGCACCTGCCTTTATTGTTGCTGCTTAGACTTTAATGGAGTGGGATGTTGGGGAGGGTTGTGGAAATAGATAAACTATATAACCAAAAATATGTAGACGGGGGGCGGGGCCTGACCACGGAGCTGTGAGGACACTAATCTCAGGAGCTCCTGCAACAGTCCGCAAATAAAACGGATTTTCGCAACCCAAACAGCGACTAATCGTGACACAAGGGCTAGCACACAAGAGGTGACACTGAGAGGAACACAATGACACCACCCAAGCGACAGGACAACTGCTATCCACTCGACAAGTGTCAGAGGCCTACACTCATGGCGGGCGCGGGAGGGACGGCCGCTCTCCCGCCGCCACAACAAGCTGACTCTCTCTGTATGGGCCCTCGTCCCCCCCCCCTCTGGACCGGTGGGGGTTATCCTGGTCCAACCATCCACAGAGAGCACCTACCCTCGAGACGCTCCAGGGCGCAACTTCGACCGACATCAATCACGAGGGCCAGCTAAGATGGCCGACGGCAATCCAGCCCACAGAGAACATCAGACAGATAGCGACTGGGCAGCAGCCTTTCAGGCAAAATTCGACGCCGTGTGCAGACGATTCTGGGAGCGACTAGAGAAGAGGAGCCAACCTCCTACTCCGGCACCGGTCAAAACTGCATCTCTGCACTCTGCACCCGCTTATACCCAGCTGTGCCACCCAGATGCACCTTTAACACAGCAGGTGCGGGCAAACACTGGGACTGTTGATCAGCGGAGGCCTAATCTAACACCAGGTCACACACAAGCCGGGCTCATACAAGAAAACACCAGCAGGAAGCTCAGAGGAGATCCCTATGGGGCACTGCAGAGATCACCAAGGGGTAGAGACCACCCAAAGCCAACAAATAAGACCCCTGCCGCAGCTTTACGGACACGCCAGAGCATACCTCAACGCTCTGCCACAACCCAACAGAGATACCCACAACAGGAAAGAGCAAGGCGCAGACAGCGAGCTGAGGCCCTGAAGAACTCCCCAAATCAAAATATAAAAACACCTGCCCAGCTCACAGACTACTGCTGCCCAATACACATGCCCGGTCATGAGACACTGCAACTGATCATGCCCGACTCGGGTGAGGACTGGTCTCTGCCGCAGACCTGCAAGTGGACGCAAGGAGACACCATGCTAGGCCAAGGAATAGACTACCTGCTAAAACACGCTAGTGGCATCGGATGAAGATCTGCAGATGCCTCCATTTCAGTCACCGACCTGGTAAAAAAAGCAGGACTTGAGGTGCACTCACACTACATCAGCAGCTGTACACCCAGCGGTTCAAACATTATATTTAATCTAATCTAAATTGTTTTATCTGTTTGAAAAGCCAGCCTCCACACGTACATGTTTATGATAGATAAGCAGGGCAGGATTAGCGTTGTAATCACGCGTTGTAATCACTACAGCAGCTACCACCATACTACTAGATGGTCTAGGGTTGCTGACAGCCTACTAGATTTGAACAGACCCACACGGGTCCTCTAACGTATAGTCTAACCTCACATGTTACATGATTGTTTGCTGCTCCGGCATTCAAAGCAATGTTTATTAGACTAGCCACATAGACAGTTCTGAACACCATCAAATGTCTAACTAACTCAGTAAATATTAACGCAATCATATGTGACCAATATGTCATTAACCATGCAAAAAGCGCAGTCTTATTAAATATCAATGTTAAGTTACTGTTAAGTTACTGTTAAGTTTCATACTGCTCCTACTGTTATGCTGGAAAAACAGCTTGAGGACTGCTATTGGGGCACCACGAGCTTGTATGTTTTTATTAATATGCACAATAAAAATAAAGAATTTAAAAAAAAAAAAATATGTAGACACCCGTAACAATTACTGAGTTTAGGTGCTTCAGCCTCACCTGTTACTGCAGGTACATAAAAACTCCTTTGCACCTAACCACCCCATTACCATTCTTTCCAAATAATCATGCTACACACATTTTAAAGTGGATAAGGGCAATGGCCACAGCTTTATTTACCAAACAAAATCCTGGTTTGATACCCTAAAAATCCATTCCTAAGAACCTACTTCAGCCTGCATCTTGTTCTCAAACAAAGTGTCAGGATTCTCCCATATTATTTGTACTCAGATCGGCATTTACCTGTATAACGTCCGTGTTTCGCCGATCCAACTCCACCCATGCATCTGATGTCACATGCTTCCCTGTTAAAAGGATGCCGCGGCCGCATACGCATTGCTCAATCATTTTGCCACTTGATACTTTGTTACTTATGTGTTGCCAATTGCCAATGGAGCTCCATCTATTTCTCACCCGTGTACTAAACCTCGCTGACTACGCTGACTTCTCCACTCCCAGACTCGGAAGAGACTTGACCATGAATTCCTCCAATCCTCAGTATACTGCAGGTATCCTAAATCCTTATTAACATACTGTCAAAGACTTCAATTCTCATCATCCACAGTTCTCATCATCAACAGTTCTTCAGGTAATGGGATATATTAGTGGATCATAGTTATTAAGAAGGATAAAAGGGGATATACGTGTCTGTCCTCTGGGATCCAGTTACTCCAAAATTGCTCTATTTGAAGTAATAATTTCAGCTGTTTGCTCTTTCCTAAGTTATTTGCATTTATTATTTACTGGAGTCTAAAAGACTGATATTTAATCCTAATCAGGATCAACTTTATTTTATTACTACTGAAGTCTATATTCTCTGTGAAGCAATCATAGCAGGGTCTATCTTTGCTTATGCATTATTATTTTCACTTTATATTGCTGTAGAGGATTATTAAACTGTAATTACCAGAATTCAATCAATTATACATTCGTAAAGTGATAGCATCAAATTTATTTTTTCACCTGCAGTTGTGTTCCAAATTAAGTTTTTCAAAAAGTGTCATACAAAGATAGATTTTGATTGCTCAAGTCCTTCTGGGCAATGTTTATTCTCTCTCACTGGCAAGGACCAAACCAGAGTGAAGCTGTGCCCCCCACCGTCAGCGCCTGATCAATAAATGGCTGTAATCCAATATTGAATTTCTGACCCAATCAGGATAACCATGTTTTGACACATAATGTTCTGGTTACCCCCTTTGAGCACAGTATAACAAATCACCAGACCTCTAATATGTTTAACAAACATCATATTTAACTTCCGCCTACTTCCAATGACCTCAGGTTACGAAAAGTAAAGTATGCAAAACTTACATCAGATTACATCAGATTACAAGATAAAGCCAAACACCTGGCCAGATCATGCAAACAAATATTGAATTCACCATTCGGTCTGGGATCAAGTTATTCTCACCCACATGAATGAGGAGCACAAAACTCTGTAAAGTATACAATGTGAGCAGGATATTGCTTTGTTGCAGAGAGATTTGGACATATTGGAGGTCTGGGCACTCAAATGGCAGATTACATTCAATGTAGATAAATGCAAAATTATGAACTATGATGTCAATAATATACAAACAACTTACACCCTAAACGGTAATGAATTTGAGAAAACATGGGAAGGATTTGAATTGCTATAGACAACAAATTAGGCAACAATGTGCAATGTCAATAGGCAGTTGTTAAGGTCAACCATGTATAAAAATGGACATTAAGACTTTGGATGAAAATATACCGTATATATCGGCGTATAACACGCACTGTTTTCCCCTGAAAATAGGGGAAAAATCGTGGGTGCGTGTTATACGCCGATATCCCATAATTACTTACCTGTCCTGAAGCGTGGGCCGGCTTCACAGCTTGCACCGTGGTACAGGAACTTTAATTTCATGTTCCGGTTTCCGGCGGGACTGAAAGGTAGTGTGTACACTTCCTTTCAGTCCCGCCGGAAACCGGAACATGAAATTAAAGTTCCTGTACCGCGGTGCAAGCTGTGAAGCCGGCCCACGCTTCAGGACAGGTAAGTAATTATGGGAGGGGAAGTACACTATGGGAGGGGAGGGGAGGGGGAAGTACACTATGGGAGGGGAGGGGAGGGGAGGGGGAAGTACACTATGGGAGGGGAGGGGGAAGTACACTATGGGAGGGGAGGGGAGGGGGGGAAGTACGCTATGGGAGGGGAGGGGGGGAGAATACTAGGGGAGGGGAGGGGGAGAATACTATGGGAGGGGAGGGGGAGAATACTATGGGAGGAGAGGGGGAGAATACTATGGGAGGGGGGGGAGAATACTATGGGAGTGGGGGAGAATACTATGGGAGGGGGGGAGAATACTATGGGAGGGGAGGGGGAGAATACTATGGGAGGGGAGGGGGGGAATACTATGGGAGGGGAGGGGGGAGGGGGAGAATACTATGGGAGGGGAGGGTGGAGAATACTATGGGAGGGGAGGGGGGAGAATACTATGGGAGGGGAGGGGGGAGAATACTATGGGAGGGGAGGGGGGGAGAATACTATGGGAGGGGAGGGGGGAGAATACTATGGGAGGGGAGGGGGAGAATACTATGGGAGGGGGGGAGAATACTATGGGAGGGGAGGGGAGGGGGGGAGAATACTATGGGAGGGGAGGGGGGAGAATACTATGGGAGGGGAGGGGGGAGAATACTATGGGAGGGGAGGGGGTGAGAATACTATGGGAGGGGAGGGGGAGAATACTATGGGAGGGGAGGGGGTGAGAATACTATGTGAGGGGAGGGGGAGAATACTATGGGAGGGGAGGGGGGAGAATACTATGGGAGGGGAGGGGAGGGGGGAGAATACTATGGGAGGGGAGGGGAGGGGGGAGAATACTATGGGAGGGGTAGGGGAGGGGGGGAGAATACTATGGGAGGGGGGGGGGAGAATACTATGGGAGGGGAGGGGGGGAGAATACTATGGGAGGGGAGGGGAGAATACTAGGGGAGGGGAGGGGGAGAATACTATGGGAGGGGAGGGGGAGAATACTATGGGAGGGGAGGGGGAGAATACTATGGGAGGGGAGGGGGAGAATACTATGGGAGGGGAGGGGGGGGAGGGGAGGGGGAGAATACTATGGGAGGGGAGGGGGGAGAATACTATGGGAGGGGAGGGGGAGAATACTATGGGAGGGGAGGGGGGGAGAATACTATGGGAGGGGAGGGGGAGAATACTATGGGAGGGGAGGGGGGAGAATACTATGGGAGGGGAGGGGGGAGAATACTAGTGAGGGGAGGGGAGGGGGGGAGAATACTATGGGAGGGGAGGGGGGGATAATACTATGGGAGGGGAGGGGAGGGGGGGAGAATACTATGGGAGGGGAGGGGGAGAATACTATGGGAGGGGAGGGGGAGAATACTATGGGAGGGGAGGGGGGAGAATACTATAGAAGGGGGGGACACTATGGGATGAGGGGGGAACACTATGGGATGAGGGGGGGGATACTATGGGAGGGGGGAAATTTCCTGTAATTTCTTTCTAAAAATGAGGTGCGTGTTATACGCCGGTGCGTGTTATACGCCGATAAATACGGTAATTTTGCCTCTTTATAAATCAATGGTACAACCACACCTTGAATTTATTGGGCAACTGTTCTAAAGAAGGATATTATGGCACTACAAAAAGTGTAGAGGTAGGCTACAAAATGAATAAAAGGAATGAACCATTTTAGTTACATTTTGTTACAGTAAGAACAATAAAGATGTGGAGTCTGTGTATAAAAGTGGGCCATCTGGCCATGATAAAACATTCCTGTTGTACCCTTAATCAAGTCTCGACTGATGTTTGGGTATGCGAACGACTAAGAGCTATATTTCACACAACCTTGCTGGATTTTGGGAGAGTACGAACAAACATACGCTACGAAAGAGCTATAATTCACACAAACTTACAGGAGTTCTGGAGAGTGCGAACAAATATACTATACGAAGTACATGGCGTTCATTACACATGGGAGTGCAGCCTATGTGCTGCAACTGTACACGGATAGTATATCAGTGAAATAGGATACTTATACATCTCTATAAGCAAAATAGGATACATATACTTATACATCTATTCCTGAAATTGTACACAGTGATACCCATCCTCCCATTCTACCTCCCCTCATGCATGTACTCATGTCTCCCACTGAGAGACATAGATAGTTGGTTCCTCTGCATATAAAACAAAGCAGAAAGCTGAATAAAAAGTGGATATAAGGCCTGTTCACATCAAATGCCCCTTACATTAGGTTTCAAACATATTTCAAATGGGATTAGAACTATGCATTGAGTGATAATTGAGTGATAAATGAAGTTGTGGACAGAGCTCCTTCAATGCAGTACACAAAGGGTCCAGTAACACTAAGTGGGAATGTAGGCCAAATAGATAGAACCAATTTAATCTCTCACATGCCTTTAATGCAAAAAAAAAAAATGTCATCACTCATCCACTCTAGCTTTCATTCCTCGCTTGTACAAAACCAACACATTAAATACGTCCTGCCATCCTTATTTTAAGCAGTTTGTAAGAAATACAACAGAAGTAGAAAGCTGTGCAACAGGCAGAACATAAATCATATGAATAAATAATAATAATATATTTCAGCCACCTTGATGCAATGGGAAGGTAGCTAATACTGAGGTCCATCCTCAAGTGAGGGCACATTCTCAATTATGAGGAACCATTTGGAACCAAAGTTGGCCTCATGATGTGTTTTACTCTTACAGAAATTGAGAATTTTAAACAGGTGTCCCCAAGCCAAATTGATCTCATGTGCCCTCAGAAAGGCCAACTATAGCTGTCACTCACATCTACAGTGCAAAGTCATCAGATACAAATCTAGAGATTCTTATTTTGATACTGAAGAGGCGATTATCTTGCTTTCCCAACAATTTCTTTGTTACTGTTAAAATAATTACATCTTCTGGAAATATCTACTTCTCTAGTACAACTTACAAGATCCACCACAGTCACTCTTTCACTGAACAGCAATTTCAAGTCTCACAGAATGTAATTGTTTTATTTACAAAACACAGAAAGGAAAGATCTAAGATAAGAGAACAACCCAGAAGCCCTGGTAGATATCAAGGGCTGGTGGGTATTCTCTAAGTAATGCCTATGGTCGAATTCCCGAAGGAAGTGGGTAACCTTTAAAATTTACAAAACACCTCACCAAGGCCAAAAATAATGGGGGTTTAGTTACAGTATATGATCATTATTTGCAAACGTCTGCCACAATGTCAATGTACCTCATTCTTGGCAGGTCCTACTCAAGCAACCTAATGTCTTCTCTTATGAGATTAACCCACTTACTTGGGAAATTCTTCCTCCTAGGACTCTTTTTCCCCTTCAATTATCCGTTCTAGAAAAAGGATTGTGTTTTTTCTCCCATTAACATATTTAACTTTTTGTAGATGTTAACTATTAAGTTAGAAAGTTAACTTTAAAAAAAAAAAAAACCTTTTCCAACATTACAGGATATTGTGGGTCCTGTTGGGGAAAGAGTAGAAGTTAGTGCCACTACTAACTCTAAGGTCTTGTTTTAATATTGTTCGATAAGCTTTCTAAATTATTTAATATTTTTGAAAAAAATGTTTTAGTTGTAAACATTAAAAAAATATTTTCTTTCTCTGAAAAACAGTAAAACATAGATAACTAAGAGTAACTATAACCCAGTCGGATTTTTTTCACCATGAGATCCATCAGTTTAATAGATGCAGTAGTTAAGGGAAATCCAAAAAGAAATTCAAAGTCCATAGTTACATTATAACCAGTTATTGCAGAGTAGATCCAAAGGTAAAGGAAAGTCAGTCCGATCCAGTGCGAGGTACAAAGGTGTAAAGCCTTTATCCGTTTATCCATGCCAATTTTGTTTAACGTTGATCGAGAAGGTTTGTAGAAGCTGCAAGGTTTTGACAGGTCAAAACAGCAGGAAACTGGTTTACTTCTGAATGTAGGATAAACTAATGGAGAAAACAGAGTGAACAATGGGTAAATACTCAATAATTGAGCCCTGAATGACCCCAATGGACATGTTTTTAGGATAAATAAGCTATTAGTCATTTAAAGAGAACACTTGCATCAAATCATAATTGACAGTTTTTCAGGGACTCAGGGACTCTAATTGTATTTTTTTGCCAGTTGAAAGATATTTTATGGTCACCTGGCTAAATCCAGGTGACCCTGGATTTGGTTTTGTTGTATTTCAAGATTCCCCATATACTGGTTTTCAGGCTATACAATATAATTTGAGTTGGGACAAAGACTATGAGGACAGGCTACGCAACTTCATTTTAAATACTGAGGAATATCTGTTTTCTCACAATTACTTAGCATTTGACTCAGCCTCCTCGGACCTCTGTGGGAGCTAAATTAGTTTGCTCCTATGCCAAACTTTTCATGGGTTGGTCGGAGGAGCTCCACATCTATGCAGACGGGGTAGCCAAGTTGAGGGGGAAGCATATATTACATACAAATGCTTATAGATGACCTATTGGGGATTTGGCAGGGTGATAAACAAGCATTAATATTTTATGAGCTTATGTTTATATACCCTATTGAAGACACAATGGTACAGGAGACTGGGACAGAGGTTTTGCACATGGTTTAACATAGTCATATAACCTTTTTTGTACCATTTGCAATACCAGCAATATTTAAAGTTTTACCCAAAATAACCATGAAGAAATAATATCATCACACAGAGCTGTCTTGCCCCTATGGCTCCTGTTTACCTTCATAAAATAATTTAAACAATTTATAAGCAAGATAACTTTCTATCAACTACCCCAGAGTATGAGCATGGAACAGTAGGATACTGGATACATTGCTCCCCGCGACACCATTCCTTTAGCTTTTTTGTCACCATTGAGAGAACAAATGTAAAAAAGTTGAGAAATGTTTCCTCTTCTCTCACTACTTGCTTCTCTTTTTTTCTGTATTGAAAGTCTGCTGTCTTTTTTTTTTTTTTTTTTAATTTAAATCCCAACATTCATTAAATCCTAACATTTAAGATCAAATAAATAAGTTGGTTCATGGTTTTTCTTCTTTTGTAAGGTTAACTTTTATTTCTAAAGATTCAAAGCAGGTCATAATTTAGTGATCAGTGTAACATTTACATTAATTGAAGAGAGCTGCTTAAACTACAGTTCAGTAGGTAAGAAAAAAAGATAATGCCAGATAATATTAAATATGCATGAATTCTTTGTTTTATTGTAAAGAATAAAGCTTTTGAGTGGAAACATCTTAAATTTCCGTAACTAAATATAACAAATAAGCTCAAAGCAGGTTTGTTTACAAATTATATCTGATGTATAATTAACTAGTAAGTTGATCACCATGCGGAATAAATTGTGTTTTTTTTTTTCAATCATCCTAGTCTGTTTTTAGCTGAACTGTGGTTATACATTTATGAAAATACTTAGATGTCCAAAGCATTAATACACAATTCACAGCTCATTACAGATATATAAGATAAGATATAAGATATAATAAATTTGTGATATGTGGACAAAAAACAGTTAAGTGAAGTAAAGACACACATGTGGGATTCATCTACAACCCACACAGTAAAAACAGTGAAAGGGCAAAACAGAAAAAGTGTAGCACTAAAATGTGCAACAATAAAATAAAGAAACCAAAATATATTAAGGAGCAGCAAATGAATCAAACTATTGAAAACAAAAACATCTGAGATAAATGATAACTTACTATCCAACCATATTTGATCAAATAATATACTTCTGAGTATATATAAGGAACCTGGTGGCAACTTTTTGAATAAAGCTTCCTTTAAAATTGTCATAAAAAAAAAAATGAAGGACAGTTAGATTTCCGATGTACACGGGGACAGTGTATCAACCTGGTAAAAATATTTAGAACATCAACATATTCTACAAGACTATAATTAGTGAAAGTGCCTGTTCAAACAAGCTTACAATCTATAGCAGGTCAATATACACTGCTCCAAAAAATAAAGGGAACACAAAAATAACACATCCTAGATCGGAATGAATTAAATATTCTTCTGAAATACTTTACATAGTTGAATGTGCTGACAACAAAATCACACAAAAATAAAAAAATGGAAATCAAATTTATCAACTCAATTTATCAACTTTGAGTCACACTCAAAATTAAAGTGGAAAAACACACTACAGGCTGATCCAACTTTGATGTAATGTCCTTAAAACAAGTCAAAATGAGGCTCAGTAGTGTGTGTGGCCTCCACATGCCTGTATGACCTCCCTACAACACCTGTGCATGCTCCTGATGAGGTGGCGGATGGTCTCCTGAGGGATCTCCTCCCAGACCTGGACTAAAGCATCTGCCAACTCCTGGACAGTCTGTGGTGCAACGTGATGTTGGTGGATTGAGTGAGACATGATGTCCCAGATGTGCTCAATTGGATTCATGTCTTTGGAACGGGCGGGCCAGTTCATAGCATCAATGCCTTCGTCTTGCAGGAACTGCTGACACACTCCAGCCACATGAGGTCTAGCATTGTCTTGCATTAGGTGGAACCCAGGGCCAACCGCACCAGCATATGGTCTCACAAGGGGTCTGAGGATCTCATCCCGGTACCTAATGGCAGTCAGGCTACCTCTGGTAGCACATGGAGGGCTGTGCGGCCCCCCAAAGAAATGCCACCCCACACCATAACTGACCCACTGCCAAACCGGTCATGCTGGAGGATGTTGCAGGCAGCAGAACGTCCTCCATGGCGTCTCCAGACTCTGTCACGTCTGTCACATGTGCTCAGTGTGAACCTGCTTTCATCTCTGAAGAGCACAGGCGCCAGTGGTGAATTTGCCAATCTTGGTGTTCTCTGGCAAATGCCAAACATCCTGCACGGTGTTGGGCTGTAAGCACGACCCCCACCTGTGGACGTAGGGCCCTCATACCACCCTCATGGTGTCTGTTTCTGACCGTTTGAGCAGACACATGCACATTTGTGGCCTGCTGGAGGTCATTTTGCAGGGCTCTGGCAGTGCTCCTCCTGTTCCTCCTTGCACAAAGGCGGAGGTAGCGGTCCTGCTGCTGGGTTGTTGCCCTCCTACAGCCTCCTCCATGTCTCCTGATGTACTGACCTTTCTCCTGGTAGCGCCTCCATGCTCTGGACACTACACTGACAGACACAGCAACCTTCTTGCCACAGCTCGCATTGATGTGCCATCCTGGATGAGCTGCAGTACCTGAGCCACTTGTGTGGGTTGTAGACTCCATCTCATGCTACCACTAGAGTGAAAGCACCGCCAGCATTCAAAAGTGACCAAAACATCAGCCAGGAAGCATAGGAACAGATAAGTGGTCTGTGGTCACCACCTGCAGAACCACTCCTTTATTGGGGGTGTCTTACTAATTGCCTATAATTTCCACCTGTTGTCTATCCCATTTGCACAACAGCATGTGAAATTGATTGTCACTCAGTAGTGCTCCCTAAGTGGACAGTTTGATTTCACAGAAGTTTGATTGACTTGGTGTTGTTTAAATGTTCCCTTTATTTTTTTGAGCAGTGTATATTGTTAGGTATCTTGCCCAATGACACACACTTGTAAGGTGGTCTGACTGGGCTTGGAACCTGAGATTCATGGTTCTAAGGTATATTACCCTTGCTCAAACTAACCAATATAAACAGGTGAAGTACCTTGTGATAATTAATATTCTGAATTAAGCATTATTCATAGACCTTTATTTTCCATCCCCATTTAGTTTAATCTATGTCTAGTTTAAACATGTATGATCCTTACTAATTCTGTGATATCCATTAGATAGAATCCTGCATATGAAACATAATTGTGGAGTGATAATTTATTCCCAGGGAACAATAATAAACTACTGACAAAGTCCAGCAATTGCCACATAATCAGAAGAAGCTCCAACGGTGCATTTTATAATATGTGCGTTTTATTTATATCTTTATACACTAGTTTAATTTTCCTTTTGGTCTATTGCAGATGAATACCAAAAGGTTAAGTGTTCTATTTTAACTTTTCCACCTTGTTTGACGGTTGTCAGCCTTGCTGCCGTGTTGTGTATTTGTTCCCCATCTCCTCTAGACTGCAAGCTTGTTTGAGCAGGGCCCTCATCTACTTATTGTTCCTGTGTCACTGTGTAATTGTCTCATTTATTATAAATATTCCCCCCTTTCATAATATTGTAAAGCGTAGCAGAATTAGTTGTCACTACATAAATACCAATAATAATAATAATAATAATAATAATAATAACTTGGCAATTTACTTTCTTTGGCTTTGAGTATCATCTACATGTTGATGACAGACAGGCAATCTACACCTTTTATCCAGTTTTTTTTTGCACAATTTGCACAAATGGGTATCAGCACCAATATGAAATAGTAACTATAATGTTCTAGATAGTATTTACCAAATTCAGCCATTTCCAGTCCTACAAAATGACATACTTTCTGAATAATCCTTGATTCTTTATGGTCAGAAATGCATACAAACGGACTAGTATTTCCTTTCCCTATAGTAGGTCAACTCCTTTCTTTCTTCCTATAACATCTTTCCACAATCTTTAAGGCTCTGTTACACCATACAACTTAACAACAGTGGTTAGGCCCCTGGTTGGGACTCCAGAGTAGGTTCCTATGCTTTTTTGATGGGATCCCCATTAGTCAGACATCCAGATTGAAGCGAGTGATAATTGATCTTTTACAAGGTCATGAGACTTAAAGGGACACTCAAAGCACTTTAATTTGCTGAAATGCTTTATGTGGGAAGAGTGTACCCTATTTATTCATTTTACAAAAAGTGCAGATTTCAATAGTAATTGATACTTTTATAAATTATACTATTTACACCTTTCAATCAGACAACCGGTCCGGTTACTTCCTGGTTTGGTTAGCTCAGTTGAGCTAAACTCAAGTGGCAGCAATAGCTCAGAGAACCTGTCTTGCAAAGTCTTCTCACCTAGCTGTATTGGAACTCTGTATATCAAACATAAAAGAAAAGAAAATATGTACTCAGCAATGCAAATCTTGACAGCCTTTTTAATGGAGCATATCACTGAATCAATGTTTCAGTCACTATCTCTGACCTTTATCAAGCAGTAAATAGTGACCAAAATGTTATCAAAGTGATATGTTCCATTAAAAAAGCTATCAAGATTTGGATTGCTGCATGCCTGAGGGCTCAATACTGTTGAGGAGTTTCAGCCATCTCCAGGGTTTTGAGCACCACAAACTTAATATGTGAATTATCTACATGTAATATGTTATGGTGTGCAGTCCTCTACATTGATAATATCATCAAATATCTTTTTTTTTATTATTTTATTTTTTTTATTTCATCCCCAGTTCCACCTCTGTTGTCCTTCTTTGCTCCACTGTTGGCAGGTACTAACCACTGCATACCAGGAACACCCTTCAAGACTTGGAGATGTTCAGTCATATAGCCATCACTATTTAGCCCTTGTCAAAGTCAATAAGATCTTATTGCGTACCAATTTTCCTGCTTCCAACACATGGATTTCAAGAACTGACTGTTTACTTGCTGTTAAATATATCCCATTATTTGGCTGGTGCCATTGTAATTATGTAATCAATGTTATTCACGTCACCTGTCAGTCATTTTAGTTTTATGGCTGTTCAGTGCATTACATTTGAATTAGCAGAATACCAAGAAATACATCATTGATATACACAAAAATTAAATTAGTATTCTTAGAGAGTAGCAGAAGACACAATATAACAAACTGGTGAAAAGAAAATATTTTGAGTAAAGTAGAAACCATCAGAAAGAAAATGAAACAAAAAACTAATTTTAACCAGGTAATAATTTTGATTGCCACATGCCCCTACATTGATTAACACTGTTTAATATTATATGCAAGGAGTGCATCGCTAAGATACCTATGCACCTTCCTTTATTTCTGAGGATGACGAATGGAGCTATCACTGCATATCAATTGTAGATTATGCTAGCTTTAGTGTACCTATAATCTTAATTTTATTAATGACAGGAGGCGAGTATTTGCTTAAGTCTCTCTTTACTAGAACTCCACAGCAGCACAGAAAAACAACCAATCAGAAAAAAGTTAGGTACTCAAAATCTCCCCTCCCCACGCATCATTTCCTCTTTCAAGCTGCAACAAAAACAGAATAAAAGGCAGAAAACATAATGGAGAAGAAACAAAGTCCTAGATACGATGATACAACGATGTCCACCATCCGAGAAGAACTGCCAAACCAGATAGCGTTGATGGACTGTAAACTGAAACAAGAGAAAAACAGAATCGAACAGGTTGATTATCCAATGAAATGTACTCTGAATAAACATGTAGGTACCCAATGTAGCAACCAAAAGTACCTTAATATGTAGATATCCCAACTCTACTTATGAAAAAACAGACATAAGAACAGGCGACAGGTAGCAGAGACAACAAGCAGAGTTGCATACGTACCTGATTAATCCTTACTATGGAAATTAAACAAAGGAGGGATAAGAATGGGTGGGAAATACTCGCCTCCTGACACTAAAGCTAGCATAATCTACAATTTTATAACATGACAGGAGGCTTCGCATTTGCTGTTTTAACGCTCAGTCAACAAATCCAATGCTGTTTGTTTCGCTGGTACCTAATCCGGGAGCTATCCAAGCAATCCTAAATGGACTTTCCAACTGCGATAAATGACAATAGACCGATCGATGAAGATGCCAGTTGACGAAGCATCCCAAATATGGAAAAAACACCATCCGCTGATAGATCCATTGTACGTGGGGTTGCTACCTGTTTCCTACCAGCCGGTCCCTGAGCTGCCATTTCCCTGTAGTAATAAAATGTCGAAGGTCATTTGCGGACTTAGGGCCGCGATAAGAAATTGCCACCATGTCTCAACTCTTGATGTGTAAGGTTGCTCCACCGATCGTGCCAGGGTCACCCGGCGATGTGGCCTTGCAGGCAGATCTTCAATCTCAAGGAATGCGCCTAAGTCCACCACCAATTCCGTAATAGAACCGAGTAGGATCTTTTGTTCCCTGATGGCCTACCCGGTGAGATGTCTCATCCGAGAATACATTTATTATGCAGGCAAGAGTGTGGCAAACTAGCCCTATCCCAAGTGATTCCAATATTCCAACTGGACTGTGTAATCTTCGGCTGTCCAAAAAGGACGTCCAATCAGGGTCCCAAACTGAACTTGTGTGGTGGAATGGTGGTCAACTATTCTGGAAATAGTGGGTCCCGGAAATATTCAAAGGGATGGGAAACGTAAACCGGAGTTGAGATTCCCATCCAGATGTCATCGTCTAAGAGTGATAAGATGTACGGATCCAATGGTGATTGGGACCGGTATAACGACAAAGAGTCCTCACGTGCTGTAGTGAGAGAGTGAAATAGTTCGACTACCCGTCGCACGATCCTGTTCCATGCCCGACCTGTCAAAATTTGTGTAGGGGTTCCTGGTCTACATGCCACCTACAAGATAGGGTATAATATAGTGAGACCCTTATGTCCCTGTACCCCTGCCTGTCCGGGCACATATCTCCCAGAGTAGACCCTAGGTCAAAGGACCCAGGAATGTGAGTTTGATAATCAAAGTCAAAGTCTCCCTATAGAGGGATACCTCCCTTCTTAGCTTGGAGTCCCGCGAACACATAGCGTTCTCCAATACGCAGGCAAGGCGTAAAGTCCCTTCGCTCATGACAGGTGACTCCAGAGAGCAGATATAGTGAAAAAAGAAGGGTCTAGCTTCAGCCATCCGAAACATGTGTTGTCCCATTTAAGAATGTCGGCAGCCCTATCTGAGTCTGCTACACATCCTGAGCCGTACTCCAGCGGTAGGTTGTGACCCGACTTTGACGTCTGTGTAGGAGTCGGGGCACACCAGGTTCCTCCATAGAGTTTCGTAGGTCTCCTTGATGGTAGTTGAAAAGGTGGGTTAGCGCAAACCCAAACCAAAACGGCTCCCGTGAGGGATATATAGAGTATAGACAGAGGGCCCTCCATCTCCGAACCATGTTCTCCAGGTATGTGCTCAGAGGAGTAGGGGCAGTCCTGCCATCTTATCCCAAGATTGTAATGACCAGGGAACTCAAGACAACTGGGGTTTCCGGTCTTACCATGCGATCCATGAGTACGGTGTACCTTCAGACCGGGTAGTAGGCCTTCCCTAGTCTTGTTACCCGAGAAAGGCATCAATGTCTTGTACAGGTACAAGCCTGTGTGATGAACAAATGGACGGCACCGTAGAGCGTTGAGTGTATAAGAGAGCCGCGCTCTCTAATAATGTGACCAAATTCCATGTCAGCGTCCGGCTGATAGCCTGAGCGGGCCTCACCCATTAATAACCAAACAGTAGAGTCTACATCCGTGACCGGTTCTCTCTATGAGAATGTGTCATTACAAACATGTCCTCTGTATCCAGCTCAGTATTGGGCTGAGTTTGAGGGAGGGCTGCACCCTCTAATAACAAATCAGTGTCCGGTTCTGAGAGGGGTTCGCTCTCTGTTCCTGAAAATAAAATATCATTCTCGGATCGAGGTGATGGAGGGCCGCACCCTCTTGTTATCCAAACTAGAGTCCCTTAGAGACTCAGGGTGACCAACTGCAGGGGTACACCAATTACTAATATCAGCATAAGACTGAGGTCCTTAGGTGGGTCTCTCCCCGACCACGAGACCTCTCTCCGAATCGCTCACCTGAGAAGGAATCAACTGGTAGTAAACCAGACCAATGGCAGATGGGATAGTATACAACCTTGGGCCGTGTCCATCCTTGATAACAGAAAGGGATGGTGTGAAAATGCAACCATCGGAAACAATGATGGAAACTACCAACTGACCGCCCGGATTCCGTGCGTGCGCGCGGGTCCAGGATGACCGTCGGTAGCCTGAGGAAAGCTGGAGACGTTCTCCACAATCCACGAGAGCCCGGGAAGTCGGAGGAGGTCAAGTCAGGCCTCTCGATGACCCGAGCGATAGGAAAAGGAAGGCACAAAAACAAAAACAATAAAAAATGTAGATAAGGGTAAATACGTAAATTCTATTTTGGATAGAAGACAAATTGCAGGCCGGAAGGCAAGTCAAGCAAGCCCCACTGAACAGGGCCAGGAGAAACCTTACGCAGGAATAACTACCGATATCTAGATGGATACAGACATAGCAGGCCATTTAAATAGGCACAGACATAGCAGGCCAATCAATGGGGCACAGGCATAGCAGGCCATTCAAATAGGCACAGACATAGCAGGACAATCAATGGGGCACAGACATAGCAGGGCAATCAATGGGGCACAGACATAGCATTATAAAAATAAAATCCCACATGGATATAACAATACTGCATTATAAAAATAAAATCCCACATGGATATAACAATACTGCATTATAAAAATAAAATCCCACAAGGTTTATAACAATACAGCATACAGGAATGAAATCCCACAAGGATTATAACAATACTGAATTTATAAGGCTAAAATACTGAATATAAGCAATAAAATCCCAAAGCCACCCACTATAAGCAGGAGGCAGTGGTACTCTGACCTGTACTGACTACAGAGCAGCAAAGAAAGAGGGAATGATGCATGGGGAGGGGAGTTTTATAGTACTTAACTTTTTTTCTGATCTAACTTGTTTTTCTGTGCTGCTGTGGAGTTCTAGTAAAGAGAGACTTAAGCAAATACGAAGCCTCCTGTCATGTTATAAAACTATTTTTTTCTCTGGCAGATTAATATGTATTATTCCTCCACTATGGAGGACAGAGCCAGAGTCCGCAACCTAAGAATCTGGGGAGTGCCGGAGAGTATTGCAGGGGCAGAACTCCCCCACT
Source organism: Pelobates fuscus (assembly GCF_036172605.1). Taxonomy (NCBI): domain Eukaryota; kingdom Metazoa; phylum Chordata; class Amphibia; order Anura; family Pelobatidae; genus Pelobates; species Pelobates fuscus. Next base: position 277,423,466 of record NC_086321.1, read on the forward strand.
ACTGCCGGAGGCTGATCGCCACACTGCTCATGCCCAAACAGGCGAAGCAAGTAGTGGTAGACTCTTGTTTCCACCTCAACAAGGCTTCCGATGCCGCTCCAGAAGCTCCCAGACATATCCTGCTAAAACTGACCCGAGACTCCGACCGCGGAGCGATAATGGGGGCAGTGAGAGGCTCCTCCACAGTGTCGTTTGAGGGGGCACAGCCGATTTTCTTTCAAGACTTTTCAAGACACACACTTACCTGGCGGAGATCCCTCAAGCAAGTCACCCAGATATTGCAAGAACACTCTATCCCCTACAAATGGTGCCCAAGCCGAATCATGGCGGATAAAGCCGGCAAGCTGCACACAATGACATGCCTCTCCGAAGCAACCTCCTTCCTCCAACACCTAGGCATACAAGCGGAGAAAGCGCTACAAACTGAGCGTCCAACATGGACAGTCGCTGGAATCACTCCTTTTGTACCTAGAAGGGGAAGACGTGAGATGAACACCTCACCCACATGAGCGCGGACTTACTTACAGTCCACACTGTAGGTGGACTTACAGTCCACACTGTTGGTGGACTGTAAGACTGCCTATTGCCAATAATGCAGATTTTATACCCATACCCCCCCAAGGTCTAAAATAGCTCCGTAAGCTGATGGACTAGCCCTGTGTTATGTTATCCCCCCCCCCCCCCCACAACGAGCAATGTCCTGAAATCCTTTTTACTTTTACTAAACATACCATGCCCGCAGGGAATAATAGGCACTGTTACCTAAAAATTAGTGGAATGATGAAATGAGACCCTGAGCAACCCGCAACTGTACCATGCTTGATTGTAAATGTTTTGATGTGTTTCATATGTCATGTTCCCATTAAGCGATCACTCGCACAAAATAAAGAATTTAAAAAAAAAAAAGAAGAAAGGAGGTTATGATCCCTGGTGGTCCAGTGGGAAGAGGGGAGGTTATACTCCCTGGTAATCCAGCAGGGGTTAACTCTGCCTGTGGTTTATTGAGGGTCCTGAGTCCCTGATGGTCCAGCGAGGGAACACCACCGCCAGATGCAGCCGCAATAATCGTTACCTTCAAGTAAGAGCTGGGAACATATAGTAACTGTGCTCTAACTCACTAGAGAGTGCCAGACTGCAAGGGAGCAATTAGTGTGGTCTACACCCACCGGCGGGACAAATTGTATGCTGCCAGCTCTGATTCTTCCCTACAAGGCAGTCCTGCCACTTGCCCAATGCAAGGCTCAAAGAATAGAACAGATTGTCTGTCCTGCAACTGCTCAGTAGCGCCCCCTTCCAGTGGTTCAATGCATCTGCCACTCCTAGAATACAAGAAACCAAAATGGATGAAAAAGAACAACATGGCTTCAAATCTTCAGCATCAGAGAAAACAAGATGATGAGCAGTGCAGAAAAAGTGGTGCCCTACATTATGCAGATGTATTTACTAGATAGGTAAAATCAATTATATTCATATATAGATCTGAAATTAACACCTTTAAACAAATGACGTTCCTCTTGAAACATTTGAATACTGTACAGCAGAGGACAGCATTTTTGTGTCCTAACTGCTAGTATGAATATGTGATCTGTGTCCAGGAAAATATGGTGTGTTCAACAAACCTTATAAGTAGAGGATTCTGTAGCTATCAGTATTCTTGAAAATAGCAGTAAAAGGTCCTGATCAGTGGCTCTTGGAGTATCCAAGTGTAATCTAAAGTGCATACATTAAAAAAAATCTTAGTTCAAATTTGGTGACACAATGTATACTAGAAGAGAAAACAATTGTGCCATGATGTTGCATGTAGATAACTTTATTAATGGTAGATAGGGGAATTTACTGGTTAGTAAGGGAACCTGTGTATTCATACTAACATGAGCAGGCCCAGACTGGCCATCGGGCACACCAGGCAAATGCACGGTGGGCTGCGGTGGCAATGGGCCGAGGCTGGCAGGGGAGATCACAGGATCTCCCCTGCCAGTCAATGCAGGACCAGCACTGTCCAAGTGCCGGCCCTGCTGCATTCCATGGTGGACCGGTGGGGAGATCAAAGATCTCCCTCACCGGCCCACATGTAGTATATTATGGCCGCTGGCGGGGAGAGAGTGAGGCAGACAGCCAGGAGAGGAACCTGGAGGAGCTCTAACTTACAGCTCCGCCGGGTTCCTCTCGCGAGATTCATGGCATGGCAACGCTCCGGGTCTCGCGAGAGTGATCTCTTGCCCCACAGGCTAGAGTTCACTCACCACTAGGACAACAAGGGATGGAAGCAGCAGCATATAATCACTCAAGTCACAGCAGCCTCACTTACTCACACACACATACCCTACACCCAAAACACTCACAGCACGCGGACACACACACACACACACTGCACCCCTGACACTCACAGCACCCTCACAAACACTGCACCCCTCACACTCACAGCACCCTCACTCACACACACACTGCACCCCTGACACTCACAGCACCCTCACTCACACACACACTGCACCCCTGACACTCACAGCACCCTCACTCACACACACACACTTCACCCCTGACACTCACAGCACCCTCACTCACACACACACTGCACGCCTGACACTCACAACACCCTCACTCACACAGACACACATGCACTGCACCCCTGACACTCACAGCACCCTCACACACACACACACACACACACTGCACCCCTGACACTCACAGCACCCTCACACACACACACACACACACACTGCACTCTGGCACTCACAGCACCCTCGCACACACACACACTGCACCCCTGACACTCACAGCACCCTCACTCACACACACACCACCCCTGACACTCACAGCACCCTCACTCACACACACACACACTGCACCCCAACACTCACAACACCCTCACACACACACACTTCACCCCTGACACTCACAGCACCCTCACTCACACACACACGCGCTGCACCCCTGACACTCACAGCACCCTCAAACACACACACACTGCACCCTGACACTCACAGCACCCACACACACACACACTGCACCCCTGACACTCACAGCGCCCACACTGCACCACTGACACTCACAACACCCTCACACACACACACACACACACTGCACCCCTGACAATCACAGCACACTCACTCACACACACACTGCACCCCTGGCACTCAGAGCACCCTCACTCACACACACACACACACACACACTGCACCCCGACACTCACAGCACACTCACACACACACACACACACACACTTCACCCCTGACACTCACAGCACCCTCACTCACACACACACTGCACCCCTGACACTCACAGCACCCTCACACACACACACACACTGCACCCTGACACTCACAGCACCCACACACACCCACACTGCACCCCTGACACTCACAGCACCCTTACAAACACACTGTGCCCTCACACATAGCTTCCTCACATGCACATAGCACCCTCATGTAAACACAGCACCCATCGCACACACACACACACACACACTGTACCCACCACACACACAGCACCCTTACCCATATAGCTCCCTTAAGGAAACACAGCCCCCATCACTCACACACATCACACACAATACACCCCTCACACACACACTGCACCCCTCTTGCCCACACACTGCACCTCTTAAACACACACACACACAGCACCCTCACACACACACTGCACAATGCGTTTTCCTAGCATTTTTGTCTCCTGGTATCCCATCTATGGAGACACCAGATACAAATTTCAAGCAAACACAGTGCAAACATGTTATTAAATTTGCTTGTGCTGCGCAGAACAAATACAGGGTCTTTTTCTCATGCTAGAGCTCTTCAGCAGAGCTCTGCGCATGGTCTACCCTGGAAGAGCATTGAACCAACATGCTCACTTTCTGATGGGGCGTGCTTGTCATTGGTGATGATAAAACACACCCTATCTGGCCCCGCCCTCTTTTTAGTGGGCTGCGGTAATTACAAAAAGCCCGGACTGAATTTTCTTCCCAGTCTGGCCTTGAACATGATATCATAAAACATGAGTTTTCTGATGCTCAGAAGAATCTAGCATGCAATCCAGTGTCCTCTTTTAAACAAAATAACCTCTAGATCAGGCAACCATTGGTAATGTTTTGAACTACATCTCTCCTGATTCTTTGCCAGCATCATGGCAAGTCCAAAACATCTGAAGTGCTGAAGGTTTCCTACCCCAGCTCTAGATAACTGTGGCTGAAACTACCACATTTATTGCTGAACTACCACTTTCATGATGATTAGCCTTACATTTTAACCACTAATGCTCTATAAAGATCAGGAATATCCAGGGTTCAATTTCCAGAAGTGGAACTATGACTGCCTGAGCATTTTTATTTTTTTTGCATTTTGGTTTCTTTTTTTTAAGAAGGTGAATTACTGACACTGACAAGGTAAGCAGCCAAAAATAGCACATGCAAGTCAAATATAACAGGTTTCTTCTCTGTGTAAATAAAGCTTAAATAGAAGAAGACTCCCTACAGTGGGTCCTTTCTATTTCGTTCATAGATTTTAAGGATTGTGCCTGAACCTTTTTTTGGTACAAACAATTATATTTTCAGAGAGCTTTTACTCTGAAATATTTTATTTCAGAAGTTCATCGTCCTCTAGCTAGAAATATAGATTTGAATTTCATTTGAGTTCAATGGACCAGTGTGACCGTCTCACAAACATAGTTAGATTGATGCAACCATGTGTGTATACTGCTGAATGCTAATGGGATTTAACACTTCCAATTTTTTCATTATGATGTTATAGAAAACATCAAAGCAGTATATAAATGCAGTTGCCTTTCCAATACCAGTTCAATATCACTCTGTTGGCCTACATTTTACAAACTGGTTCATAACTCACCACTGAGATGTAGTTAATAGATTCCACATGCCAATGGAGGAGATTGTGACATTTCTTTCAAGCAGATGGCACTATTTGACTTCTTGTCTACTTATTACCTTTTTTAATTATGCACAGGAACAAACCTGACTACAACAGTTTGACCATTAATTGATACTGTTAATTGTTTGAGTTTGAATTAAATAACCAGTCCTCAGATTTTCATTGTGTTGCATGTCCACTTGACAATCAGAGGATTAGCAATGTTATATTATTGATTTGTACTCACTTCTCATGATCTCTACTATAGCTTGCAAAGACGTTAGAGGCTAATTATGAGGCACAACTGTGAGAGAGAGATCAATGTTCAGGGACATTCCAAATGGTTACTATGGTAATGACCACATTTAGACCAGAATTGTTTTTTCTAATGCTAATTTCTAACTGCTTTCCTAGGAAAAAGGTTCATTCAATGAACCAAACTTAACTCCTTAATGACCACGGATGTACAAGGTACATCCGACAAAAACGTCCCTTAAGGACCGTGCACGTACCTAGTACATCCACGATATTACTTATCACTCACCCGATCACCGCCGTTCCCCCGCCAGCAATCAGTGTTGCTCACGGTCTGGGGGGACTGCCTGACAGCCCAGAGAGTTCCCCCTTGGCAAATTAGGCCCCCGCGGGCTGTGTGATCGCTATGAAGGAGTGGTCACATGGCAGCAATAGGCGTCCATAGTGTTGCCTGCAAGGGGACTGCCTGAACTGACAGGCCGTCTCCCTGCATCTGTAAAATAAAAAAAAAACATACATTTTATATATATAATGTCATACTAAGTGTATTTTTATATTACTATATTCATATATTAATATAAAAATACACTTATACTTCAATTGCACACGTATATATACATTTTACATTTTTTAAATTATTTTTTAAATGTTTTATTTATTTGTATTTACTTATTATTTATATTTTATAATAATATATATTCAATATATATAGTTATTATATATACACATTTTAAATTTTTCTAATTATTTTTCAATTTTTTATGTATTTGTATTTACTTATTATTTATATTTTATAATAATATATATCCAATATAGTTATATATTATAAAATATAAATAATAAGTAAATAAAAATAAATAAAAAATGTAAAAATTATTTTAAAAAATGTAAAACAATTTTTATATATATATATATATATATATATATATATATATATATATATATATATATATATATGTAAAAAGCCCTTGCACTCCAGCCAAGAAGTAATAGTACCTGGTGCTCTGGTAGCTAAGCAATATATATAGAGAGAATACCGGCGCTCCAAGGATTTCCAAGTAATTTTCTTCTTTATTCAAAATTACATCAATGTTTCAGCTCCATTACGGAGCTTTCATCAGGACATGGCAAACATTAAAAAATGAAACAAGCTTATATAGGACATGTAATTGCTATTAACAGGTACTCACATACAGGTGATACTCATTTCCGTCGACCGCCAGGTTTGCCCAGACCGCCCGCTCGCTCGCATTTACTTCCGGGTTCCAGATTGTGTACCAGGACTCACCAAGCAATGGTTCCTAATTGGCTCGGCATTACACGCCGCCGGGGCAACCATAGACGACTACGTCTCATTGGCTGCCCCCGCGTGTACTGGTGCCGGTCTGAGCCAAACTTCATACTTGCTTCATTTAAGCATAGCGTTGTCATGGCAATCCTAGCGCACCCCGGCAGTCGGACAGGTGATGGCATGATGCAGTAATATCTATTATACAGGAGATCTATGCCCTCCTTAAGGAAGCAGCTCTAAATGCTGCAGGGCCGCATAGAACGTCCCAGTGATATTATTTACCTACCCGGTCGCCGGCGATCCCACGCCAGCGGTGGCGGTATGGGGTCTCACATGGGAGCCCAGGGAGTTCCCCTTCTTCCTCTTCGGCCCCTCTGGGCCATGTGATTGTGAGGTCCTTGCGAGGACCTCGCAATCACATGGACGGCATAGCCGTCCAAGGCATTGCCAGCAGGGGGAGTGCCTGTAATGACAGGTACTCCCCCTGCTGCCTGGAAATAAAATGTAAAAAAATTAAAAGTGTAAAATTAAATAATATATACTTAGATCATATATATATATACATTATATACATATATACACATACACATAAATACACATACACTGGCTAAGTGTATTTTAATATTAATATATATATATATATATATATATATTCATATCAAAGTACATGTACGATGATATTGACTATATATATATATATATATATATATATCTCAAAATACATGTAGAATGAAATAATATATCTATATACATAAGTATATACGTGTATATATACCAATATTTAAATACAAATAATTAAAAAAAATTATATATACACACACACTGACAACCCAGGCTGAATTTAATTTGTTAGCACTATATTTAACCCTGTAACTTTCCAAGACACCATAGAACCTGTACATGGGGGTACTGTTTTACTCGGAAGACTTCGCTTAACACAAATATTAGTGTTTCAAAACAGTAAAATGTATTACAACAACGATATCGTCAGTGAAAATGACATTTTTGCCATTTTTCACACACAAATGGCACTTACACTGACGATAAAATACTTGTGATAAGTTTTACTGTTTTGAAACACTAATATTTGTGTTCAGCGAAGTCTCCTGAGTATAACAGTGCCCCTCATGTACAGTTTTATGGTGTTTTCAAAAGTTACAGAGTCAAATATAAGGCTTGCGTTTCAGTTTCTTCACATTGAAATTTACCAGGTTGGTTATTTTGCCTTTGAGACCGTATGGTAGCCCAGGAATGAAAATTACCCCTATGATGGCATACCATTTGCAATAGTAGACAACCCAAGGTATTGCAAATGGGGTATGTTCAGTCTTTTTTAGTAGCCACTTAGTCACAAAAACTGGCATACCCAAGACCCAATTGACACCACCGTCTGAACATCAATCTCACCCTCCAATGTCTTGACCTAGAGCATTTCTCCATTAATCTCCAAACTCTCCTTTTACCTATATCAAACCTGTCCTAGCTCTGCAACCTCCTTCTACAATTCCACCCTCTCCTCTCAACAAGACATCATGGCTCCTCCAACATTTAAACGCAGCAAGCACCATCCAACAACAACCTTGGCACACCAAGCTGGCTCGATAACTCCAAAAATGCTTCAGAATTGCTGAACGTTGTTGGGGAAAGTCTCACTGTGCATCTGACTTTCTGCACTATAAATTTATGCTGCACTCATACATCTTGGCTCGTTCCTCTGCAAAAGTAAATTACTTCAATACCCTTATAACCACACATTCCCGCAAACCCAAACAACTATTTCACACATTTAACTCTCTTCTTTGCCCTATTGTTCCTCCTCCATCTACTAACTTGACCACCTCAGACTTTTCAACTCACTTCACTGACAAGATCTCTACAGTCAGGGAAGAGATCTCTCATCTTTCTTCTTCCCCTAACAATACTTCTCCTAACCTCACTCCCTCTGCTGTTCTATGTTCAATTGCACCCGCTACAGCGGAAGAGGTTTCTGCTCTGCTCCATTCCTCCTGCCCCACCAGCTGCTCCCTAAATCCAATTCCCTCGCATCTCATCCATACTCTGTTTTCTTCTCTGTCTCTACCTCTCACTAAAATTCTCAATCTCTCTCTCTCCTCTGGCATATTTCCATTGCCCTTCAAACATGCAACTGTAACCCCAATTCTAAAGAAGCCCAACTTTGACCCTAACCCCCTGTTCAACTACCATCCTATCTCGTTACTGCCTTTTGCGCCCAAGATCCTTGAAAGAGTTGTGTATGCGAGATTGACAGACTTCCTCGAGTCTAGCTCTCTGCTACACCCGCTTCAGTCTGGTTTCCGTGCTAAGCACTCTGTGGAAGCGGCACTGACCAAAGTATCCAATGATCTACTCGCTGCAAAATCTCATGGTCACTACTCTATCCTAATTCTCCTTGACCTCTCTGTCGATTTTGACACAGTTGATCATCAACAACTTCTATTCCTTCTCCGCAATATTGGTCTACAAGATATTGCTCTCTCCTGGTGCTCCTCCTACCTTTCCCAGCGCTCTTTCAGTGTTTATTTCTATGGATCTGCATCTTCTCCCCAACTTGGTCTCCTCTTGTTTTCTATCTATACTGACTCCCTTGGTAAACTCATTAGCTCCTTTGGTTTCCAATATCATTTCTATGCGGATGACACGTAAATCTATCTGTCCTCTCCTGATCTCTCCCCATCCCTCTTGATTAGTGTCTCTGACTGCCTCTCTGCTATTTCTAACTGGATGGCTGCCCACTTCCTTAAACTCAACTTGACCAAAACTGAAATTCTGGTCTTTCCTCCCTCAAGTGTTGTTACTCCTGTGTCTGTTTGTCTCCAAGTAAACAGTGCTACCATCAGCTCCACCAACGGTGGTACCATCAGCTGTACCATGTCAACGGAGCTACCATCACTGCCTAGGTGTTCTCTTTGACTACCAACTTTCCTTTATGCCAAATGTACTGTCTATCGCAAAATCCTGACGCTTCCATCTCAAAAACAGTGCACGCATCCGACCCTACTTAACACCAGATGCGACTAAGGTGCTGGTCAATTCTACTGTCCTTTCTCTCCTTCACTACTGTAATCCACTTCTCAGTGGTCTTACGTGCTCCCAACTCGCGCCATTACAGTCCATAATGAATGCGGCAGCGAGGCTTATCTTCCTGTCTGCCCTCACCTCCCATGCCTCACCCTTCTGTCAGTCCATACATTGGCTGAAGCATTTAAAATTCTGTTTTTTGCTTTCAAATCTCTACATAATGCTGCTCAGACCTATCTATCCGCCCTAACACACATGAATGTTCTGTCTAGGCCCTTATGCTCTGCTGAAGGCTTACATCTATCTTCTGTCCGTACTCCCACCTCTGATGCTCGCCTTCAAGACTTCTCGAGGGCTAGACCGTTCCTGTGGAACTCACTTCCCTCCTCCATTAGGTGCTCACCCAGTCTCCACTTCATAAAAGCGTATCAATAAGACTGTTAATAGCTCCCGACGTATTCCTCTCTTGCAACTGTCATTAGTCTAATACTATCTTTACCTTTTGTGTCACTTTACCCCACTCCCTCAAGCATGTAAGCTCATTGAGCAGGGCCCTCAACCCCTCTGTTCCTGTGTGTCCAACTTGTTTGGATACAACTACATGATTGTTTGTCCACCCACTGTAAAGCGCTGGGGAATTTGTTGGCGCTATATAAATAATAATAATAATAATAATAATAATAATAATAATAATAATAATAATAAAAAGAAAGGAGGAGACTGACAGTTTTAAAAGTCTATTGACTGCTGAATGTCAATTATATTGCTACACAAGGCCTGTTTGCAATAGAACATCTTAATTATGCTTATATTAAGTTCATTTACAGATGGTTAGGTAGAAAATTGGAATGAAGGGAATTTGTAGGGTTGGTTTGACATATGGTAGAGTGAGATAAGAAAATACACTTTATACGTACATATTTTTAAAACTGAAAAACACCTGGGGGTCTGGGAATTGTATGATGAGCCCACACAGTTAATTATATTGTAAAATTGGAAAATGCATTCATTTAGATTACAGATTTTTTACAAGAATATATAGAATATGTTGCATAAACACAATTCCAAACTGTGTGTCACTGACAGCATGGTAGATCGTATCAATACATCAAAGAGAGAAAGCAGGCTTTTGAAATGTAGTACTTTGTACTTTTTGCATTGTAATTTAGAATAATGGTTCATAATCTAGTCTGCATGGACTAACAATAGTTCAGGATTTAGGAATCTCCCGATTTTGTTCTATTATGAAAACTGAAATCTGCAGTATAATTTGTAAGAGCATTGGTTTGGATATACCTTGAAAATCTGACAATAAACCAAGTATACATTTGTTTTAAATTGCCATATTCCACATCATTTATTAGACTTGGGCACCGCTGAAATTTCTGCACTGTCTGAATTGGAGGAGACACTGTGTTTCCCCCAGTATTTTATTAGTTGCCCCACCATGTGGGCTTTGTTCCAGGACCCCCTTTATTGGATTAGCAACTGGAAAACACCAGCTTCCCAGTATCTTTTTAGTAGACAGTCCAGTGGGTGGGGGCAGGAGCGAAGATTTAACCTTCTTTTATACTAGTTTTGGGGGTCATATTGAGCCCAACAGGCTATGGGTAAGGGACAGGCCCCATGGATTTTTGCTGCCCTAGGCAAAAGAAAAATGTGCCCTCTCCCCACAGTGTGTGTTTACATTAAAAAGCCTGCAGAGACAGGCTATAGACACCAGAACCACTACATTAAGCTGCAATGGTTCTGGGGACTATAGTGTCCCTTTAATGTGAGGTCAATTATTAGTGCCACAAATAATATACTAGATTGCCTACTTACAACCAGATGAGGATGATGATGGGCTCTGGCTGCAGTCTGGCTCCACTGCTCTGGTGTAGAACAAACTCTCTAGCGGCTGTTTGTAACTGTGGTCACAAAAGCCAATGTTCTGGGGGAACAGAAGGCAGCTCTATTTTTTTGGGCACCTTGCACAGCTCAAGGTCTAGGCCCCCAGGGCCTGATGGTGAGTATGTCCATAAGGCCCACCCATAAGCACAGCTACATGTTCCACCCATGAGTTTTCTCCCAGGGAGTGGAGTGTGTAGGGGATGTGTTACGTGTTAGTAGAGGATCTAAAGTGTGTGCTTATGGAATGTAGTGTATAGGAATATCGGTTTGTGCAGGTGATGTAGTGTGTGTGTGTTTGTAGTGGATGCAGTTTGTTTTTGTGTAAGGCATAGAAAGCAGTGTGTGTTTGTGTGTAAGGGATGTACTGTGTGTTTCTGGTTGTGTTTAAGGCATGCATTGTGTGAATCTATGTTTGTACATGTAAGGGATGCAAGGTGTGTGATCTGTGTATGTAAGGGGTGCAGTGTGTGTGTCTGTAAGAGGTGCATAGAGTGTCTATAAGGGGTGCATTGAGTGTCTGTAAGGTGTGTGTGTGTGTGTAAGGGATGCATTGTCTGTTTCTCTGTGTGTGATGGATGCATTGTATGTTTCTCTGTGTGTGACGGAAGCATGATGTGTTTCTGTGTATGTGTGCAATGGATGCATTGTCTTTGTGTGTAAGGGTTGGAATGCGTGTGTGTGTGTGTCTATGTGTAATGGACGCATTGTATGTTTATCTGTGCGTATAGGAAACATGGTGTGTTTCTGTGTGTGTAAAGGGAAGCATTATGTGTTTAGTGTGAAAGAGATGGTTTGTGGGGTAGGATAGGGGCTGAGTCCTACCAGCCCCTTTGTGCTTCTCATCCCCCCCCCCCTTCCTCACCCTCACTCCTCTCTTGTCCCTTACTGCTCTCCCCTCCTGTTCCTTAGAGCTCCCCTCCTTATGTTTTGGTAATAAAGAAATTGCTTTTTGTATATCTTCCACAGTGAAAAGAGCAGCTAGTTACTGGTTTTGTTGTTGTATACGTCTTGGCAATTCAATGGAATCTAGAAAACGGTTAATGTCTCCTAGAGATGACTGTGGCACTGAGGGTGTAAATTATAAAGTTTTGTGTAATACAATGCTAATTCATTGACAATGTTACTGGGGTTGTATACTTAATCTGTAGATTTAATGTAATGTATTTTAGATTGAATTTATTTGGTTTTTAATTTATTGGATAATAATTTGCCCACTTTATTGCCTTGCATACAATAGTAATAGTAATTAGTAATAATAAGGAATGTAATGTTGTTTGTATATTGTCTATTAAAATTGAATTTTCTAAATAGAATCTATCGAAATTTAAATTTGCACCTCTTATACCCTGCAAATGAGCACCTCGATCTTGTCAATAATTGTAATAAGTTCTATGATATGCACCAAGAAGTCAGAATTAAAAAAGTATACTGATCAGACACAACAATAAAACCACCTGCATGATATAATTTAGGTCCCCCTCGAGCGGCCAGCTTTGATGCATCAAGGCATGGACTTCACAAGAACTCTGAATGCGAATATAGTCAAATCCCATACCAAACGTGAATCTGAATTCCACCTGAAATTGCAAATCTATACCTATAAAGTTATAAATGATACATTTATTAAAGGAACTGTATAGGTAAAAATAATGCATATCCTTGTCTTCCCCCCTCCACTCCCTAACAGCAAACCCACTGTCACTAAATGCTTATTTCCCTAAATAGTATAAAAATTGTAGATTATGCTAGCTTTAGTGTACCTATAATCTTAATTTTATTAATGACAGGAGGCGAGTATTTGCTTAAGTCTCTCTTTACTAGAACTCCACAGCAGCACAGAAAAACAACCAATCAGAAAAAAGTTAGGTACTATAAAACTCCCCTCCCCATGCATCATTTCCTCTTTCAAGCTGCAGAAAGGCAGAAAACATCATGGGGAAGAAACAAAGTCCTATATACAACGATGTCCACCTTCCGAGAAGAGCTGTCAAACCAGATAACATTGATGGACTGTAAACTGAAACGAGAGAAAAACAGAATCGAACAGGTTGATTAGCCAATGAAATGTACTCTGAATAAACATGCAGGTACCCAATGTAGAAACCAAAATTAACCTTAATATGTAGATATCCCAACCCTACTATGAAAACAGACATAAGAAACAAGCGACAGGTAGCAGAGACAACAAACAGTTGCATACGTACCTGATAATGTAAACTATAACATTAAACAAGGGAGGGATAAGAAAGGGTGGGAAATACTCGCCTCCTGTCATTAATAAAATTAAGATTATAGGTACACTAAAGCTAGCATAATCTACAATTTTATAACATGACAGGAGGCTTCGTATTTGCTGTTTCAACGCTCAATTCACCAATCCAACGCTGTTTGTGTCGCTGGTACTTATTCCAGGAAATAGAGTAGCCCTAATTGGACACCCAAGTACGATAAATGACAGACGGATCAAAGAAGATGGCAGCCAACAAAGCATCTCAAATACGGAAAAAAACACCATCCATTGATAGATCCATTGTACGTGGTGTTGCGACCTGTTTCCTAGTAGTCGGTCCACGAGCTGGCAAACTGACCTATCAGCCATATCCCTGTAGTTGTATAATATCGAAGGTCAATTTCGGACCTGGGTCGCGAGAAGAAACTGCCACCATGTCTCAACTCATGATCCGTAAGGCGGCTCCTCCGCTCGTGCCAGGATCATTCGGCGATGTGGCCTTGCAGGTAGATCTCCAATCTCAAGGAATGCGCCTAAGTCCACCACCAAAATCGCAAAAGAAACCGAAGAGGATCTTTCGTTCCTTCCTGTCCTACCCGGTGAGATGTCTCATCCGAGCATAAATTCATAATGCAGGCAAGAGTGTGGCCAAACCATAGAATGCAAATAGCAGATAGAATGCAAATAGCAGACCGGAAGGTAATAAAGGCAAGTCCCGCTGGACAAGGCCAGAAGCTAACCGAACGCGGGAAAAAAACACTGATACCTATAAGGATTCCGGGAGGCAGATACGGAGTAGCTGGTAAAGACAAGGAAGAAACACCGCTTTCTCCTGTAGGTGTCTGAGTACCGGTCCTTGCCTGTGCGAAGTTCTCCTTGGGGATGTGCCGTCGCCGGTTTGGAATAAACTGTGGATGTGTCCAGGTCTTCATAAGAAAACTTGTCCTTCGGGCAAGAGGTTTAGGGCCTTCACCCTTCCCACCCTGTTCAGATGGTCGTATACTGGTGTCCACCTGGACATTATGGCAATGGTGTTTGTCTGGACACCTGCCTATCTCCATGTCACTGGTGGGCACTGGGTTATCCTCAGTGATATTCCCCCGGGCCCGCGGCCAAAGGGGTTCAGTACCAATAGTGCAGGCCTGTCAGTAGGGCACAGGCCAGCCAGGCCAAACGAATGGACACAGAATGGTTAGCCAAGCGAATAGGCACCGACAGAGTAGGCAGCGACATAGCAGGTCGTTCTTATGGGCACAGACATAGCAGGCCGTTCCTATGGGCACAGAGATAGCAGGCTGTTCTTATGGGCACAGAGATAGCAGGCCGTTCTTATGGGCACAGACATAGCAGGCCGTTCCTATGGGCACAGACATAGCAGGCCGATCTTATGGGCACAGACATAGCAGGCCGATCTTATGGGCACAGACATAGCAGGCCGTTCATATGGGCACAGACATAGCAGGCCGTTCTCATGGGCACAGACACAGCAGGCCGTTCTCATGGGCACAGACACAGCAGGCTGTTCTTATGGGCACAGACATAGCAGGCCAATCAATGGGGCACAGACATAGCAGGCCAATCAATGGGGCACAGACATAGCAGGCCAATCAATGGGGCACAGACATAGCAGGCCAATCAATGGGGCACAGACATAGCAGGCCGATCCTGGGTTGTATATGATATCATATGATTATATGTTATTTATATAGCGCCTTCCAATTCCGCAGCGTTTAACCATGGGCCTTGAATGAGTAAATTGCAGATCTTCAGAGCACTCTGACATAGGGCCCTCAGACATCAACCCTTTTAAACAGCGTAATGTTGGGTGAATAACTTGAACCGGGCCGGGAAGTCCCTAAATGCCCAGCAGGCAAATAGCGGTATCCCAGCCGCATTGGGTATAAGTGATTACCGTGTCCATGAAAGTAAGAAGCATTGAGCGATACGCTCCTTACTGTGAAGTGGTATGCACATGTTCACACAGATCTGCTTGATGTTTCAATCATTAATATAGATACCATCCTCATCTTTGAAAATATGGTAAAGTATCAGTGCAGACTGGTCGTCCTATACCAGTTTGAGCCAGATCCAGGTCTGGTAACCTTACATCTATGCCATGGACGGTGAATTCTCACCATAGTAATCTCCTCTGAGACCCCATGGCTGGACCCGAAAAAATATATACTATGAAGCACATGAATCCTAGATCCTAATACCTGTAACTCACAGAAATCCGTGACAGACACTATCAGCAAAAAACTCACAGTATCCTGAGATATAGACAGTCAGCCAAACTCACAGCGATCTGTGATATACGCTGTCAGTAAAACTCACAGTATCCCACGATATACACTATCAGCAAAACTCACAGAAAACTGTGACATGCACTGTCAGTAAGACACACTGCAATCTGCAATATACACTGACAGTAAAACAGGCAGAAATCTGTGATACACACCGTCAGCAAACTGCGACGAACACTCTCAGCAAATCCGCGACGTACACTGTCAGCAAACTGCGACGTACACTGCCTGCAAACTGCGACGTACACTGTAAGCAAACCGTGACGTACACTCTCAGCAAACAGTGACATACACTGACCGTAAGCAGTGACATACACTGACAGTAAACAGTGACCTACACTGACCGTAAACAGTGACCTACACTGACCGTAAACAGTGACATATACTGACAGAAAACAGTGACATACACTGACAGAAAACAGTGACATACACTGGCAGAAAACAGTGACATACACTGACAGAAAACAGTGACATACACTGACAGAAAATAGTGACATACAATGACAGAAAAACAGTGATATATATACACACACACAGTAAAACACATAGCTAAATAAACAACTGTCATAGAACACATAAGCCTGACATGAAAGGAAATCTGATATAAAAACCATAAAGCTCACAGCCAGCTGTGAGATATATACTGTATGTAAAACTTTAATCATGTTGTAGAAAAAACGGTAGATCTGCTGAGATCCGCCGGGGGATCCCAGCAGGGCAGCAAACGGCGAGACCGTGGAAGGAGGAGGGGCCGCGAGCAGGCGCCCCTTCTCTAGCCGGTCGGATCCATGTGGCAGAGAGAAACCCGGCCGCGGCGAGGCGGCCACGTGTGTGAGCAGACCCGGTCGCGGGGTACTCGCGTCTGACCGCGAGAAAACCCCGGGCGCCGGCTGGCTCATACCAGAGTTCGGGGAGTCAGAGGAGGCAGCCAAGCGGCTAGTCTCCTGACATCCCGAGCGGAGCGCCCGCAGCCCCTGGGGGGGGGGAACTAATAAAATGGCGCCAGGGAGAGGGTGGAGGGAGGGGGGTAAGCAAACCGAAGGGGCCCCCCCCCCAAAAAAAAACACCACATCTCCGGGAAAAACATCCCCAAAGACACAGGGGAAATGAGTAAAAAAGGGGGGAAATCCCGAAGCAAAAACAATAAATAAAATAATGAAAAACACTATAAATAATCTGCAAAAAAACATATAAAAGGAGAAAGGCTATAACTAAAAAACATAGCATAAATTATAAACAAGCAAAATATATAATCAATATAATATGATATCAAAATAATAATTATGACAAAATACAAAATACATAAAATAGATATAACTAAATGCTATAAACAAAAATATATAATATATAGATATAATGATAACCTAAAGAAAACATAATTAAACCCAAAGCCACCCACTAAAAGCAGAAGGCAGAGGTACTCTGACCTGTACTGATGCGGAGCAGCAAAGAAAGAGGAAATGATGCATGGGGAGGGGAGTTTTGTAGTACCTAACTTTTTTCTGATTGGTTGTTTTTCTGTTCTGCTGTGGAGTTCTAGTAAAGAGAGACTTAAGCAAATACGAAGCCTCCTGTCATGTTATAAAATTAGCTTTAGTAGTACCTTTTATAATCTATACATTGATCAGATGTTCTGATGCTCCTCTGATTGACTGTCCATCAGTGGCCATGCTCCAGTAATTCTCTATGAGAATTAGTAGTGATATCAACTAATAACTTGTTTATCTGTCTGGAATGTCCTTTAAATATATGATATATAAACATATATTCTCACTTGATCTGTGAGAATATATCCTAAATGATCCTTGCATATGTATTTATGCTATGTATGCATTTTGCGGTATACTGATTGAACCATTTTCATGGTCTTTTGGTTCGTCTGCTGAAACTTTTTTCGTAGACGAAATTCAGCCAAGTCACTCAACCATATGGCCTAAATTCTTCTGTCCTGACATTTTTTTTTAAAATGATGCACATTTTTTTTAAAGTTATTTGGCTGAAATTAATTGTTCTGCTTCTTTAAAAAAAGGTATACAGCTGTTGAAGAACTAGAAACTAGATTTACACATGGAAGGAGAATACGATTCAACTGTACCGTTATTCACACAAACAAAATATTTTATGGTATGTTTGAATTTCGGACAAATATCGGTTCTGCTTGTCAGAATTTCAGTAGCAAAAATCAGGTTTAGAAACCAAATCAAGCAAACCAAGAGGGTATTAATATGAGCTAATCAGTGTACTGCAAATATATACTTAATATATTATTATGAGTATATTTTGCAGTACACTAATAGGAGCATATTCACGCCTTTTGGATCACAGATCAAGTGAGAAAAAGTAACCATTATAGGGAAAAACAGTGGTAGCAATTAAAAAAAAAAATCTATATTTATACAGTTTTCCTTTTAAATATATTATATATTTTTACAGCTTTTCCTTCTTTACCCTATTGCTCACTTCTCACTTGATCTGTTAATTAAATTAACATTTAGTGACTGTCATCTAACCATCAATCATCTCTCTTTTTTTGGCGACACAAGCTGTATCTGAAATCACAACCAAAAATTAACATAGTTGGTCATTGTGTGTTTTTTTTTGGTTGGTGACCTGGGTAAATTTTGGCTTGTAGCTCGTGAATTCGACAGAAAACCCAATTGTCCCAAATTCACACAAATTGCAGTTCAGACCGAAATGAATCTCCAAATCAACTATAATCCTATATTTCTAACCCTTAACTGGCTTCATGAACTTGTGATTGCAACTTGGTCCCAAAAATCTGCAAGAGTACTGGCAAAGGCTGGAACCAAGAAGAGAGAATAATCTAAGCTTGCCCTATGATTCCACCCATGTGCATGCAAGGTACCATATCAACCTTTGAGATGTTGAGTAGAATGCTCAGCTATACTTTTTATATATATTTTTAAAATAATGAACAGTATTATTCTGAGTAGTTTCTTCCTGTTCATTGTAAACATCGCAATTCAAACAGAAGCAGCATTCTACTTTAATGCTAAGAAATCTCACATGTGTTCTTTAACACTATTAGCTCAGATCTTCATGTATATTTTTATCTCATCAAAGCTGTGCACGTTTTCTAAAGCATTCCATTTACGCTTTCAGATGGGCACACATGGCTTTTTACACCATGGAAACAGCTCATACAGTTCTCACAGCTTTACAATGCAAGGAAACAGTGCATGACTTTTCACAACATTACAGTTGCATGTGCACAGTCAATAAAAACAGTGTGAGTTTATTCTTTGGAGTAGATACCTCTGATTGTGAATTTATTGTAATATTTGGAGGTGTTATAATAGTTTAACTCCTTGCATGCCTACATTTCTAGGTCACATAAAGAGATATGTATATGTAAAATGACAGTTTGTATACTCTGAAACCAGTTAATCATCAAAATTGATGACTATGTGTTGTAAAAGTCTGTCATGCTGCTTATGAATAAGTTTTGTGTATTTTTTTGAAAAATAGACATAAAGCTATAGTTAAAAAACACACAGGCAATTTTTAATCTGTATATCTCGAGGGCTGCACCGTTCCTGTGGAACTCGCTTCCCTCCTCTGTTAGATGCTCACCCAGTCTCCACTCCTTCAAAAAATCATTAAAAACCCACTTCTTCATAAAAGCGTATCAATTAAACTGTTAATAGCTCCCAACTGATTCCTCTTCTGCAACTGTCACTAGTCTAATACTATCCTTACCTTTTGTGTCACTTTACGCCACTCCCTCTAGCATGTAAGATCATTGAGCAGGGCCCTCAACCCCTCTGTTCCTCTGTGTCCAACTTGTCTGGTTCCAACTATATGTCTGTTCGTCCACCCATTGTAAAGCGCTACGGAATTTGACGGCGCTCTATGAATATCATAATAATAATAATAATAATAATAATAATAATATCTATATATCTGTAGATGTGGTTTTAATCAGAGAAACCTCATGGATACATGGGAGAATATTACCAAACATGTGGCCCACAATTAGATAGGCTTGGGCCTGTTCTTTATCCCAGTAAACTGCTTCCACCTAACACTGATTGGTACAGAAAAGGCCACACACTCAGTGATTGAATTTGACATAGGAGTTTGGTTATTAGCAACTCTTTCAGTCTTGTTCCTGCTAGTGATGGAGTGGATGGATCCATTGATGACCTAGTATATTGTTATTTACCTTGGTATTTGTGGAATATCTTCTGTGGGGTGCAATACAGAGATATAATTAGTGGGTTGATTAAGCACGTTGTATTTCCAGTGGTTATATTAATATAAGTTATATTATATTATGTCGTTGTTCTGTTTTAATCAGGACTGTGGGTTTGGTGTTATTGTGATGTTGTTATGGGTTTTCATATAAATGTGGGTTGTATATTATATGTATGTTTTCAGTCTGTTTCTATAAAAACCTTTTTGAAAAGTGGACAAACCTATTAATCATTATTTAGGTTATAATACACTTAAAAGGGACACTATAGTCACGAAAATAACATCAGCCTAATGAAGCTGTTTTGGTGTATAGATCATGCCTCTTAGTCTCACTGAAAGGTAAAATTGTGGTGAGAGCACTCAAAACATGCAGAAATAAAATTATTACCAGACTTGATTCAAATGGGAATATCTAAAACAATAAAGCACAAAAACATAGAGTAATATTGTCATAAAAGAGATAAAATTATTACATGTGACTGGTTAAACTCACATATTACTGAGTCACTTGAAAAGCTGACTCAGACTTAGGGCTTTTGGGGAGATGAAAATTCTTCAGCTTTGGACGTCCTGTATCGGTTATGCTTGGTCTGCACTGGGAAGTATTTCTTCAAATTACTCCAGGAAGCAAGATCCAATATAAAATTTCTTTATTATAAGATAACTTGATTTAAAAAATAATATAATATATCTTTATCCAATACAGGTATAATGTCCTTGAAAGCAAAATACCACGAGATATAGATAGATAGATATTAGATATTCCCATTTGAATCAAGTCTGGTAATAATTTTATTTCTGCATGTTTTGAGTGCTCTCACCACAATTTTACCTTTCACTGTATTGTTTTTTTGTGTGTTGGAGTGATTCACACTTGGTGATAGCAGCACCAAATTATACTTTGTTCCCCAAATAACATTTACTTGCATATTGTACTCTTAGTCTCACTGCTTAATTCTCTGCCATTTAGGAGTTAAATCACTTTATTTATTCAGCCCTTGTCACACCTCCCTGCATGTAACTTGCACAGCCTTCCTAGACACTTCCTGTAATAGGTCATCAAATGTTTGCACTTCCTTTGTTGCAATTTCTATTTAATTTAGAATTTCTTATGTCCTCCTCTGTTAATAGCTTGCGAGACCCTGGAGGAACATCCTGTTTGTGATAAAAGTTCAATATATAGAGCAGCAGATACAATTGTAAGTTAGACCTGATTGAAAATTAAACCATTATGTTTTCATGCAGGCTGTGCCAGTCACAGCCAGGGGAGGTGTGGCTAGGGCTGCATAAACAGAAGCAAAAGTAATTTAACTCCTAAATGGCATGGAATTGAACTGTGAGACTTCAGGTGCACAATGTATACACAAACACTGCTTCATTAAGCTAAAGATGTTTTGGTGACTATATACCAGATTGAAGGTAGTAAAATGTAAATCTAAAAGAACGCAATTTTAAAATGATTAATGCTCTAATTCTTCAGGTTTTTCAATTCACTACAACTTAGTATTTATCATATTCTTTACTGAACATATTTGATCTAAAATATGTTTTGATCAAATTACTAAATATGTTCTTTAAGTAGAAATAAAAAAGCTTGACACATCTCACTCCAGTTCCCTGTAAAGCAATGGTCCTGAAAATAAAGTGCATTAGGTTAGCAAGAGTAGAGGATACATTTCAGTTAAAGTGCAGTCCTAAGCATTATGTTTTTTTCTTTTCTCAAGACTCGAGCCGCCAGGGAATGAAACAAAGTGTTCTCTTGGTTTTCAGTAAAGTGGTGCCTGCAAACATGCTTATTCAAGCAAAGTATTGCATTTCCCAAAAATAAAAACAAAAACAAAAAAAAAATTGTTTAGAGTATAGACAACCGTATAGTGCTCTATGTGAGATTGAACTGTACACATTTTGAAACCACACACCTAGAAACAACAGTAAAAATAAAACACATAGCCTGCCTGTATTTGGAGAGATCATTTCTAATTTAAAGATAAAGTTACAAATGAGTTTACATTTAAATGGATAAGATAAGAAACTGTTTTATAGAAAGAATATAAAATAACTGGAATAGTCTTCAATAAGTTTACTATAGAGACTCACTCCTTTCTTATTTACCTAAATAATAATAACAACAACAAGGTGTTAAACCAGGAAAGGTACATTCAGATAGCTTAATAATTTTCAGAAAGGTGACAGTTCTTTTTCCAGGTTTAGATAAAAAAAATAGTATTTTCTGGGCAGAAGCCATACTTTTTGAAGCAATTACCAACCAGTTTTTTTTAAAATTAATGTAAATACACAAAAACAAACAAACAAATTAAAGATTACCATTTTTTTATGTACATCAAGATGAGTCTCCTCTGGGGTACCGAAATCCTTCTGTAGAAAAGAACATGATTGGTCTATAACTATGACAGACAAAATATGGTGGACAAAAGAATGTGAATGCTGGCTGTTAGCCATTAATTTGTATTAATCTCATACAGTTTTCCTGGGTTATATACAGCCATTCATCCCACCAGGTTCCAGTATTTATTAATAACAACAAATGGCTCGAACTCCAAACATAATTTAGGTGCGAGTATAGAGGTAAATGCTTAACTGTGTTGATTAAAATCAATATTAGATTTAATTGGCCACTCAAACCTTGAATTCAAACCTTCATTATGGGGGTCCACACAGCAACAGGAGATACCCATTGACATTATCACTTATATAATGAAGGCTTGAATTTGGCATTCAAACTGTGTGTGGCCAATTACATCTAATAGTGGTTTTAATCATCACAGTTAAAGCGGCACTGTCATGCCGAACGTACCGTTCTTTAATCAATTCCTCGTCTTTCCCTCTGCCAGGATCTGTTCTTCTTTTCTTCCGGTCTGCTCTAGTTTTCTTTAAAACATAAGACAAAGTAGGGACTACTTTGTCTTATGAAGGTTTCCTACACTTGACCAGCTTTGACCCAGGGGAGGAGCAAAGTGTGCTTCGTTTCCGGTGATCAAAGCAATTTTCCGACAATTCTCACCTTTGATACTTGATCTTGAAATGCTTCCTGTCAGTATTCCCAAACGTCCTGTCACTTAGACAGAACACCAGCGAAACTACTGAATTTCATCCTAACAGAATGAGAACAGTTTGTTCATTCATGTTAGGACGAAATTTGGGATTTTGTTCGGATCGGAATTTCATTCTAATGAATGGAATTCCGATCCTATTCATGATGCATCTTGCAGCAGCTTAGTAGATAGCTACCTAATTTCCATGGTATTAGGGAGCAATCTACCAAAAGGCTGAAAGACCAAAATTGGTCTTAAAGATAACTTAGTATTAGTACATTCTGCACCTACTCGCTATGCCGCAAGTAGGGGCATGTCTAGTAAAGATTTTTAATTTTTTAATTTTTTTTTAATTTTTAATTTTTGTAGTGTAAAAGATTACAACAAGCTCACAATGCTAATGTAAGCATTTCGAAATAGACAATGTTAAGGCATTTGATACAACTGCACCTTTTTACAATATAATAAAAAGGCTCGACATGCAAGTTCACAGAACTTATTTTGTTTTGTCAATCATTAAATCATATCAAGATAGTCAGACAGACCAAAGGCATGTGAACATGAGGACAGGAAACTGCTTTATGTTACCTAGGACTATTTAAAAGTAAATAGCACAAGCCTAGTAGCGATAGGCCAAACATATTAAGTTGTCATGCTTGTGCACGCTCGAGAGGCCCTGTGTCTATCTAGTGGTGGTCCAATGATTAGCGTAATGCTAAGACATAAAAATAGAGCAAATATTACAAAATAAATAAAATAAAACACCATGGTAAACCTCACAGCTCTGACACAGAATATAGACACCAGAACACTAGGTCACCAGAGTAGCTATAGCCAAGCGAGCAACTAGTTGCCGGACTATGTGTCTCCCATACCTGATTACCTCCCATACTTCTATTCGAACATGACAGCATTAGCAGACAACACATCTTACACCAGATCTGGCCGATAGAGAAAAACCTAGGTAGGCGCCTGACATAAGAGACGAAAGACAACGCATACAGTAACTCGCCAACAGCTCCAGTCCTTAGCACCCTTTGCCATAGCCGTATACCGGGCAATACAACACCCCTGACTAAACCAACCCCGCTGCCCTGTGACACCTGCGGATCTCTCCTCTCAGGAAGATATGATGTAGCACCATTATGACATAACATAACAAATAATAATAACAAATAATAATAACAAAGTATTTGACCAGGAAAGGTACATTCAGATTACTCTGGTTTCCAAGTACGTCCTGGGGATGTTACCTTAGCCCAACATCCAGGGGTTGTTACTATCACCCAATTTAATGTTACTCATTTTATCTACCTCGGAAGGATGAAGGGCTGAGTCAACCCTGCCGGGATTTGAACCTGCGACCCAAGGGATACCTGATAGCAGCCACAGCTGCCGAAGGTCGAATGTAGCTTAGGCCAAATCGCCACTGCACTGCCAATGTTTGCCTAGTTAATGTTGTCCAAGCAAGACACACCACTAACACGTCACTGTTCAATCGTTTAATCGTTTAATTATATTGTACTATTGTTTATAACCAGAACACCCTGAAGGAGCGCGGATAGGCCAGTTACAAATGTATGTAATGTCAAATGCCTTTGTGTATTTTATTTGGGATATTACACTGTATAAGTGCAGATTTTGTTTTGATATACATTTTTATGGCCTTTACCGTTTTATGGCCTAGTACAGCTATGGGGACCAAGTTCGACCCAGATTACGCTAATCTTTTTATGGCCCACTGGGAAGAATCTTTTGTTTTTTCAAGGGTTGACATAGGGACAAATCTGGTTCTCTACAAGCGCTATATTGACAACATTTTTATAATTTGGAGGGGAAGTCAAGAGTCCCTACTGGATTTTATAAATGTTTTAAATAACAATGACTGGAACATAAAATTAACTTACAAAATTAGTCCCAGTCAAACCATTTTTTTTAGATCCATCGATTTATTTAGATCAAAACAACATTAAAACCAAAACCTTTTTAAAACAAGTTAATATGAATAGTTTTATATATTTTACCAGTTGTCATTTTAAACCGTGGCTTTATAATAGTTGTAAAGGACAATTGTTAAGATTAAGATGAATAATATTTTTTTTACTGTAATAGAAGAGCAGTTGCCTGCCTGCCAGCTTCTATGTGAGGTTCACAGTGGATACTGTGCCCTCTTGCCCAGTGCCACCACTCATATCTGTTTTTACAATAGCTTAAGCTTTAGATTTAAAAAAAAAATGTTTTCACTGTAATAGAAGAGCAGTTGCCTGCCTGCCAGCTTCTGTGTCAGGCTGGATGCCTTGCCCATTTGCACAGTCAGTGCCACCACTCATATCTGTTTTTACAATAGCTTAAGCTTTAGATTTAAAAAAAAAAATTTTTTTTCCACTGTAATAGAAGAGCAGTTACCTGCCTGCCAGCTTCTGTGTGAGGTTCACAGTGGATACTGTGCCCTCTTGCCCAGTGCCACCACTCATATCTGTTTTTACAATAGCTTAAGCTTTAGATTTAAACAAAAAAATTTTTTTCACTGTAATAGAAGAGCAGTTAGTTGTCTGCAAGCGTCTGGGTGTCAGGCGTCCTTCAGCGTGTGCTCTGTAGACCTGTGCCAGCGTACTTTGACAGTTGCCACTCATATCTGGTGTCTCTGTAGCGTGCTTTTATAAAGAAAAAAGGTTTCCAGTGTAAGCTAATAGCAGCCAGTCAGTGTCCTTCAAGCGGCTCTGTCAGGCCTACAGTGTGTGCTCTCCAGAACTGTTCCAGTGCACATTGCCAATCATATCTGGTGTCTCTATAGCGTGCTTTTAAAACCAACATTTTTTTTCCACTGTAATAGAAGAGCAGTTGCCTGCCTGCCAGCTTCTGTGTGAGGATCACAGTGGATACTGTGCCCTCTTGCTTAGTGCCACCACTCATATCTGTTTTTACAATAGCTTAAGCTTTAGATTTAAAAAAAAAAAAAAATCACTTTAATAGAAGAGCAGTTAGTTGTCTGCAAGCGTCTGGGTGTCAGGCCTCCTTCAGCGTGTGCTCTGCAGACCTGTGCCAGCGTACTTTGACAGTTGCCACTCATATCTGGTGTCTCTGTAGCGTGTTTTTACAAAGAAAAAAGGTTTCCAGTGTAAGCTAATAGCAGCCAGTCAGTGTCCTTCAAGCGGCTCTGTCAGGCCTACAGTGTGTGCTCTCCAGAACTGTTCCAGTGCACATTGCCAATCAAATCTGGTGTCTCTATAGCGTCCTTTTAAAACCAAATTTTTTTTTCCACTGTAATAGAAGAGCAGTTGCCTGCCTGCCAGCTTCTGTGTGAGGTTCACAGTGGATACTTTGCCCTCTTGCCCAGTGCCACCACTCATATCTGTTTTTACAATAGCTTAAGCTTTAGATTTAAAAAAAAAAAATCACTTTAATAGAAGAGCAGTTAGTTGTCTGCAAGCGTCTGGGTGTCAGGCCTCCTTCAGCGTGTGCTCTGCAGACCTGTGCCAGCGTACTTTGACAGTTGCCACTCATATCTGGTGTCTCTGTAGCGTGTTTTTACAAAGAAAAAAGGTTTCCAGTGTAAGCTAATAGCAGCCAGTCAGTGTCCTTCAAGCGGCTCTTTCAGGCCTACAGTGTGTGCTCTCCAGAACTGTTCCAGTGCACATTGCCAATCAAATCTGGTGTCTCTATAGCGTCCTTTTAAAACCAAATTTTTTTCCCACTGTAATAGAAGAGCAGTTGCCTGCCTGCCAGCTTCTGTGTGAGGTTCACAGTGGATACTTTGCCCTCTTGCCCAGTGCCACCACTCATATCTGTTTTTACAATAGCTTAAGCTTTAGATTTAAAAAAAAATAATATTTTTTTCACTGTAATAGAAGAGCAGTTGCCTGCCTGCCAGCTTCTGTGTGAGGTTCACAGTGGATACTGTGCCCTCTTGCCCAGTGCCACCACTCATATCTGTTTTTACAATAGCTTAAGCTTAAGATTTAAAATAAATATTTTTTTGTCACTGTAATAGAAGAGCAGTTAGTTGTCTGCAAGCGTCTGGGTGTCAGGCCTCCTTCAGAGTGTGCTCTGCAGACCTGTGCCAGCGTACTTTGACAGTTGCCACTCATATCTGGTGTCTCTGTAGCGTGCTTTTACAAAGAAAATAGGTTTCCAGTGTAAGCTAATAGCAGCCAGTCAGTGTCCTTCAAGCGGCTCTGTCAGGCCTACAGTGTGTGCTCTCCAGAACTGTTCCAGTGCACATTGCCAATCATATCTGGTGTCTCTATAGCGTGCTTTTAAAACCAACATTTTTTTTCCACTGGAATAGAAGAGCAGTTGCCTGCCTGCCAACTTCTGTGTGAGGTTCACAGTGGATACTGTGCCCTCTTGCCCAGTGCCACCACTCATATCTGTTTTTACAATAGCTTAAGCTTAAGATTTAAAATAAATATTTTTTTGTCACTGTAATAGAAGAGCAGTTAGTTGTCTGCAAGCGTCTGGGTGTCAGGCCTCCTTCAGCGTGTGCTCTGCAGACCTGTGCCAGCGTACTTTGACAGTTGCCACTCATATCTGGTGTCTCTGTAGCGTGCTTTTACAAAGAAAAAAGGTTTCCAGTGTAAGCTAATAGCAGCCAGTCAGTGTCCTTCAAGCGGCTCTGTCAGGCCTACAGTGTGTGCTCTCCAGAACTGTTCCAGTGCACATTGCCAATCATATCTGGTGTCTCTATAGCGTGCTTTTAAAACCAACATTTTTTTTCCACTGGAATAGAAGAGCAGTTGCCTGCCTGCCAGCTTCTGTGTGAGGTTCACAGTGGATACTGTGCCCTCTTGCCCAGTGCCACCACTCATATCTGTTTTTACAATAGCTTAAGCTTAAGATTTAAAATAAATATTTTTTTGTCACTGTAATAGAAGAGCAGTTAGTTGTCTGCAAGCGTCTGGGTGTCAGGCCTCCTTCAGCGTGTGCTCTGCAGACCTGTGCCAGCGTACTTTGACAGTTGCCACTCATATCTGGTGTCTCTGTAGCGTGCTTTTACAAAGAAAAAAGGTTTCCAGTGTAAGCTAATAGCAGCCAGTCAGTGTCCTTCAAGCGGCTCTGTCAGTCCTTCCTTCAGCGTGTGCTCTCCAGAACTGTTCCAGTGCACATTGCCAATCATATCTGGTGTCTCTATAGCGTGCTTTTAAAACCAAAATTTGTTTTTCACTGTTATAGATTGAATAGCAGTTACTTGTCTTCAAGCGGGTGTGTCAGGCCTACAGTGTGTGCTCTGCAGAACTGTTACAGTGCACATTGCCACTCATATCTGTTGTCTCTATAGCGTGCTTTTACAAAGAAAAAAGGTTTCCATTGTAAGCTAATAGCAGCCAGTCAGTGTCCTTCAAGCGGCTCTGTCAGTCCTTCCTTCAGCGTGTGCTCTCCAGAACTGTTCCAGTGCACATTGCCAATCATATCTGGTGTCTCTATAGCATGCTTTTAAAACCAAAATTAGTTTTTCACTGTTATAGATTGAATAGCAGTTACTTGTCTTCAAGCGGTTGTGTCAGGCCTACAGTGTGTGCTCTGCAGAACTGTTCCAGTGCACATTGCCAATCATATCTGGTCTCACAGTAGCTTGCACGCATAGTACCACTAATCCCCCCAAAAATGACAGGCAGAGGCAGGCCACCCCACAGGGGCCGTCGTGGTCGTGGTGCTGTGATTCCCTTTTGCCCTAGAATAATGCCCAGTTTTCAGAAGCCACATACCCTGAACTTGAAAAGTTCTGAGGACATAGTTGACTGGCTAACACAGGCCACCCAATCTTCTACAGCCTCCGCTCGGAACCTTGACGCACCATCCTCCTCCAGCTTAGCTTCAGGCACCTCTCAAGATACCACTCAACCGCCTGCCGCCACCACCAAAACTAGCACCACAGACGCTTTACTTGGTATGTCAGAGGAGTTATTCACACACCCGTTTGAAGAAATGAGTGATGCGCAACCATTATTGCTAGAGGATGTAGATAACAGGGATATGTCTCAGGCAGGCAGCATTAAACACATGGAGGTACGGTGTGATGATGATGATGTTGTACCCGCTGCTGCTTCCTTTTCTGAGTTGTCAGATACAAGCGAAGCGGTTGATGATGACGATGCGTCCCTGGATGTCACGTGGGTGCCCGCTCGGCAAGAAGAAGAACAGGGCGAAAGTTCAGATGGGGAGACAGAGAGGAGGAGGAGACGAGTTGGAAGCAGGGGGGGGTCGTCGCAAGGAGCTAGTGGCACAGTCAGACAGCATGCATCGGCACCCGGGGTCAGCCCGACAGCACGCCAATCAACGCATGCTGTGTCCACCACCAGAATGCCGTCATTGCAGAGCTCAGCAGTGTGGAATATTTTTTGTGTGTCTGCCTCTGACAATTTGCCATTTGCAACCTGTGCCAAAGGAAACTGAGTCGTGGGAGGTCCAACACCCACCTAGGTACAACTGCTTTGCGTAGGCACATGATCTCACATCACAAACGCCTATGGGATCAACACATGAGTACAAGCAGCACGCCTACTCTAAGCCGCCATCCTCCTCCTGGTCCAGCATCTTCAGCCACGTCAACCACTGCTGTCCTCCTTGCCCCCTCTCAACCATCCGCCACTCCGTCTCCCGCCTTGAGCAGTTCCCGCTCATCTGCCCACAGTCATGTGTCTGTCAAGGACATGTTTGAGCGTAAGAAGCCAATGTCACCAAGTCACCTCCTTGCCCAGCGTCTGACAGCTGGCTTGTCCGAACTATTAGCCCGCCAGCTTTTACCATACAATCTGGTTGAGTCTGAGGAGTTCAAAAATTTTTTAGCTATTGGGACACCGCAGTGGAAGGTACCCGGCCGGAATTTCTTTTCACAAAAGGCAATCCCCAACTTGTACTCGATTGTGCAAAAGGAAGTCATGGCATGTCTGGCACACAGTGTTGGGGCAAGGGTCCATCTGACCACTGATACCTGGTCTGCAAAGCATGGTCAGGGCAGGTATATTATCTACACTGCGCATTGGGTAAACCTGCTGACGGCTGACAAGCATGGAATGCGTGGCATTGCAGAGGAGTTGGTGACACCGCCACGACTTGCAGGCAGTCCTGCTGCCACCTCCTCTACTCCTCCTACTCCATCCTCTTCCATAACCTCCTCGGCTGAGTCCTCTTGTGCTGCTGCGTCTTGCTCCACATCAACGGCACCCCCCCAGCTCCCAGGTACTATTCCACATCCCGGATACGGCAGTGTCACGCCGTCTTGGGTTTGACTTGCTTGAAAGCAGAGAGTCACACCGGACAAGCACTCCTGTCCGCCCTGAACGCACAGGTGGAAAAGTGGCTGACTCCGCAGCAACTGGATATCGGCAAAGTGGTGTGTGACAACGGAAAAAATTTGATAGCGGCATTGAAGTTGGGCAAGTTGACACATGTGCCGTGCATGGCACATGTGTGTAATCTGATCGTACAACGCTTTGTGCATAAGTACACAGGCTTACAGGATGTCCTGAAGCAGGCCAGGAAGGTGTGTGGCCATTTCAGGCATCCTACACGGCCATGGCTCACATTGCCAATATCCAGCGGCGAAACAACATGCCAGTGAGGCGCTTGATTTGCGACAGCCCTACACGTTGGAATTCAACACTCCTAATGTTCGACCGCCTGCTCCAACAAGAAAAAGCTGTTAATGAATATTTGTATGACCGGGGTGCTAGGACAGCCTCTGGGGAGCTGGGAATTTTTTTGCCACTTTACTGGACGCTCATGTGCAATGCCTGTAGGCACATGCGTCCTTTTGAGGAGGTGACAAACCTAGTCAGTCGCACCGAAGGCACCATCAGCGACATCATACCATTTGTTTTCTTCCTGGAGCGTGCCCTGCGAAGAGTGCTGGATCAGGCCGTAGATGAGCGTGAAGAGGAAGAGGAAGAGTTGTGGTCACCATCACCACCAGAAACAGCCTTATCAGCATCACTTTCTGCACCTGCGGCAACGCTGGAAGAGGATTGTGAGGAAGAGGAGTCAGAGGAGGAATGTGGCTTTGAGGAGGAGGAGGAGCAAGACCAAACACAACAGGCATCCCAGGGTGCTCGTTGTCACCTATCTGGTACCCGTGGTGTTGTACGTGGCTGGGGGGAAGAACATACCTTCAATGACAACAGTGAGGAGGAGGAACGGGAAATGAGTAGCTCGGCATCCAACCTTGTGCAAATGGGGTCTTTCATGCTGTCCTGCCTGTTGAGGGACCCTCGTATAAAAAGGCTGAAGGAGAACGACCTGTACTGGGTGTCCACGCTACTAGACCCCCGGTATAAGCAGAAAGTGGCGGAAATGTTACCGAATTACAACAAGTCGGAAAGGATGCAGCATTTGCAAATTAAATTAAAAAGTATGCTTTACACAGCGTATAAGGATGATGTCACAGCACAACGGGAATCTAACAGGGGGAGAGGTGGAAGTCATCCTCCTCCTCCCACGACCACGCCGGCAAGGACAGGACGCTTTAAAGACGTGTTGTTGATGGAGGACATGCAGACCTTTTTAAGTCCTACGCATCGCCACAGCCCTTCGGGATCCACCCTCAGAAAGCGACTCGACCAACAGGTAGCAGACTACCTCGCCTTAACTGCAGATATCAACACTCTGAGGAGCGATGAACCCCTTGACTACTGGGTGTGCAGGCTTGACCTGTGGCCTGAGCTATCCCAATTTGCGATAGAACTTCTGGCCTGCCCCGCTTCAAGTGTCCTGTCAGAAAGGACCTTCAGTGCAGTAGGAGGTATTGTCACTGAGAAGAGAAGTCGCCTAGGTCAAAAAAGTCTAGATTACCTCACCTTTATTAAGATGGATGAGGGATGGATCCCGAAGGGACTGACACTGGGCGATACATTCGATTAAAAAAGGCCTGATGAGATGAGCTGCCTTGTGCTAAAAATGCTACACACGCTGCTGTATTTTAGCTCTGAATGACGTTTGACTTGCGTGACTTATCCGCCACCAACTAGGGTTCAAGCCGCCATGTTTTAGGTTACTTTCTGCCTGTGAAACAAACATCAATTTTTCTGGCTGCTGCTACAGCAACGGCTGCAACAATACCAAATTTTTCAGGCATGAGTAAATGCCTAATTTTTAGGCCCACTGGTGCAGCACTGTGGCTTCAAAAACCAAACCAAAAAAAAATCCTCCAAGATGGCACCAATATACCAGTGGTCTAAGCATCTTCCAACCTAGGCCTAAAAAGGGGAGGTGATTCCACAATTAGAAATCGCTGCCAAGGGCTGAGAGCTCCGTCAGAAAATCGGGAAAAACGGGTGAAACAACCCCAGAAATCCGGGGGAAAAACCCTACAACGACCTACGGAGGCATACAGCAGTATCCCAGAGAAAAATGGGACGGAAAACCAAGAAACCGCCGGCCGCAAAACACCCGCCCGGCCTTACGATAGGCGACATGTGGAAGCAGGCCCGCGGGGCATGTTGACCAGACATGGCGGCGATACATGGCGGTTGCTCCGATTTCCCGGATGACCCATCCGAGGATGACTACCTGCCAGCAACCAAGGCGGTGAGACCTCCACAATTACCCAGTCCCAACCCAGACAGCTCCGTTAACAATTGCGGCCCTCACGCGGCTGCTGGCAGACCACCACAAGGATCTGCACAATGACATCGAGGCACTCAGGGGGGACATAAAAGGGATGACAACCCGCCTAAACGCATTGGAACACAAAGCCACGGATACCACCTGAGACATTGGGGAAATCAGGCGAAACATACTCGACATCCAACACCAACAAGTGCTCCTTGAACACCGCATGGCGGAACAAGAGGATGCAGGTCGGAGGGACAACATGAAAATAAGAGGATTCACTGAAAATATCCCCGACGCAGACCTGGCTCGGGCTGTGGCTCGCCTCATCACCAAAATACTGCCACCCATGCAGGCCAACAAGGTCACCCCCGCAAACGTATTTCGAATTCCCAAATCCCCCAGAGCACCTTCAGAGGCCACATGAGATATTATACTCACCCTACAATCCAGAACAGACAAGACAATAATCCAAAACGCCTTGAGGGGGAAGACGCCATTTCAATTTGAAGGGATGACGTTGCATTTCCTCGCAGACCTATCGAGGGGTACCCTGGCATGGAGGCGATCCCTCCAACCGCTTACCACACTCCTCCGCCGAAGAGGACTCAAATATAGGTGGCAAACAACCCATGTACTTACCGTGCAACAGGGAGCAGACTCCCATCAGATCAGAGAGCTGAACGACGCGACACCGCTACTGCAAGCACTGGGCCTACCGCCAGACTACCTCACACAGACAGCCCAGCAGGGTGCAAAGTCACCCCAACACCAGGGGAGGGCTGGCAGCCTTAAGCCTGGGGGGCAAAACCAGTCAAGTGGCCCATTGCGCCACCAAATCAGTTCACCATCCATGCCCACC
Source organism: Pelobates fuscus (assembly GCF_036172605.1). Taxonomy (NCBI): domain Eukaryota; kingdom Metazoa; phylum Chordata; class Amphibia; order Anura; family Pelobatidae; genus Pelobates; species Pelobates fuscus. The sequence goes on from NC_086321.1 coordinate 277,457,015, forward strand.
TTTTCCTGGTTTTATAACGGATATTGATGTTATGCTAATCAGTAGCTCTTTGCCATACCCGCTCCTTCACGGCTCTGACTTTCAATGTTGTCAGAGCACAGGCTGAGAATCTCTGAGCCTGTGCTTTGACTCACTAACTGAGCGCCGGAACCACGAGGGAGAGGATATGATCTGACTGCACCTACTGCTGGTGCGCACCAGTGGACCACCAGCGAATCGTTTAAATTAAATATGCTGGTGTACCCAACTTGTGAGCTGTGTTGGCCGCCGGGCGCCTCTATTGTCATGGCACCCTGCGTGACCACACAGCTTGCCTACCCCAACGGCTGGCCCTGCTGACACACACTGATGTTACTACTTAGACATCCCTCAATATTAATACAGAGATGAGAGTAAACACCAATAAACTGTGGAAACAGAGCTGATCCCCCAAATTTATAAAGGTTTGCTTAGAGGATTTATTCAAGATTAAATCATGCCTCCTCCTCTCTCCCCCATGCGCTGCTCTGTAGGCTGGGAGGAAGTGAAGAGTAATCACAGTCTCCCAGCACAACGCCACCTGTGGCTGCATGGGGAACAGCTGTTTAATGTAATGCTTGCAGGACGGCCAGCTGCCGCAGAACCTCTTTGTTTCCGTCTCTGCAAAGGGCTCTAGGCACTGCTTGTTGTGAGTGTGAGCCACTGTAAATTAGGGGCGGAGGGCACTTGCACTGCGGTCAAGACGGGTCTGGGCAGGAGGAGAGTGCAGTGCAATCAGTGCACTCCCCTCCTGTGGGTCACCAGTAGACTGGTGCGCCTGCCCAGGATCAGAGCCGGTGCAAGGATTTTTGCCGCCCTAGACAAAATATAAATTTGCCCCCCCCATATGATCTGCCATATGAACTAACGCCAGTGCTGCACACAGTGTGTGTTTACATTAAAAAGCCTACAGGGACCAGCTATAGACACCAGAACCACTTCATTAAGCTATAGTGTCCCTTTAATGTGATGTAAATTATAGATTAGTGTCACTAATAATATACTAGATTGCCTACTTACAATTAGATGAGGATGATGATGGGCTGGAGTTTGGCTCCACTGGTCTGGTGTAGAACAGGACCTCTGGAGGCTGTTTGCAACTGTGGTCACAAAATTCAACGTTCTGGGAGAATTTGAAGCAGCTCCATTTTTTGGGGCCTCTTACACAGCTCAAGGTCTGGGCCCCAGTGCCTGACGGTGAGTATGCCCATAAGGCCCACTCATAAGTCCACTTATATGTTCCACCCACCCATGAGCTCGCTCACAGGGAGTGGAGTGTGTAGGGGATGTGTTATGTGTTATCTAATATGTGTGCTTATGGTATGTAGTGTATAGGGATACCAGTTTGTGCAGGTGATGCAGTGTGTTTGTGTGTAGTGGAAGCAGTGTGTATTTGTGTATGAGGGATGTATTATGTGTTTCTGGTTGTGTGTGAGGGATGCATTGTGTGAATCTGTGTTTGTATGCATAAGGGATGCAAGATGTGTGTCTGTATGTGTGTGCATTGAGTGTAAGAGATGCATTGTGTTTCTGTGTGTATGTAAGAAAAACAGTGTGTGTGTTTGCATGTGTGTGTAAGGGTTTGCATTGTATGTTTCTGTGTATGTGTGCAAATGATGCATTGTCTTTGTGTGTAAGGGTTGCATTGTGTGTGTGTGTGTAATGGATGCATTGTGTGTTTCTCTGTGTGTAAGGGAAGCATGTTCTGTTTCTGTGTATGTATAGGGATGCATTGTGTGTTTCTGTGTATGTATAGGGGTGCATTGTGTGTTTCTGTGTATGTATAGGAATGCATTGTGTGTGTGTGCGCGTAGTGTTAAAGAGCTCCCTGTCTTGCCCCCTGTCCTATAGAGCTGTCCCTTCTGTCCCTTAGAGCTCTCCTCTCCCCCATCCTCCCCTAGCGGTCTCTTCTCACCCTTACCCACCCTCCCTGTGCTCTTCTCATCCCCCCTCCACCCTCCCTGTGTTCTTCTCACTCATCCCTCTGTGTGTTCTCACCCCCCCTGTGTTCTTCTTACTCCCCCCCCTTGTTCTGCTTACCCCCTTCTTCTTATTACTCCCCCCTTCTGCTTACCCCCCTTCTTCTTATTACTCCCCCTTCTGCTTACCCCCCTTCTTCTTCTTACCCCCTCTTCTTCTTCTTACCCCTTCCTTCTTCTTCTTCCCCCTTCCTTCTTCTTACTCCCCCCTCTTCTAATTACTCCCCACTCTTTTTCTTATCTCCCCTCCTTCTTACTTCCCCCTTCTTCTTAGTCCCCCCTCTTATTATCCCCCCTCCCCTCTTCTTACTCTCCCCCCTCCCCTCTTTTTACTCTCTCCCCCCCTCCCCTCTTTTTACTCTCTCCCCCCCTCCCCTCTTTTTACTCTCTCCCCCCTCCCGTCTTTTTACTCTCTCCCCCCCTCTTTTTACTCTCTCCCCCCTCCCCTCTTTTTACTCTCTCCCCCCTCCCCTCTTTTTACTCTCTCCCCCCCTCTTTTTACTCTCTCCCCCCCTCTTTTTACTCTCTCCCCCCATTTTTACTCTCTCCCCCCCTTTTTACTCTCTCCCCCCCTCTTTTTACTTTCTCCCCCCCCCCTTTTTACTTTCTCCCCCCCTCCCCTCTTTTTACTCTCTCCCCCCCTCCCCTCTTTTTACTCTATCCCCCCTCCCCTCGTTTTACTCTCCCCCCCTCCCCTCTTTTTACTCTCCCCCCTCCCCTCTTTTTACTCTCCCCCCCTCTTTTTACTCTCCCCCCTCCCCTCTTTTTACTCTCTCCCCCCCTCTTTTTACTCTCTCCCCCTCCCCTCTTTTTACTCTCTCTCCCCCCCTCCCCCTCCCCTCCCCTCTTTTTACTCTCTCCCACCCCCTCCCCTCTTCTTACTCCCCCCCTCCCCTCTTTTTACTCCCCCCCCCTCCCCTCTTTTTACTCTCTCCCCCCCTCTTTTTACTCTCTCCCCCCCTCTTTTTACTCTCTCCCCCCCTCTTACTCTCTCTCCCCCTCCCCTCTTTTTACTCTCCCCCCCCCTCTTTTTACTCTCCCCCCTCCCCTCTTTTTACTCTCTCTCCCCCCCTCCCCTCTTTTTACTCTCTCTCCCCCCCTCCCCCTCCCCTCTTTTTACTCTCTCCCACCCCCCTCCCCTCTTTTTACTCTCTCCCACCCCCCCTCCCCTCTTTTTACTCTCTCCCACCCCCCCTCCCCTCTTTTTACTCTCTCCCACCCCCCTCCCCTCTTTTTACTCTCTCCCACCCCCCCTCCCCTCTTTTTACTCTCTCCCACCCCCCACCTCTCTTTTTACTCTCTCCCACCCCCCCCCCCCTCCCCTTCTTCTTTCCCCCTCCCCCCCTCCCCTTCTTCTTTCCCCCTCCCCTGTAGGTGGCCGAGCTGAACTCCAGTCCGCGGTCCCAGCCGGAGTGATAGGAAGGTGCTCAGTGTGCACCTTCCTGTCAGTCCGGCCGGGTACAGGAAACAGAAACTCCTGTTCCGCGCGGAACAGGAGTTTCTGTCTCCTGTACCCGGCCGGACTGACAGGAAGTGCACACTCAGTGTGCACCTTCCTATCACTCCGGCCGGGACCGCGGACCGGAGTGCAGCTCGGCCACCTACAGGGGAGGAGAGGGAGGGAAAAGCAGCTGCAGCCGTCTGAGCGCTCTTTACAGAGCGCTCGGCGGCTGCAGCATTTAAAGGGCCGGCCCGCCGCGGCCGGTCCTAAAAGAATTTCGGGCGGCCTGGGGGGCAATTGCCTCCCTGCCCCCCGGCCCAGCCCGCCCCTGCCCAACACTCATGGGACCCGGCGAGATCTGTACCATTTGTACCGACGGGCCGAACACCTGACCCCTATGTGGCGCTTACCACCTAACAGGCAGACTCGATGGCATCGGAATCTTCCTTGAGATGGCAGGGACACTCTTCAGTAAGGGAACCAACGGTCGACCTCATGTGTACGAGCTCTTCACCTACACCGAACCTCGCACCGATCAGGAGGCCCACATCCTCCCTGACGGCACCCTCTAAATACCTGACTCACAGTCTTGAAACACATACCCTCAAGCAACAGGATGGCCACCGGACTAAGACTACAACCTTTTTTCTTTTCTTTTTATATATATATTGGTTCAGTTCTTTTTTAGTTGTTTCTTGTATGATGGCTACACGACACCGTATCCCACTACACACCATCACAGGTGAACGCAGTCTACTATCCAGCCAGCCTACACGATATAGCGACTAATGCAACTAAGGGGTCCCAAGAGCTTACCTGGTCCATGCTTAAATAACCCCAACGTTAGGACCTGTACATGGGCCTGAATCTTGGCAATAAGCCGTGATCCCATATGGTCCCACACATAACATATTACCTTTTAGCTGGCCAACACATAGTTACGCGGCGGCTTAGCTACAACACCCAATATGCTAGGGCTAAAGAGACACCCAAGGCTCATACATACGAACACAGGCCCCCTAACCGGCCTACCAAGTACCATTGAGTTAAACTCTTCCCACACGGACACCACACCGCCAGGACACCGACAGGTCACACTCACTAGCAATAAACGTGCATGCCTTGTATATTTTACTTTTTAAAACTGTATTATCTCTCCTTAACATGTTATGTTGTGATGTGCCGGTAATTATTTGGCATACGAATGCTAATGGGGCTAGACAGGCCTACTGCCATAGTTATTATTATTCCACCTGGCCCCAAATCTCAGATGCTACCATTTGTATCCCCCATAAGCTACCTGACAGGGGCAGCGCACTCGCAACATTTTTGCTGGAGTGTGGTAGATTAACGTGGATATCGTACAACGTGTATTAGATATTACTGGTGGAACCCGGGCACGTAACTTTGTCCCCGGGCCACAATCTCGTTCCTACCAATCTTGCTACTGATGGTACGACTTGCCCTTACATGTGTTTTATATCTTGCACTGTGCATAGTGGCATGACTACCTCATCTATACTTATATTTAAATAATAAGCAAGTTCTATCTGTTACCTACCTGTTCACACTGCATGTCGCGGCTTGTTAGGCCATATGGACGTGTTACTCCTATCCAACAACATGAAATGCGTGAAATCCTAGCCATGTTTCTACCTCCATTGACAGGCTCCAATAGGCTGTTATGTTATGCTTTTTTTTTTTTGTCATGCAATAATATCCCAATTGTCTACTCTACCTATCAGCGGTTACCAGCCTGGTTTAAGCTAACGTTTAAGCAAATGTTATAGACCTTTATGAAACTCTCTTTAACAAAAATGTACTATTAATGCTTGCCATACTACTGTTTATCTTATGTCGTTTCACCAACCTGTATCTGCTGTCGTGGCGATATAGGTGTGCCTGTAATTCTTAGTACTACAAAAATAAAGAATTAAAAAAAAAAAAAATCGCTGCCATATACACGTCCACTGATAGGAGACGCGGAAGGTATTAAACTGATCAGAACAATACTAAACTCACCACTCCTATCTGGTGGCACATTAGCTTGCCCGTGCAGTGCCCCAAATTTCAAGTAAGAGGACCGACCAAGCATCTTCTTCCATCTCCCTGTTACATAAATCACTGCCATATCCATAGAAATTGTACATAATATCCAGGAGAGTTTTACAGGGCCAAATCTTGTCGCCTGTTGAAAGAGGTGACCTTGCTCGGGTCCCAGGTGTGCGGTTCCTAAAATGGCTGCCATATACACGTCCACTGATAGGAGACGCGGAAGGTATTAAACTGATATGAACATTTACTAAACTCACCACTCTGAGTGCTGTTATTTATTAAAAATTTTTGTGGTGAGGCTTTACAGGACAGAGTGCTTCTCCACGGGACATGTTAACTCGCGGGCAGCTGGCTCATCAAGTAACCAGTGCAGCTTTAACGAGCAGCTTGAATGGTGTCCCAAAAGCTTGCATTTAAAAACCTGTTAAATGTTATAATAACGTCAGATTGCTTTGCAGCAGGATATCCTTCCAGAAGAGATGTATTTGACAAAATGTTGTAATACCTTTAGTAAAAATTAGTGAAAAAATAAATCACAAGCAGGGTACAAATGGCTAATTAAAGCTAAGGATTTCAGGATTAACCATGTTTTAGAGAAGGAGATCCCACCAAAAAAAAACAAAAAAACACCTTGTTCGATTCTAGAAACCTGGTGTGTATGGTAATCTGACCCAAGTCAATGAGGCAAAACTGCAGATGGAGGAAACATGCAAACTCACAGGTTACATTAGCACCACCAATCAAAAAATACTGAATAAACAGACGCAGAACTGTAGCCGTCTCTATATTTTAAAGTAAATTAAGTCATACAATTCACCACCCTCATTTTCTAAAAGGGGAAAAATGACTATGGGTCACTTTACCACCAGTGAAGTTCAGCCCACCCCCGGCTCCAACCGGGGTGGGAACCGGGGGGAGGAAAGTAGGTCCCCCCATTGTGATTTATGGCCCCTACCCACCACGCAGGGGTGGGGGCCAGGGGGGGGGAGGAAGTAGGTCCCCCCATTGTGATTTATGGAACCCACCCACCGCGCAGGGGTGGGGGCCAAGGGGGGGAGGACAGCAGGTCCCCCCATTGTGATTTATGGCCCCCACCCACCGCGCAGGGGTGGGGGAGGACAGTAGCTCCTCCCAGTGTGTATCAGGGTCCCTGAGGACAGGTGTTAATCCATACATGCCAAGTGACCCTATGTAGGGGGAACAGTCTCTATTCTGCTCTGTGTCAGTGTGTATCATGGTCTCTGTGGACGGGGAACAGTCTCTATTCTGCTCTGTGTCAGTGTGTATCAGGGGTTTTTAGGACAGGTGTCAATCCATATCTGCCAAGTGACCATATGTAGGGGGAACAGTCTCTATTCTGCTCTGTGTCAGTGTGTATCAGGGATCATTAGGATAGGTGTCAATCCATATCTGCCAAGTGACCCTATGTAGGGGGAACAGTCCCTATTCTGCTCTGTGTCAGTGTGTATCAGGGGTTTTGAGGACAGGTGTCAATCCATATCTGCCAAGTGACCCTATGTAGGGGGAACAGTCTCTATTCTGCTCTGTGTGAGGAGGAGGAACAGGAAATGAGTAGCTCGGCATCCAACCTTGTGCAAATTGGGTCTTTCATGCTGTCGTGCCTGTTGAGGGACCCTCATATAAAAAGGCTGAAGGAGAACATCCTGTGCTGGGTGTCCACGCTACTAGACCCCCGTTATAAGCAGACAGTGGCGGAAATGTTACCGAATTACAAGTCGGAAAGGATGCAGCATTTGCAAAATAAATTAAAAGGTATGCTTTACACAGCTTATAAGGGTGATGTCACAGCACAACGGGAATCTAACAGGGGAAGAGGTGAAAGTCATCCTCCTCCTCCTCCCACGACCACGCCATATCTGCCAAGTGACCCTATGTAGGGGGAACAGTCCCTATTCTGCTCTGTGTCCGTGTGCATCAGGGTCTCTGAGGACAGGTGTCAATCCATATGTCAAGGTGTCAATATGTCATATGTCAGGTGTCAATCCATATCCATTGTGATTTAGGAATGTTAGGTGATTTCTGCCCTTTATGGATTAAAAGCAGACTCTGCATCAACTGTGTAATTTTCCATGGGAGTTTTGCCATGGATCCCCCTCCGGCATGCCACAGTCCAGGTGTTAGTCCCCTTGAAACAACTTTTCCATCACTTTTGTGGCCAGAAAGAGTCCCTGTTGGTATTAAAATTCGCCTGCCCATTGAAGTCAATGGCGGTTCGCGCGGTTCGCGCGGTTCGCCTGTTCGCGAACATTTGAGGAAGTTCGCGTTCGACGTTCACGAACTGAAAATTTCGGGTTCGCGACAACACTACTACACAACAACACTATGATATTAAATCAAATATCACTTGTAATTTAAGTGACGTTATCTATATGTTAACATGTCCCTGCGGCCTCAAATATATAGGGAAAACAACTAGACCACTTGAAAAAAGGCTGAGAGAACATACTTATAATATTAATAGGACATTTTTAAATCATAGTGTATCCAAAGATTTTCTTGAAGTTCATAATGGTGATCACAGTGGACTGGATTTTATAGATATTTATAGGGTCAAAGTCCACTGGAGGGATGGAGATACAAATAATCTTTTATCAAAACTGGAAATGAGATGGATTTTTAATATGAATACTTTATTACCATATGGTCTAAATGTAGATTTTGAAAGCAATTATTTTAGATAAAATGCATGTTTTACTTTTGTTTCTTCTTATTCTCTCCCCAATGAAAATATACTTTTTATCCCTATTTCTATTTTCATTCATATAGGAGCTTTTTTTTTTTTTTTTTTTTTTTTTTTTACACATAATGGAATTAATATATATTTCTATCTTTTTTGTATAAAGTTTTTTTTAATAAGAATGCATATGTCATGTTAAATAATTTGTTTTTTTTAAATTCTATGTGATTGTATGACATTTTTCTCTTCTGTTTACCCAATGTGAACTCCATAAAAATGGACAATCATTTTTTTTTTGTTTTAAGTGATATTGATACTGAGTGTACAGAACACAAAGAACCATTAAAATGTCTGCTTATGCGAGGATGCCAGCTTCCGTGATCTGGCCAGGATGCAAGGATGCACAGAGTGTTGAACGTTCTGGCTAGCGCGGATGACATGCTGGGAATGTCCGACAACATAAAGTAAGGGCGGATTTACGTAATGACGTCACATCACTTTCGGATGGCGTAAGTACAGACCGGAAGTGATGCGCATAATCCCGAATGGCACGAGAATTTCAAATAAAAGAAAGACTTTTGAGAGCTTGAAGACACTGAACCACTTTTGAGAAAGGCTGCTTGCTGAAACGTGTTAAGTGGAGGTTGACTTTATGTTTTTTTATTGGGAGGGCTGTTTTTAAAATATTTTCTGTCCAAATAAAGGATTTATTCTACTTATATCCTGCATCCTGGATTTAATAAGAAGGTATTCCAGCGAGTAAGCTGAGGAACAGATTAAGATGGTCCCCGGAACAATCCACCTTATTACTTGAAGCTCTAAGTTTGAGCCAGCTTTGTTAAAGGACCACTATAGTGCAAGGAAAACATACTTGTTTTCCTGGCACTATAGTGCCCTGAATGTGCCCCCACCCTCAGGGCCCCCTCCTGCCGGGCTCTAGGGGGTGGAAGGGGTTAAATTGACCTATTTTTGCAGTGCCGGGCGGGGGACTCTCCGCCTCCTCTCCTCCTCCTTCTCGTCGTCATTGCCTGAATGCGCATGCGTGGCACGAGCCGAACGCGCATTCAGCCAGTCCATAGGAAAGCATTCTCAATGCTTTCCTATGGACGCTGGCGTCTTCTCACTGTGAAAATCACAGTGAGAAGCGCGGAAGCACCTCTAGCGGCTGTCAGTGAGACAGCCACTAGAGGCTGGATTAAGATTATAGTGCGGTGTAAGTGACAAAGACCTACACCTATAAGTGGAGCGCTCAAACACATTGGTGTTTTCATTGGTGGGCAGTGGTGGTTGGCGGAAGTGATTTACAGCCATCCGGGCGGTTGGCGGAAGTGACGTCACAACCCACATGAACGTCACTCAGCCGTCGCCCGGAATCTCCCGAACACTCCGATCCTGCCGCTCATCACACATGCGTGCAGGTCGGAGGGGGGGGGATTATAGCATGGGAGGGGGTGGTCTGCGAGCACACCGACACGTACCGCCCCTAAAACGTGTCGGCGTGTCCGCTGGCTCCTCCCCCTCCCTCTTGATTGACATCTTCCCTATGAATGGGGATATGTGATAGAGAAATGAATGAGAATAAAATGAAAATAAAAAATATTTTTATTTTTATTTTCATTTTTATGCTTTTTATCCCTCCCTTGCTACAATCCTTCCCCTCCGACTTGCACGCATATGTGATGAGCAGCAGGATCGAAGTGTTCGGGAGATTCCGGGCGGCTGCTGAGTGACATTCACGTGGGTTGTTGAAAATAAAACAAATAAAGGCGCCGAGCAATTCCATCTATTAAAGGCACATACACATATCTCCCTAAATAGGGAGATTGTTAACTTTATTGTGATTGGACATGATGCATGTAATTTATTAAAGGGGAAGACCCAAAAGACATTTAAAAATGAAGATTCAGAGGACCAACATTACAGCTGACTGAAGAAGCTCTATTTTGAGAGTGAAACGCGTATTGGCCATTTTTAAAGGACTTTTATTGAGGACTTTTTTATAATACATATTCATTTTGTTTTTATTTTCAATAAATGTGTTACTTTTTAAATTCTACTCAAGTCCTTTTTTGGAGCCTCCAAGGAATCTTCATAGGGGTAGTGCCATCCCCATTTGAATTGGTACAAAATGTATATACCTAGAGCCGGAACCCATAGGCTCAGGACCAGGTGAGCACCACATTTATTTACTCATACCTGTGTTCTTCCATTGCCAAATCTACACATTGGCCCATTCTCTTTTATGTCTTTGAGAATTATTCCAAGTCGAAGTAGAAGGGTGGTGCTACCATAATAAGCACACAAGCCGCAATACGGAGCCAGTGTTTCCATATACAGGCTCCTTAAAATGTGAGTGTACAAGTTCACTATGATATCATTGCTATAATTGCACTGCCACTTTATATACCATCTGCATTATCTTGTATTTTTTTCTTGTATTTTTTGACATGTACTTTATACTGCACTATTGAACGGAATAATGTTTGGTAAGCCATATATGTGTTTGAGCGCTCCACTTATAGGTGTAGGTCTTTGTCACTTACACCGCACTATAATCTACAAATTTGTTTAGTGGAATTGAGGATATCTCCACACAAGTGTATAGAGCTGCCTGTAAATCATCTCTCACTTTCTAAGCACCTTGTTACACACATTCCTCCGTAAAAAGAGGTAACCTGTGAGAGGCTGGATTAACCCTATTATAAACATAGCAGTTTCTCTGAAGCTGCTATGTTTATAGAAGAGAGGGTTAATCCTAGCTGGACCTGGCACCAAGACCACTTCATTAAGCTGAAGTGGTCTGGGTACCTATAGTGGTCCTTTAAGTGGAACCATGTGAGTAGGTCCTTTAATGTGTATATTACAAGTTTAACCCAAACTATATTACCCTGTAGTTGTTTCTTTTTTTTAATCCTCATATACAATACTTATTAATCCAACTGTGGTAACCATTTATAGTGTGCTCTCACTACTTCCATTTATCGTTTGTTCACTTTATGTGTATGGTTGGAGTGGCTCACATTGGTGATTGTAGCACCAATTATATATACCATATCAATTCTTTTATTTTTATTTTATATTATTTTTTTATTGTTTACACATGTGCTTCAAATTTTTTCCATTTTGAATTTAGCGTTATTCCCACATTTAGAAAGCCTATTTTGGAAAATGCGCTAGTGTTTATTGCTTTATATTGATTTGATTTTTGTCTTAAATACAATTAACTTCCTATTATACGGCTGTGGTGCTTGATGGGTCAACTTCGGGATACTGACTCAACTGTGGGCTTGGACGCTGTGGTTTTGGGGCAGAAGGGCCCGGAGTCAGGAGCGAACTCTCTGCCCCTCTCCCAAAACCCCCCTCCTCAACTTATTTTTCTCTTTCTCCTCTCTCCTACCCTTACCCTGCTCCCCCCTCACTCATTACTCCTCCTACTTCTCTTCCTCATACCCAACCCATTTCTCTTCTTTTCAGTCATCAGTAGAGATGTCGAGAACATAACATTTTCGGTTCGCGAACGTGAACTTCCGCAAATGTTCGCGAACCGGCGAACCGGGCGAACCGCCATAGACTTCAATAGGCAGGCGAATTTTAAAACCTACAGGGACTCTTTCTGGCCACAATAGTGATGGAAAAGTTGTTTCTAGGGGACTAACACCTGGACTGTGGCATGCCGGAGCGGGATTCATGGCAAAACTCCCATGGAAAATTACATAGTTGATGCAGAGTCTGGTTTTAATCCATAAAGGGCATAAATCACCTAAAATTCCTAAATTGTTTGGAATAACATGCTTTAAAACATCAGGTATGATGTTGTATCGATCAGGTAGTGTAAGGGTTACGCCCGCTTCACAGTGACAGACCAAACTCCCCGTTTAACTCACCGCAAACAACCGGAAACAGTTCATTTGCACAACCGCAAACTCCCCATTTGCACAAGGTTGGATACCAAGCTAGCCATGTCCCGTTCCTTGTCCTCACTGATGTCATTGAAGGTCTCTTCCTCCACCCAGCCACGTACAACACCAAGGGTCCCCAAAAGGTGACAACAAGCCCCCTGTATTTTTTTTTTAAATGTACACTACTGTTACACCAGATATGAGTTGCACTGGTGTGACACTGTGCCCTGGCAGGCCCTGAAACGCACACGTGTGAAGGAAACTGACTGCTATTATTTCACAGTCAAAAAAGTTTTTGGTTTTTTTTAAATGCAAGCTATTGTGACACCAGATATGAGTGGTGGCACTGGTCAAGTGGGCACAGTATACACTGTGAGCCTGACACACACGCTGGCACGCAGGCAACTGCAATTAGATTACACAGGAAAAAAAAAAAAGCAGACTGATGTTCTAACCCTAAAAAGGGCTTTTTGGGGTGCTGTCCTTACAGCAGAGATCCAATGAGTCCTTCAGGACTGTAGTTCACACTGAATACACTAGCCTAGCTATCGATTTCCCAATTAAATCAGCAGCAACTACACTGTCCCTCCTCTCACTAAGAATGCAGCTTTCTGGGGGGGGGGGCCTAGCTGTCATGGAGGAAAGACGCACTTCGTGTGAGCTCCCACAATATTTCACTTTAAGCAGCTATCAACAAGCGAATTTCACCCCAGAAGGGGATGACCCAGCAATGTTGCTCCTACCTGACCGACCCGACATGCTGGATGACAGGGAACGGAGGAAAAAAATAAAGATGAGAGGGGTCCTAGAATCAGTGCCCCTAGAAGAACTGCTGCACTTGATGAGAAGGCTAGTGGCCTCCCTCCTACCAGTGAGACAAGCCAAACATTTTACTTTTGATGGGGTGTGCAGAATTTCTAAGTCACCACAGGCTCTAGCCACTGCACCACGCTCCATTATCCTTCCATGCCACACTGTGAAAAGATGGAACTGATAGCTGCACTGAAGGGGAAGTCACCATAAGACTTTGAAGCATGCTAAATTTCCTTCTTCTAGGACATAAGTAGATCCTCCCTGCTTTGGCGTAAATCTATGCAGCCTATCACGAAGATCCTCCAAACAGCAGGCTTGACTTACCGATGGTCGTTTTACATGGGAAATCATACAAAGCCACAGACCCCACAGAAGCTCCTGCTCTACTAGCAGCACTGGACCTCTCCTCACAAAGCATACCCAACCAGGGACTATCTGGCTCTCACTCCTGGAATGTTGCCAAAATACTCACGTTCATGCCCAGAAGAGACAAGGGACCTACTACCTGAAACATTAACTGTATTTGACCTGCTCACATTGCATTGTTTTTTGTTTCTTTCACTATTTTCCTTCTTAAGTTAAAATTATATTTACCTGTTGATCCTCTGTTCCTACACACAAGCAGTGAGATACCTGCCCTGTATCGCTGAGACACTTACCTGGCCTATAAGGCGCTTATTATGGGATCTGGTAGTATCATCCTAACCCATGGTACTGGGGTATAGAACGCAATGGAGCGAAAGGTTCAGTTAATGGTCCTTGTGCCATATTTAGCCAAGCATAGCATTTAGGTCAACCCTCACGCCCCAAACCACTCTTGTCTATATCTAATAGCCCATCCAATAGCTACCTTGATAGGTAATTTACCTAGCTTTAAAGTTGTACACTTCCAAGAGCTACGTCTCCTTCGCTAGTAGAGGTTTTAGTTGTTGTTATTATTTCCTTTTGCATACATGTCACAATAGCTTGCATATTGACAATACAACTTCTTTTTAAGTAGGGCTTTACCACGGAACATTGAGTTTACCGAATCGCACGCACAATTCGAAGCCTAAATGCGTCAGTCATATTCTCGCAAGCCCACGAGCTCAAAGTCCTGCAGACCCTAACCTTCTGTGGCACAGCCTCCCAACACACTTCCTAAAGAGAGCTAAAAAAAAAATGTAACTTTCCTTATTGCTCAGCTTGGATGTGCAGTCTGCATAATAAGCAGCACTCGGCTGTACAGGGAGATCTGTAGATCTGCTCACCAGTCTATGCAGCTGAGGAGGGGCTGCGAGGAGGGGGGGTGCTCAGCATATCTGGTGTTAGATTGGTAGCGTTCTGGGCAGCTGCAGTCCGGGCAAATTTAATTTGTAATAGTTTAAAATTCGGTATACATAATTGCAGGGTGTGGCCACATACCATGGCAATCATGTAAACATGAGTGGTGGTGTGAAGGGGTTAAGCTAAATTTGTTTTGTTGCTTAGAGTATCCATTAAATGTAAGTTACTGGAAACAACAATATGTCTGGTTTTATGTAGCAATGTGTTAGTAAACTGTTACAATTCTATAGAAACGTAACTACGGAATAGTATTACTTGCCAGGTTTAAGACATATTAATTTAATCATGCTTAACATGACACTATAAATATGTAATATATATATAAATATGTTAAATTGATGTAGTCAGAGTGTGTAAATATGCCCGATAATTTTTTATTTATTTTTTATGGCAAATAAGAAACTGCCTGCCTAACATTTACATTGGTTTTCAAGAGCACACTGTGAATGTTTACCTAAAGTGCAATTGTTTAACATATTACAAAGATACAGTTTGATAGAACATTATACTACTTATTTTTATGTTGCTTTTGTTTTTTGTTTTGCCCATTACAGCAACACGATGATTGGAGCAGTTAAAGCACTTAACAATTCCTAAAGGGTAAAATAAATTGCTTCTAGAAAAAAACACACAAACCAAAAATATTTATCAAGTAGAAAAAGCATTTCAGTTTTATAATTTTACACTATGCATTGCAATGAAAATAATTGCTACCTTGGAAAAAAACTGTCGCAATTAAAAGTATGGAGCGCAAATGATTATATAAACAAAGCATTATGCAGTGAAGAAAGATAAAGGCTTTGCAGATCATAAATATGTAAGAAACCACTGCTTAATTTGAGCCCAGAGATCAGAAACATATACATAAGAGTACTCTATATACTGCTGACTTCCTCACCAATGTCCTAATGTTTGTTTGTTTTTCGTTTGTTTTTTATGAGACAATTTTGTTAGCCTGTTTCTTAAGAACAAGAGTGAATTAGATTTTCCAAATGAGAAGTAATACTTTAAAGGGACACTATAGTCACCTGAACAACTACAGCTTAATGTAGTTGTTCAGGTATGATCTATAGCTCCCTGCAGGCAATCTAATGTAAACACTGTATTTTCAGAGAAAATACAGTGTTTACATTGATTGATAGGAATATCTCCAGTGGCCATCACTCAGACGGCCACTAGAGGGACTTCCTATCATGCAGGGCCCTAAAAAGGCGTCTGACGTGTGCAGGAGAGAGAAGGCACTGTGTGCGCGCCTTCTCTCTCCAGCCTGTCAGCAGAGGAGGGGGGCGGGCAAAGACCGCGAGCTGAGCTGTCAGTCAGCTCAGCTCGCGGCCGCGCACACCGCGCGCATGCGCGGTAGTGCACTCAGGACTTCAGAGAGCGGCACTGGAACAAGGTGAGTAAAAGACTCTGCCTGGAGAGTCCCTTTAATATCTAAACAATAAAAACAGTGGAGGGCTTTTAAAATATACACCAGTGAAAGTGACTTATCCACTGTTTTTTATTGTTTGCATTCTAGTTCTGGATGTATTGTGGAGGATTGTACACATAGAGGGAGCAGCAATAATTTAAAAAAGGTGTACTTTAAGGCTGTGTTAGTTACATGCAGGAAGGTGTGCGTAACACTGTATAAACAAAGTGATTTAACTCCTAAATGGAAGCAATTTGAGCAATGAGATGGCAGGGGCCTGATCTATACACCAGAACTGCTTAATTAAGCTAAAGTTGTTCTGGTGACTATAGTGTCCCTTTAAGGTAAAGAACCTGTTCCTCTGCTGCAGACAAAATTTCTTTATTCAAGTCAAAATGAGTGACATTGTGTCCTTTTTACAATCCTATTGATGAACAAGTTAACATTTATATTTGTCGTCTATCTTCCTAAAATGTGTAACATCTAAACTCAACACGTTTCTAGCCATATTTCATAACTGAAATTGTGTAGCTCATCTATGCACTCATTCTACTACACTACAGTAACATCTTGCTTTAAATCAGGATCCCAAAATTGCACTTGAATTAATACTCAATGACAGTGCCTTGTTAGTCTTAGCAACTGTTACCTGATGTGCATTGGTGCCTAGTCTATTGGCTGTATCTTTTCCAAAGTCCTTCTTATTTATTGTTTTCCCTTACTCCAGAATGCAGAATTTATTTGCACTTTGCTGCCCTGTTTCCTATTGTATTTAAATACCTATGCAGTGAAGTAACATCCTGTTTACACTGTATTGCCTTACCTAGTTTTATGTCATCTGCAAGCACCAACACATCATTTCAATGTCCACTTCAAGATCATTTATCATCAGGTTGAAAAGATGTGGAATAGGAGTCCACATCTTTTCAACCTGATGATAAATGATCTTGAAGTGGACATTGAAGTTATGTGTTGGTGCAGGGACTCCCCTTGAGGGCTGTCCTTTGGGGTGTGTGAGCTGTGCGGGCACACAGGGCGCCATGGCAACAGGGGCACCAGGTGGCCAACACAGCTCGCAGTCGGTCACTCACAAACCGGGCCAAATTGGAATGAGGGAGAAGCGTGGAGGTGGAGCATGGGGGCACAACTTTGGAAGGATCCGCTCACTGGGTGTCAGGGCGGCAGGTGCTCTTCAGTCGGCGAGTCAGCAGAGTGGGAAAAACTGACTGCTGGATACAGGGAGCAGCAGCCTTTAATGTAAGTGCTTGTCCGTTTTGCTTTTATATATATATATATATATATATATATATATATATATATAAAATGATTGCATTTTATTGAAGGGGCAGGGGGCAAGATTGGCTTGCACAGGGCGCCTGAACACCTAAGGCCGGCCCTGCTCCCCTTACCACTTTATCCAAGTTGAAAACTTAAACTTTCGTTCGCATCTAGTCTCTGCACTTTATCAACATCAATGTGCAATCCAAGAACGAAAATCTTCATCTAAACTAACTGTTTTTATTTTGTAAAGTAACCATACGTGTGCAAAAGAAAAAAAAAACATTAAAATGAAAAATCATCTGTATTTAAAGGAGTTAATTTGAACATAAATTACAAAGGGGTCTTTGAAAAGCAATGTTTTGGTAATCTGTTTTGGACTTCTTTATGATGATTTGACAAAATGAAAGAAAAATATTTAAAAAGATCAATAAGATGATAATGTCTGAGGGTGCCAGTACAAAGCTATCTACAAAGATTTTGATACGATTTAGTTTTAGAAAGAGTGCGGGTATCCAGGAGGAGGCAACGGAGATGGGAAATTGAGAACATATCGTATATGAAGGTGGAATATTGAATGTAGAACAACAGTCAAGAAAGTCATATATTGAGTATGCATGACAGATGCCACGTTAGATAATTGGTTGCATTCAACTTACTCAAGAACCTTGAAGAAGAAGGAAAAAAAGAAAGATATGTAGCAAGTTGGGTGACAAGATGAAAGAATGTCTGCTTAAGAAGAAAATTGGTACTTTGAAAAGTCAGGACAGCTACCAGAGAAATGGATTGATAAAAATGTAGGAATGGTCCATAAAATGAGTGCAAATGAGTCAACAGAGAATCTTTGTCTGCAGATTGTTCAAATGGTAAAATCGTATCAGTAGCTTCAGGATGGAAACTAATATGCATTAGTCAATAAAATATAAAATTTCACTTGCAAATTAGACACATTTTAGCCAAACACATACACCAGCAAATGAAATGTTGCAAAGCTTATTTTGTTGAAGATGTGATGTTAACATTGTAATAATAAATGTTACATTTCTGTATTTACTTATTTATGATATTATTCAATGTGAAATAGTAAACCTTTTTTTTTCCATCCACACGTACTTTGCCATGGATGCATCATATATGTTTATATTTGTCAGTCAGCTCTCTGTTTTTTTGGGCATTTTTCCAGTTTTTATTGAAAAAAAAAATGGTCTTGGCTTTGATATTTTTGAATTGCCTTTTTGTATATATTGCCAACAGCGCTGGATTGCATTTGGCTATATGCATGGTACATCTGTTATATTCCCAAAGCCATCTGGCCCTGACAGGCTACAATTGCGAGGGAAAAGGGCAATAATTTGCAGTAAGCATCATAATACCTACCACTAAATGGAAAAAAAAAGATAATAAAACTAAATTTTATCTAAAATGGTAAAATTAATCTATGGATCATTTAGATCAGCTACAAGCTATAGTATTAAACAGTATAATGTAGCATAGTATAATATAGTAGAACTTCTTACTAACTTCCAAATGCTAGTCATTTTTTTTTTATACTCTGGTATTTCCAGAAGTTAGTAAATTGACCTGTATGTGTTTAAAATAAATGCTACAAAGTACATTTCATGACACCATGCATCAATGTATTGTTTTCTTTTTTCTTTTGTTTTGCAAAGTGCACACTAGTGAAAATGGTCAAATGATAATTAAAAATAATAATAGCAGGATAACACTAATAATATGGTGCTATTCTTAGCTTTAGACTTTCTATATCTTCATGAAAGCCTGAGGTTACTTGTAGAAAAAAAGATAATTTGTCTGATCACACAAAAAATATATAATTAGATATTTTTCTATGGCATTCCAGCATTACATTTTAGATATGACGCACAAGGCTATTTTTTCTAATATAAGGTAGGTCTAGTAATTGGGCATTTTATTCCCCAGTTAGCAGTTATTTTTATTCTCAGGTTTGGTTTAATTCAGAAAATAGAATTCTGCTGTTTGAATGAATTGTATCTATTATTTTGCTTTCTGTGCTCTTTTACTCTATATCATTGTAATATTCTTTTAATTTTCATATTGTGTTATTATTTTTTAAATTTATGTTTATTATTTTATCCCAAATTATTATCTTCATTTTTTTTTTTTACTGATATATCTGCTTACTATTCTTATATTTGATCTAATTTTCCTAGATCAACTTCTCTACCACATTTTATCTTTCTCAGTCATCTGGATCCAAATTAGTGAAGAGAAAGTTACTATTACAGAAGCAAAAAAAGGTGAAAACAACCTACATGAGTTCCTGTGAAAACAAGAATTATTATTCGCTGAGATAAAGTCTATGCCAGGGATCCCCAGATGTTGTAGAACTACAACTTCCATGATGCCTCGCATGCCTTTAGAATGCTTTTAGAATGACAAAGCAATATGGAAGTTATAGTTTTAAAATTGCTGGGGGACTACCTTTTGGGCACCCCTGGTCTATGCCATCACATCCTTTCTTTTCTTTCTTCTCATTTCTTTTCATTATTCTCACCTTTCTGCTCCCAGTGTTCTTCCAGGGTCTCCTTTTCAGGAACCAGCTCTTCCCTATTACCTATTACCATTCAAAGTCCTCTATACTTACCAGCTGCCCCCATCTGTTTTCCATTTATATTGGTTCTCTTGGCAACCTTACTATTCATTTTCATTATAATGCCATTTGTCTGACGCTGGAATTCATATGAACTTCTCCTTTGATTTTGCTCCATCTCTCCTGTATCATCTCACTAAATGCCTTTCTTCTGTCTGGATGACTGTCCATTTCTCGATGCCCAATCTTTCCATAGAGCTTTTTATCTTTTCTGCTTTGAAATCGACTCCTTCATATTCCTTCATACACTCTGTAAAGGTGAACAGAACAACAATTCATCACACTCTGCAATACCCATTGGTGCTTCTAACTGAAGAGGGTACTAAGGCCGTCGCTCAACATTTTTAAATTATGTAAACCAGTCCTCATCTATCTCACCTGTTCCCCACAACCACAGTCCATAACGAATGATGTTGCGAGGATTAGTTTCCTAGTCTTTGGCTCCTCACACACACCTCACTGTTTTGCAATTTGTTTTACTAGCTGCACCTTCGGGATCAAATTTAAAATACCTTACCTACCATAAAAAGACTCTGCAAACAACACCAACGTCTCTAATTCACAAATGCCCCATCTATCAGTTCAGTCAGTTATCTTCTTTTGACATGTATATTCATGCACATCACAAATTCCCACTTAAATAACTGTCAAGTACAGCACCATTCCTTTGCAAGAGTCTACATTGTCCTTTATTGTCCATTAAAGTTTTGCTAAAAAAAAAACTAAAAAAAACTAATAAAAGTTTCTCTTTATAACTGAGTATCATTTTAGTGGCTAATTTTAAATTCTATAACAGTATTCTGAAATTTCCCTTTTTTTATCTGGCTCAGCAGTCATGTTAGTTTAGACTTTACTGTTATCAGACCAACTGCTGCTAATGCTAACTTGCAGGTAAGGTAGCTTGAGCAGCAGTTGGTGCGATAACTGTAGAGCAACATGGCTGCTCAGCCAGATGAAAAAATAGTGAGATTTTAAAAAAGCAATATATTTTATTAAATATCATACACGTTTCAAAATTGGGAAGTGAAAAAAAATGTGATGACAGTTGTTCTTTAAGTTCTGTGCTTTAATTCTAAACATATTTTACACAATTATATATATATATATATATATATATATAAATATATATATATATATATATATATATATATAAAAATACAATAATCCCCTGCACTCACGCTTGAAAAATGATCCAATGCCGGGCGCATCACCAGAGCTCCAATAGATAAAGAATCCAACAAGTAAGACTGCTTTCCGGACTTTAAAACAAAAATGTCTTGAGTAATATTAAAAATAACGACCAGTGTTTCGGTCCCCGCTCGGGACCTTCCTCAGGGTCAAAAAGACAACAAGACAACAAAATACTGTACACAAAATTACCATATATACCATCATAATCAATAAAGAAACTCACCCAGGTGTTCTCCTCCCTGTTCCCGCCGGCACCAAGTAAACTTCCGGGTGTGCGCGCGCACCATACAGGGAGTGCAGAATTATTAGGCAAGTTGTATTTTTGAGGATTAATTTTATTATTGAACAACAACCATGTTCTCAATGAACCCAAAAAACTCAATAATATCAAAGCTGAATATTTTTGGAAGTAGTTTTTAGTTTGAGCTATTTTAGGGGGATATCTGTGTGTGCAGGTGACTATTACTGTGCATAATTATTAGGCAATTTAACAAAAAACAAATATATACCCATTTCAATTATTTATTTTTACCAGTGAAACCAATATAACATCTCAACATTCACAAATATACATTTCTGACATTCAAAAACAAAACAAAAACAAATCAGTGGCCAATATAGCCACCTTTCTTTGCAAGGACACTCAAAAGCCTGCCATCCATGGATTCTGTCAGTGTTTTGATCTGTTCACCATCAACATTGCGTGCAGAAGCAACCACAGCCTCCCAGACACTGTTCAGAGAGTGTACTGTTTTCCCTCCTTGTAAATCTCACATTTGATGATGGACCACAGGTTCTCAATGGGGTTCAGATCAGGTGAACATGGAGGCCATGTCATTAGATTTTCTTCTTTTATACCCTTTCTTGCCAGCCACGCTGTGGAGTACTTGGACGCGTGTGATGGAGCATTGTCCTGCATGAAAATCATGTTTTTCTTGAAGGATGCAGACTTCTTCCTGTACCACTGCTTTAAGAAGGTGTCTTCCAGAAACTGGCAGTAGGACTGGGAGTTGAGCTTGACTCCATCCTCAACCCGAAAAGGCCCCACAAGCTCATCTTTGATGAGACCAGCCCAAACCAGTACTCCACCTCCACCTTGCTGGCGTCTGAGTCGGACTGGAGCTCTCTGCCCTTTACCAATCCAGCCACGGGCCCATCCATCTGGCCCATCAAGACTCACTCTCATTTCATCAGTCCATAAAACCTTAGAAAAATCAGTCTTGAGATATTTCTTGGCCCAGTCTTGACGTTTCAGCTTGTGTGTCTTGTTCAGTGGTGGTCGTCTTTCAGCCTTTCTTACCTTGGCCATGTCTCTGAGTATTGCACACCTTGTGCTTTTGGACACTCCAGTGATGTTGCAGCTCTGAAATATGGCCAAACTGGTGGCAAGTGGCATCTTGGCAGCTGCATGCTTGACTTTTCTCAGTTCATGGGCAGTTATTTTGCGCCTTGGTTTTTCCACACGCTTCTTGCGACCCTGTTGACTATTTTGAATGAAACGCTTGATTGTGCGATGATCACGCTTCAGAAGCTTTGCAATTTTAAGAGTGCTGCATCCCTCTGCAAGATATCTCACTATTTTTGACTTTTCTGAGCCTGTCAAGTCCTTCTTTTGACCCATTTTGCCAAAGGAAAGGAAGTTGCCTAATAATTATGCACACCTGATATAGGGTGTTGATGTCATTAGACCACACCCCTTCTCATTACAGAGATGCACATCACCTAATATGCTTAATTGGTAGTAGGCTTTCGAGCCTATACAGCTTGGAGTAAGACAACATGCATAAAGAGGATGATGTGGTCAAAATACTAATTTGCCTAATAATTCTGCACTCCCTGTAATGCGTGCCCCGCCCCCTCAGCCTACGTACCTACGTATTAGACGGCCCATCCCCAAGGCAACGCTATCAACAATATCATCCCTCGTGTGTATGAGAGTGGTGATCAAAACAGGATATACACTTTAACCTAAGTGCAATAAACATGATTATACATAAGCCAAGAGTAAAAAGATTTATAAAGTGGATATAAAATGTGAAACATGTTTATATCTAATAAAGTGCATATAGTAGTAGAAAGTACGAAAATATCTTAAAGTGAAAGCGTGCATGAAATATAAAGTGCATAATATGAAGAAATATCACTTATCTACTATACATGTAACACAATAAAACAATATATACACATGACAACTACTCCTAGTCATGTGTATATATTGTTTTATTGTGTTACATGTATAGTAGATAAGTGATATTTCTTCATATTATGCACTTTATATTTCATGCTCGCTTTCACTTTAAGATATTTTCATACTTTCTACTACATGTTTCACATTTTATATCCACTTTATAAATCTTTTTACTCTTGGCTTATGAGTGTATCTCCTGTTTTGATCACCACTCTCATACACACGAGGGATGATGTTGTTGATAGCGTTGCCTTGGTGATGGGCCGTCTAATACGTAGGTGCGTAGGAAGTTCACTTGGTGCCGGCGGGAACAGGGAGGAGAACACCTGGGTGAGTTTCTTTATTGATTGATTAAAAATTAAAACTAATATTCAAAGTAAGTTCCAAACTGAAGATCAAAAAAACCAACCTGGCCAATACTTCCAATTCATCTACTCTGGTCTTAATTTTAAAAATTCACTTTGGATTCTCACTTTAACAAATAACCCTGTAATTTTCATTTTATTTGTGGGAATAATTGATTTATATAGAATCCACACATTCTGTAACATAGATATATTGATCAATAACAAATCTTTTGAGATGTTTTGTAGAACAAAAAAAAATCAATTTTGACTGGGATTGCTCTGCCTACTTATTTTTATTTATTATGAATACATTACAATCTAAGAGTTATTTGCTTATTACTTTTAGTTAGCTATTTAAATATTAAGACAATTTTAGTCTTATTAGACATAGTGTCAAATGTATAAATGACAATAGAAAACTGTTGGTAGAACATAACGAATATTGAAAAATCACAGTTTTTTTTTTTTTTTAAACAAATCATCACTCAGTTGTAGTAGCTGAAGTACCTATAGTATCATCATAGATGTGGGAGGAGATTCCAAACTGTGATACCCAGAAGTGATGACGAGGGAGTGAGGTTTAAGGTAAGACCTGATACCGTCAATAAATGCTGGACATCTTCAAGCTTTGTATAAGGACATCCTCTGTGTTGAAAAACCCCATAGGAGAGCAATAAGCCAATGCTTTCCTATAGGGAGGGTCTAATGTGACCCAACATATTATTTAAATGCATTATATTGTAAAAATAAATAAATAACATGTATGCAAAATATTTTGAAGTAACCAAATTGTATGGAACCCAAGTTTATCACATGACAGGAGGCTTCCTATTTTGCATTACTCTCTTTACTAAACTCCACAGCAGTAAAGAAAGTGAAAACATTTAAACCAATCAAAATGCAAACAGGGAGTATATTGTCCCAGTGAACAGGCTCCTCCCCCTCGTTCTTTACTGCTTTATCGCAGACAGGTCAGAGTTTTTGTCTCTTCCCTTATTACCTCATAATATATGTTTTTTCTGTACATTTATAATTGTTCTTTTGATTATTTACTTTATTTCTTCTTACTATCTTTTCTACTTATTCTAACTTGGTGTCCCTGTATTTTAAACTTTTTTTCCCTTACTGGGACTCTTTAACTTTGTTCCCCTAGTCTCAGGGGCTTATCTCCGTTTTTTTTTTCCCGTTTTTTCCCGCTCGTTTTCCGCCCTCGGGCGGTTCCTTGAGTTTAGGCAGGTCCCCTTGTCTTTGCCCCTGCTTTGCCGCCATTGCCGGCTCCCTCTCACCCATTTCTCGCGGCTCGGCGCCAGCCGCGGCTACACTCGCGACGGCCATCTTTAATCTCGCATCTCGCGAGATTACGGACGCCATCTTAGAAGTGCCGCGAGTGCCGTCAGTACCGCAAGGGACACACACGGACGGACTTCTAACCGCAAATACTACCACAAGAGGTCAGTTTAAAGCGAAAGCTGTGTAAAGCTATAGAGGTCGCTTTGTGGCCACCTCTACAACCCTGGCTGAGGCCCAGAACAAAATCCCAACAATAGTGGTGTTGTATTTTGCCCTGCTGGGGCTATATATATTATTATATTACCACCATTGGCACTATATACCCTGTTAGGGTGACTTTGCCACAACTCTCCTTGGTCCCAGACCCTACTGAAGGTTTAACCTTCCCATACCCATACATGCCACTATATACCCTGCTGGGGTATCATATATATTTACAACCCTGCTGGGGTTATTTGGTTTTCTCCTCAAACCAATTCCATACCTTGGATAAACCCTGCGGGGGTAATTTGTACACTGTACAACAAACACGTTATTGCACCCTGCTGGGGCCTGCATAACAATATAAAACAGCTTAGTACTGTCTAATACAGCTTACTGACCTCTATAATATGCCCTGTGCCAACACATATTCAGGCATTATGGAGACCTATAAGCCTACAGAGCTCCAAACCATGGTAAATGAGGCCGTATCCGCCTCCATGGAGAAAGTTCTCTCCAAAATGATAAGAGGAAACCATCAAAAACCCACACAGCCCGCAATGACGAACCAGAATCACGCAAGAGCCCAGAAACCTTCATGGGCAAACGGTATTGGAAAGGCGAAAAGGGTCACCAAAACCCTAACAAAGGCAAAAACCCTGCTAAACGCACTAAACCCGCTATAGCCACCACCCCGAACCCACAACACGAGTACTCTTCAGAAGAAGAAGAATCTCACGCTAAACCCATGGCCATCTTAGACAAATGGCAAGCGGACGAGTCAGATTCCAACAAAGACGTTTGGGACTCAGATTCAGTGTCCCAATCCTTCTTTCCACAACACATGTTCACGGGAGAACCCCAAGAACCAGACAATGCGGAAACCCCGCAGGAAGACGAAGACACCATATTCGACCCGTTGGAGCAAAAACTTTTTGACCCACGAAAAATAAGACACCCACGCTCAAGCGACTGGACACCACCTGACCACTTAGCGAGGTTCATGCACCTCTGGTTACAGAAGTCCATGGACAAGACAGTCCGTAACCGCTTAAGGTCGGAATGCCCACGACCTTTTCTACCTGACCACGTTGCGGACACTCCAGAATTCGACCAGGTGATGACCACCTTTATGTCGCGAGGTGGCCGCGACCCAAGCAAAGGTGTGGAGAAAGGGTTCAGAGGGGTACAGGATAAACTTCTGGATTCTGTGGGACCATTATCCAGAATTATGTATTTGGCCGACGACGACCTAGCCAAAGCCGATCAATTGGACGCCACTATGGTGCGAGAATGGGCGCATGATGTGCGGGAATGGGCACAAAGGTGCTTTTGTTTTGTGGGTAATGCCAATGTCGCCTTATCATCCGAGCGACATAAAGCAGCACTTCTCCACATTGACGGGAAATTGGTGGAGTTGGGCACCAAGGAACTAGGTCCTATGGCACAAGGCAAGCTCTTTGGAGAACCTTTCCTAAAAGAGCTAAGCAGACACGTAAACGTCTACACATCCTTAAACAAGGCTCAGACATCAATGCGAAGAGTCTTTAGACAAAACCCCTCCAGGGGTGTTTTTGGACGGGCTGGCCGCCAAAGGGGCCGTGCTGCCAGCCGCTTCTGGCCATCAGGCCCCCGCTCTACGAGACCCCAACCTTTTTACCCAGAGGTGGGATACCGCCCATACTCCTACACTCGAGGCATAGACAGAGGTCGAGGACCACGCACCCGAGGCAGAGCTCGTTTTTCCTCAGGTAAGCAACCATTTCACTCATTTTTCTCTTCCAATACATACAGCAGGTCACATATCCCTTTTCTTTCAGGAATGGACCTCCATCTCCACGGACGCATGGATCCTTCAGACAGTACAAGGCTACGTCATAGACTTCGTAGACCAACCACGACAGACGGAACTACCACGTCCAATCGACGGCTCAAGGATAGACACCTCTCTCATCGACGACGAACTTCAAACCCTATACTCGAAAGGCGCGATCGAACCCGCCTCCGACCCTCAAGGTTTCTTCAGAAACATCTTCTTGGTAAAGAAGAAAACGGGAGATCTACGACCCGTCATAAACCTACGACAACTCAATGAATACGTCACTTACAACCACTTCAAGATGGAAGGCATACATCTTCTACGAGACCTGCTACAAGACAAGGATTGGTTCACGAGACTAGACCTCAAGGACGACTACCTATCAGTTCTCGTCCACCAATCCTGCAGACAATACCTTCGTTTCCACTGGCAAGGCCTTCCGTGGCAATTCACCTGCCTCCCCTTCGGCCTCAGTTCGTCCCCATGGTGCTTCACCAAACTGATGAAACCCGTGGTCGCACATCTTCGAGCGCAAGGAATTCGTTGCATCATATACCTGGACGACCTCCTGCTGTTCTGCTCAGACAGACTCAGACTGATACGTCACACACGGTATACCACGGATCTCCTGTCATCCCTGGGCTTCATAGTGAA
This sequence comes from Pelobates fuscus, assembly GCF_036172605.1. Taxonomy (NCBI): domain Eukaryota; kingdom Metazoa; phylum Chordata; class Amphibia; order Anura; family Pelobatidae; genus Pelobates; species Pelobates fuscus. Next base: position 277,484,255 of record NC_086321.1, read on the forward strand.
CTTTCAGAAATCGGCTATCTCCCCATCACAAACTGTACAATTTCTGGGATTCGAGATAGATTCCATCTCCAGCAACCTACGGCTACCGACAGCAAAAATCTCAGCCATTCGCAAGGAATTATGCAGGGCCATCCGCTGCCACACCATTCCACTCCGCGCCCTCGCACGCATCGTGGGACTTCTCTCTGCTTCCATTCAAGCTATATTCCCCGGTCCACTTCACTACAGGGCGATGCAACGCCTCAAAGCTTCCTTCCTTAGGGAAAACCCCTCTTACGATCAGCCGATCCCGATGACAGAGGAAGTCAGAGATGAACTCAGATAGTGGCTGGAAAGCATGGAGGCATGGAACGGCTGAGCCATCTTCGGAAAGGCTCCTGACATGATATTAGAATCAGACGCCAGCCTCTGGGGATGGGGTGCGACAAGCGAAAATATATCGACAAGAGGCGCCCAAGACCTCAACTTACATATAAACTGCCTAGAACTCCTAGCCGGGTTTTTCGCTATCCGAAGCCTAGCGAAGGACAAGTCGGATTGTTGCATCCTCCTCCGGATGGACAACATCTCCGCAGTCCGCTACATCAACCGCCTAGGCGGAGCCCGCTCCCGTCTCCTGTCGGAAATAATGAAAGAAATCTTCGACCTCTGCCTAACCCGCAATATCTCCCTCACGTCAGAATACCTCCCAGGAGAGACAAACCTCACAGCGGATTGGTTCTCACGCCACTGGCGGGACACCAGCGAAACTGGATCCACAAATCTTCAACCACATTGCGGAACACCTAGGACCACTCCACCTGGACCTATTTGTGTCCTGCAACAACAGACAAACAAAATTATACTTCAGCTGGCTCCCGGACCCGGAGAGCGCAGCAGTGGACGCAGCAGTGGACGCATTTCTACAACCATGGCCAATCACGGGAGCCTACGCCTTCCCTCCTTTCGCCATGATAGCGAGGACCATACACTACCTGAAGAACCAGCAAACCTCGCTAGTACTCATCACTCCACTATGGAGGGGACAACCATGGTTCCCAGATCTCCTAGCTCTATCATGCAACGATCCTCTCCTACTACCTCATCATCAGTACATTCTCACAGATCCAAAAGGCAACCCTCATCCTCTCATCCTAGACAATCACCTCCATCTGGTGGCTTTCAGGGGCTCCTGGCAAGTCGGCGAACTATCGCAGGCTGCTAAGGAACTACTATGGGACTCATGGGCCCCCGGAACCAGAAGATGCTACCTATCTGCTTGGAATTCCTGGTCCACTTGGTGTTTGGAACGGAACTTCTATCCATTTACGTCCCCTATTTCAACCATCTTGAACTTCCTATCCCACCTATTCTCATTAGGCCGGTCTTACAGATCACTTAACGTAATTCGTTCAGCTATTTCAGCGGCCCATGTCCCCATACAAGGGATCCCGGTTGGTAAGGACCCACTCGTATGTCGACTCCAAAGAGGCATTCGATTACAACGCCCCCCAGGGCCGAAATATTCTCAATTCTGGGACGTCGAAGTAATCCTACGATTCCTGAGAGACTGGCCAACTAACGACAGACTCTCCCTACGTCAACTATCAGCAAAACTCACAGTCTTGCTTTGCCTGGTCTCTTTCTGCAGGGTGTCAGACATTCGAGCACTGGACATAGACGCTTTCTCAATCTCCCCAGAAGGAGTTACATTCCGGATATCTCGTCGCACTAAGACGGACTCCACATCTGTGTTTTATCCTTTCTTCCCCACAGATCCACAACTCTGCGTCGTCTCCACTCTACAACAATACGTGGAAACTACCCTACCACTCCGGTCTACACCATCAGGTCAACTCCTAGTGTCATATGTTAGACCACATGTCCCCATCACTACCACTACCCTAGCAAGATGGGTTCGCTGGCTACTATCGCTAGCCGGCGTCGACACTACATTCGGAGCCCACTCTGTACGCGGAGCAGCAGCATCCTCAGCCTTCATGGCGGGTGCCTCCCTAACGGATATCCTACACTCCGCAGATTGGTTTAGAGAATCTACATTTCGCACCTTCTATTTCCGACCGAACTCCGGTGCGGCTATGTCTCTTATACTACAGCGTTAAAAATGCAAAATAGGAAGCCTCCTGTCATGTGATAAAATTGAAGATTATGCTAGCGCTAGTGTACTTATAATCTTAATTTTAATAATGACAGGAGGCGAGTATTTTCCCACCCTTCCCACCCGGAGAGCATGGGAACTACTCTATTCATAGGTTGTCTACATCTTTCCTTTCCTGTTTTTCTCCTGTCTCCTCGAACTAATATGTTAGGCATAATGTATCCACTGTTATCAGCCTATTTAACTACTAGTAGATTATACACTGAATACGCAAATTATACTAGTGCAATGTTATCCGATGGATCACTGTCATGCCTACAAACAGTTTCAAGACCGGTGCCTAACCTTCTCATATACTCTTTTCAGTTTAATTTCGTAAAAATTTGGAACATCTACGGCATAACCATAGGATTACGGTTCATCATATAAAGACCAAAGACCCTATCGGACGTTTCACCCGTTGGTGCCTGTTTCTACTCAAGCCAAGAAGTTCATCATTCCCGTTAGATACCACTACTGATGTTCGTTACAGACTTTATCGCCAACCTTCTTCCCTGTTCCGATGTCGCTTCCGAAAGAGGGGGAGGAGCCTGTTCACTGGGACAATATACTTCCTGTTTGCATTTTGATTGGTTTAAATGTTTTCACTTTCTTTACTGCTGTGGAGTTTAGTAAAGAGAGTAATGCAAAATAGGAAGCCTCCTGTCATTATTAAAATTTATATTATAAGTACACTAGCGCTAGCATAATCTTCAATTGTAGATAATTCAGTGCGATGTTTCCAGATCAGTAAGTGCCAATCACGATACTCAACATTCTACAGCAGTTTAGTGAGCATTATGTTTGGCTCAGCCACTTCCTGTATATCACACATCCGTGCACAGCAGAAGGTTAGAGCAGAATGGGGGGGGGGGGGGGGGGTGTAGATCAATTTTGTATTTATTTTTTTGCCATAGTCCAGGCTTCCCCAAACTCCGGCCCTCCAGATGTTGCTGAACTACAACTCCAATAATTCTATGAATGAAATAGATAGGCTGAGAATCATGGGAGTTGTAGTTCAGCAACATCTGGAAGGCCTGAGTTTGGGGAAACATAGACCGATAAAAGTCTTAAAAAAAAACTAGATATTATTATCTCTAACACCTGTGTTATAGGAACAGAAATGGAAACACTGCAGGCTGGAAGAACCATCAGAAAAGTGTGGATTATGAAGCAAAATTACATAGTTATATAGGTTGGAAAAAAAAAGACTTGCATTTCAGTTCAGACTTTTTCTCATCAGTTTTTGCTGTTGATCCAAAAGTAGGCAAACCCCCCAGTTTGAAGCACTTTCCACATTTGCAACAAAATAGAAAAAAAAGATCCCTCTTTACTCCAGAAAGTCAGATCTCTCCATAGATCAATACGATATTACCCCACATATTAAAAACCATATCATTGAATATTACGTTTTTGTAAATATTTATCCTGTTGCTGTTTAAACATTTGTACAGACTCAGATAAAACCACCTCTTCATGCAGATAATTCCACATCCTTATTATAATGTAAAAAAGTCCCTTTCCTTTGCCTTGGACAAAATGGACTAAATCTGAGTCATATCCCTCCTGTGGAAAGATGAGACAGGGGGGATATGATAGAAACATGTAAATACATAAAGGGAATCAACACAGTTAAGGAGGAGACTATATTTAAAAGAAGAATAAGCTATCCTAACTATAAGATAAGGCCAGGGACTAATGAAAGTATTTTAAAAATTGGGCAGACTAGATGGGCCGTCACATTCTATGTTTCTATGTTTCTAAATGTCCTTTCTTCCAGTCTAAATGGTAACCTTGTATACCATGCATTGTCCTGTTTATGAATATATTTCCAAACAAAGGTTTGTAGTGGTCCTAAATATATTTGTATAATGCTATCATATTCACTCTGAATTTCCATTTTTCTTAACTAAACAGATTTAAATTTGTTTACCTTTAATGACAAAATCTTCCATTTCTTTTAATAATTTTGTAGCCCACCTCAGTACTTTTTATAGTACCAAAATATCCTTCTTTAGGAAAGGTGTCCAAAATTGCACAGAATATCCAATGTGAGGTCTTGTGCATTTCAATACTTTACCAGACCTAGAAATGACTGATTGACATTGCACATTATTGCCTAGTTTATTTGTCTATAACAATTTCTAAATCCTTCTCATGTGTTACTATCTCTAATTCACTACCACTAAAAATGTTAATTTGTCCCTCACTAGCAAAGCGAGTGAGTATGTGGCAGCCTCCCGGAGACTTATTTTGCCATGCTAAAAAAGGCTTGTGCTGTCCTCCTGCACAACAACAGCGTTTTAGCCAATCAGGAGATCAGGACAGCCGTCACGGCAGCCCTGATCACCTCAGATTTTAAAATGGCAACATTGATGGAGGACTCCATTTCTGTGTCTGCAACAGATATGGTGGATATGTTAGAAGGCTCTATAACAATGCCTTCCTTGCCAGGGACCTATCCTCTTCATCTTCTGAGGAGGATATAGTCCCAGTTAGTAAAAGAAAAATTAAGCGTTACCTTTCCTCTTCAAGTTCTGAGGATGAAACTTGATTTTGGTCCCTCTTCCCCTCATTCTCATTTGAATAGACAACGTTTAAAGGGACAATACCTCCAAAAGCGAAACGTGTGTTTCCCTCGTTTGAGGTTTCAAAGCAGTTTTCACACAAAAGGGACAAGACTCATTTGAGTACTGTCAGTCCCTCACCATCCACATCAAGAGCGTTTGCTCATTCATCATCCCTAAGCCGGTCCTGTTCCAGACAGGGATCACCGGAGATTGATTGGGAGTCCGAGGAGGTGGTTCGCTATGCAGCTTCCACTGAAATAGGGAAGTTGAGCAACATTCAGATGACCAGAGTGAGCCTTTTAGGTAAAGTGCTCCCTTCAAAATTATTCCATTCAAGATGGGCTATCGAGCAAGAGTCAGAAGGTTTTCGCCAAACTAGCTTTCAGATCACCGCTAGTTAAAGAGGATGATCTCCTCCTTAGAAATCATATTGGTATCCCTGACATTCAGGCACTAATGGCCCCTGAAATTGATCCAGCACTGTTATCCATTACAGGAAACAGTGTTTCTGCGGATCCCATGGATCAGACATTTCGCAATGTACAATTTAAAATTGTGGATGCTGTTGGTCCCCTTATGATGCTGTTGGTCCTGCTTATGTTAGATAAGGCAGAGAAGCAGGGATCCTATCATAACCCTTCCCTACCAACTTTACTGGCTTCTAAGATGGCACTTCTAAAAGTTTCCAGCAGAGTGGTGCTTATTATCGGACAATCAATCAACTATATTTCCAACATTCGCTGAACCCATTGGCTGCATGCAGCAGGGATGTCTGATTTGGCACCTAAATCACATGAATTCCCTAATTTCAAAAACTCCTTTGTATTTGGCCCCTCTTTTATACAAGAGGTGAAAGGACGATATAAGGCTAGAAGCTCTGATTCAAAGAAGAGCTTTTCAAGCTACAAGAAGCCCTTTCAGACCGAGGGTTATTCCTACAGTGCTACAGGTTCGTCCTGGGAAGTTACTCATCAAGCCCACTCTTATCACCATGGGGGAAGTCAAGACCCCCAGGCAGTAGCAGAGGAGCCCATGCCAGACATGGCTTATCAGGGAACTGAAAACCTACGCAGTCAAGTAAGTGGTTTACCTCACATCCCTCAAAATTGGTCAGATATAACCTCGGACAAATGGCTGATTCAGATTTTCAAAAGGGGTTTACAACTCCTCTCATTTAGTTTCCTTCCCAGAGTCAAGCTCTGGACAGAGAGGTAAATCCAGTTCTAGATTCCTCTCTTTCCCAGGCATTAGCTCAGGGAAAAATAGAATTGGCAGATTTGTCAATTTCAGGTTGGATCAGTCCCTTGCTCCCTATTCCAAAATCAGATGGCACGTGGAGACCAGTACTAAATGTCAAGGCTTTGAAAGCTTTCATAGAGAGGAAAAGATTCAGGATGGAAGGTTTAACAGACCTCCCAGGCCTAGTGCAGAAAAATGTCTTCTGCATAAAATTAGACCTCAAAGTTTCCATTCAGTTCTTATCGCTATGAAACACAGGCGCTTTCTCAGATTCCGCTGGAAGGAACAGATATATCACTGGACTGTAATGGTGTTTGGCCTATCCAAAGCACCTTACACATTTTCCAGGATAATGAAAGCTATTATATCCCACATCAGGCAAAGAGGATTTCTATGCCTTTATTGCTTAGACGACATCCTGTTGTTGAATCCAGAGGTAGATGCTCTCGTTCAGCAGAGAGATTACCTAATGTCCTTATTACAGGATTGGAGGTTTATTATAAATCTGCAAAAATCCATCCTAGTCCCTACTCAGAATATCCTATTTTTGGGTTTCATATTGAACACTATGGGTATTACCTTGGGTGTTCTCTGAGACAAAAGGGAAAAAATCCTAGCTCAGTTAACGTCAGCTCTTTTAAAACACAGATGGTTCCTAAGAGAAATAGCAAAGACTATTGGGATGGTGATAGCTTTAACACCGGGTTACGATGCTTCCCCCTTGCTGTGCAGACAAAGTCAGCCATTTCTAGGAAACCAACTGAGACGAGGTGGCCAGTGGGGGTCAAGGGTAGTCCTTCCCATGAGTGTCAGAAAAGAGCTAAACAAGATATTGGAAGGGGCAAGTCCACTTCATCGCCCCCTTCTGGAAGGGCCTTTTGAGTTAACCTTGACCACAGATGCATCTACCAAGGGATGGGGTGATTTCTCTGCCCAAGGCATAATAAGAGGAGTTTGGTCAGTTCAAGAAAGGCTTCTTCACATAAATTTACTAGAGTTGAGAGCAATCAGAACCCCATTGAACCCCCTAGGTGTTTCTTAATGATTTAATCGGACAACAGGACAGTGGTAGCTTATGACAACCACAGAGGGGGCACAAGTTCAAAAGGTCTTTGCCTAGAGGCTTTGGACCTGTGGTCCTGGGCTCTGGTTCACAAAGTTCAAATTTTGTCAGTTCATGTACCAGGAGAGGCAAACAAACTGGCAGATTCCGCCAGCATTTGTCCCTGGCTACAGTCCAGTTAAAGAGTGCCTTATTTCCGCTGATAGAGAGCAGATTGGGTAAGAGACAGATAAATCTTTTTGCATCTCAGACCTCGGCTCAGACTCCCAAATTTGTAACCAGGAGCAAAAGGAGCTTGGAAGATGGATGCGATGTCCTTCCAATGGACAGATAATCCGGTCCTTTACGCTTTTCCTCCTCCATCTATTCTGATGAAGGTGTTAGAGAAACTTTGCAGGTACAGGGTGCCCAATCTGGTTTTAGTGTACCCCATTTGGACCTCCAGACCATGGTACCCCCTGATCCATCCTCTAATCAGGGGACCAAATGTACCATTATGCTGGACAGTAAATTGCTTTCTAGGGACCAGGGATCTCTTAACCAAGCTCCCCCAACTTATGTGGATAGCAGCCCTGGTAGGCTTTTTTTTTATCATTGACATTTTTTATTGAAGTTTTTTGGGGTACAGAAGAAAAAAAGGGGGTGGGGAAATAGTGGTAAACACTTTAGGTATCGCATATATCTTGACTTGATAACATTTCACATATTTATTTAAGTACAACATATCGACATGTGATTAGTGTTACAATGGGTGGATCCGCCTATTTGGATTTCTCAGGACCTTAAAAGGCTCTTGGTTGTGGTAAAGGGTTCAAAGTTTTAATGTCTTGTGGACCACTAGGAGAGGTAAACTTGGAGTAACCTACGGGGTAGGAGGGAAATTAAAAGGGGGGGAAAAAAAGAGTGAGGGGGTTAGGTCTCCCAGGTGGTCGACTACTGGTGGTTCCTTTTGCAGGGCTTTTAGTCCTTCGTGCGTGTGTGTTGTGAGTTGCGTCTTAACCAGTTTTATTCTCAGATCCCATAGTTATTCAAATTGGAATAATAGTTTACAATCAAATTGGAATAATAGTTTACAATCTCATATTTGAAGGGGCACAGCTGTCGATCCGTAGGTCTTTGCTACTGTCGTCTCATTTGGGGGGTGTATCTTTATTCTCTATGTACTTTTGCCAGGCTTCCCTGGCCTGTGGCCAAACTTTTTTTGGGTTTCCTGAACATCTGGCTGCTAATTCGTAGCGTTTAGTTATGTCTATTGTCTGTATACATTCTGATATTTTGGGTTGGGTAGCGGATTTCCAGTGTCTACTGATGACTGTTAGTGCAGCCAGAAGTATGTGATATATTAAGTATTTTTGCCTGCCTAGAATCCCTTTTGGAAGGAGCTGGAGGAGGTACGTTTCTGGTTTGCGGGGTAGTAGTATTTTTGTGCTATCTTGGATAATGGTAGCTATATTGTCCCAGTATGTCGTTAGTAAGGGACAGTTCCACCAAATGTGGAGCATTGTGCCTTTGTGTTGTTGACACCTCCAGCAAAGATCTGAGGCCTGTGGGTAAGTTGTCTTCAGACGTGTAGGTACTAGGTACCACCGGTATAGGATTTTTCGGGATAGTTCCATATGGGATGTGCATTTAGATAGCGAGTGATGTGCGAGGAGGATCTCCTTCCATTGTTGCTTGCTAAGAGTATACTCGAATTCCCTCTCCCACGCTGCAATGAATGAGAGTTTTGCGTGGTCTTTTGGGGGATGCATTGTTTGATATAATTCAGATATCAGTTTTTTGGGGGTTGAGAGACGTGAGCATATTTTCTCTACCATCGTCAGCTGTGGCCCCTGTACATTATCAGTTCCTGTCAGAACTTGCTTGCGGAGCCATGATTGTAACTGCATATAGGAGAAGGAAGCTGTCGGTGGCAGATTGTATGAGGATGTTAAGTCTGCTAAATGTCTAAGCGTGTGTTTCTGAAGCAGCTGGTGTAGGTGTGTTACTCCATGTCGGTGCCATAAGGTGTAATTGAAGTTTGGTATCATATAGGGTAGTGCTTTTATAGGCATGGCGGGTGATATTTTGTTCGACCAGCCCAATGTGCGGCAGTATTTGTCCCATGTGGATAGAGTGAGGGCTGTGGTTGGGAGTAGTTTGGTCATGGCCGGTCTGTTGTGTCGAGGGAGCCATGCTGATATGTTGATGGGTATGTTGTCAGCATGTTGCGCCTCTAGTGTCATCCATTGGGTTGGGTGGTCCCGGTGACAGGCTGCCAATATAGGGCTTAGAATGGCTGCTTTGTAGTAGCTGTTTAGATTGGGTACTCCCATTCCCCCTTGTTTTCGTGGCATGTATAACGTGCTTTTCGCTACTCTCGCTTTTCGTTTGTTCCATATGAAATTCAAAAGTAGCTGTTGTGCCTCTTGCGTAAACTTGGATGGTATTTTTATGGGTAGCGTCCTAAATAGGTATTGCAATTTGGGTACTACAATCATTTTGATTGCAGCAATTCGCCCTGACCAGGATATGAATTTGTTCTTCCAGCTTAGCAATACATTTTTTATTTCGATCAATTGTTTCTGGTAGTTTATTTTATAGAGGTGTGCTAAGTTTGGGGTAATGTTAATTCCTAGGAATTTTAAGTGGTCATTGCGCCAATCGTATTTGAAAGATGTGCGCAGTCTCTCCAGGTCCTCCGCCGGGATGTTTATACCTATCGCTTGGGTTTTATTTATATTGAGTTTATAGTAAGAACACTTGCTATATTGGGTTAGTATATGATGGAAGTTAGGTAGGGATATGTGTGGTTGCTCTAGCGTTAAAAGGATGTCATCTGCAAAAAGCGTGAGTTTATGTTCCTTACCTTGTCTAGTAATGCCGTGGATGTTTGGGTTGTCTCTAATGAGTTGTGTGAGAGGTTCTAGTGAAAGGATGTAGAGGAGAGGCGACAATGGGCAGCCTTGTCGCGACCCATTTGTGATGTGGAATTGTTTTGAGCCAAAGCCCCCATTAGTGACTTTCGCTGTTGGCCTAGAATATAAGGCTCCTACCAGCTTTATGAAGGTGTCCGGAAAGCCATATTTGAGCAGAACAGCTTGGAGGAAGGGCCAGTGCAACCTATCAAAGGCTTTTTCAGCATCAAGTGATAGCATAATGCACTGGGCCCCCCCTCCGCGCCTCCCTTGTAGTAGGTCCAAGACTTTTCGGGTTCCGTCTGCTCCCTGCCTGCCATTGACAAATCCCACCTGGTCGTCATGTATTAGGGTTGGGATGATGTTCGTCAATCTATTTGAGAAAATCTTAGCCAGCAATGTAATGTCCGTGTTAAGCAGGGAGATTGGCCTTAGGTTTTGGCATTTAATGGGGGGTTTGCCTGGCTTTGGTAGTGTAGCCACGTGTGCCATAAGCATGTCTTGGGGCAATTGGCCCGTCGTGAGGATATGATTGAAGTTTTTTTCTAGATATGGAGTGAGGATTTTTGTCATTGTCTTATAATAGGCATTTGTGAGACCGTCTGGTCCCAGTGATTTGCCATGGGGAAGTGAGTGTATAGCTTGTTGTATTTCCTCTTGCGTAACTGGGTTTTGTAATATATGTGTTTGTTGTTCCGTCAGTGTTGGTAGCGTGGATAGTCGAAGGAAATTCTGAATTTCCTGAGGCGTGGGTTGATGTAGGCTAGGGTCGTCTTTGAGGTTATATAAGGTGTGGTAGTAGTCTGCCATGGTATCGTTAATATCCTGTGGGTTATGGATCTTAGAGCCTTGGGGCGTGAGCAGGAATGGGATTTTGGCATTGGATTGTTTTTGGCGTAACATGTTCGCTAAATGTTTGCCTGCTTTATTGCCTTGCGAGTATGTGGTTTGTTTTAGTTTGTGTAGTATGTGTGCAGTTTTGGAGATTGCTATATTATTGATGTTCGTCGTGGTGTCTTGGATTATCTTTGCGAATTGTGGTGAGGGTGTTGCTATATTTGCCGCCGTGGTGTCTCTCAAGGTGCGCAGCAAATGCAAATGTTCCTGTTGTGTCTTCTTATTTAGATAGGAGGCTCTGCTAATGAGGAGCCCTCTGATAACCGCCTTATGGGCTTGCCACACGGTGGTCGGTTGAACATCCGACGTATCGTTTATTTGGAAGTACGTTGACAGGGCTTCCGTCAGTGTGTTAGAGAATGTCTTGTCATTTAAAAGTGAGTCATTTAACCGCCACGGTGGCCGTCCTCTGTGTGGGTATTCCTCAGTCAGCCCTACTGTGATTGGGCCATGGTCTGACCATGTTATATCTCTAATCTCGCTGTGTGTCATCCTGGGTAGTAACGTGCCTGCAAGGAAAATGAAGTCGATCCTTGAATATGATTTGTGTACCGCTGAATAAAAAGAGAACACTTTCTCAGAGGGGTGGCATGTTCTCCATGAGTCATAGAGGCCATAGTCCCCTAACAGTTTGTTGATTGCTTTGCTTTGTGTTTTAAGTGCTTTATGTCGTGGTGTCGTGGTTTGCAGTGTAGTGTCCATATGTGGATCGAGGGGGTGGTTGAGATCTCCACAGAAAACAATTGGGGCATTCTGGTTAGGAGGGAGTGCAGAGAGCACCTTATGTATAAAATTGCGTTGGTGCATATTAGGAGCGTAGAAGCTTACTATGGTATATTGCAAATTATTTATGAGGCAGTATAGTATTACGTATCTACCTTGTTTGTCTTTAATTATTCTCAATGTTTCAACAGTTAAGGAGGAATGAAGAATAATTGAGGCCCCTCTCGACTTGGAGGAGTGGGTTGCATGATATTGGTGAGGGTAATGTTGCGTACCAAAGTTGGGCACCCTTGATGTGACAAAGTGGGTCTCCTGTAAACATATGATGTCCGCCTTAATTTTCTTGGCTTCCTCCAGCATCATGCGCCTTTTATGTGGGGTATTTAGTCCCCTACAATTGTGTGAGTATATGTTCATGTAATGGGTGGATGATGTAAAGTGCTCGTTTGCAATTCTGCATTTCCTACATGGGGATACTGAATATACCGAGTTTGTTTAGTGTACTCCTGCATAATTATGTTATTGAGCCTGGGAGCGGAGGACATATGAAGGGTAGGGGAAAGGGAGGGTGAAAACCAAAGTATATACAATTGGACCCAAACTTGGGTCATGGCATTGTGGCTTTGTGCCACGGGGGAAGGACGCTTAAGCGGCGTCTCTAGTTATGTGGCCGTTGGGCTCTCTTGCTTACACAATAATTTTGTCTCCACAGATCTATAATTCAGTAATGGCTTGGGTTTTATACATATTGCTTTTGTGCTGGCAGGTGTGCCCAGGGGAAGGATGAATCTGCCTCAAGCTGGGGCGCAGTAGGGCATTTTACAGTGTACCGCTCTGCCCTCCGGCATGATTATCACCATTGACATATTAATACGCGTGGTGCGGTGTTGTGCTGTTGCACAGTTTGCGTATCGTAGCTTGTGAGAGCGTGTTGTCACGCTGGTAGGGAGGTTGAGTGGCAGGGTTACCTGGAGCAGGGACCCTGGTAGGCTTTTAACGCATCCTCTTCTGTCTGACCGGGTTTTAGACATAGTTAATTCTTCATTAAGGTGCAGGACTAGGGTAAGATACAAACAGATGATTGAGTAATTTAAAGCATGGGGAGTTTCCTTTAATTCCCTTTCCCTTGAATCTGACACAATTCCTTTGGAATTCCTCAGGCTTAAATATCATTCAGGGTTAGCAGTCAGTACGATTAAGATGTATGGTTCTGCATTACATTTTCTAATCCCTAATCTGACCCAAGATGCCCTTTACCTCAGGTTACTCAAACGGCTATCAGTCTGTCGGCCTTTTACTCTGAGATACACTTTCACTTGGGATATGGACCTTTTATTAAACTACCTTAATTCTTTGGACAATGGCCAGATGGACAGTGATTAAATTGGCATCCCTTCTAGCTTTACCTCTGGCAGTTAGAGGCTCAGAATTAACCCAGTTAAATATTGTCGAACCATGGTTGTCTCGAACTCCAGGGGGATTCAATGTCATCCTTAAAGGGAGACAGAAGACTTCCCATATTTTCCCGGGTCCTGTAGAACTAGATTTGGTGCAGGATTCTGCTGAGCCGAGTTTATGTTGAGTTAATTTGTTAAATTCATACTTGAATCTTTCTGCCCCAGTCAGACTTTACGCAATTACTTATCACTTCCAGAAAACCTTTTCGGACAGCTAAGGTTAACACAATCAGGGGTTGGATACTGTCCGCTATGTCTGCAGCGGGTATTGATGTCACGGTTTTTAAGGGTCATTCTATCAGATGGGCTTCAGCTTCAAAAGCAGCAGCAAGCAGTCTTCCTCTTCCTTTTATCCTTAAAGCTGCAAGATGGTCCTCTAGTAAGACTTTTGTTAAGTTTTACTGGAGGCCATCTGAATTTGAATGTTTACAGTTCCTCAGGACCACCACCAGGTGTGTGCTATTCAACCCACCAGGTTTGATAGGTGGTTATGCCTCGCGGAGGGACAAAATAGAGTTTACAAGAATCGATGACCTGCAAACTTTCTTTGTCCTAGGGATAAGCATAACAACCTAGCAAAGTGCCCATCCCTCCCTCCCCAGGTTTATTTAAGTGCCTGGTGGTGGCAGGTTTTTTTTCTCTGGTTTGGGAATCTTCTTATTAAAGTAATTTTTTGTGTTTGTTTTCTTTGTCGCTTATATATTTATATTTATTCTGTTTATCTTTACAGATTCTTTGATTATGAGTTATACTATACTAATATTTTTCACAGAGACTTTGTTTTTCACCTTGATGATCAAAGATTGTTATATATTTTCCTATGTCACTATTAACTGTCAGTACTTGACATGTACTTGAAATGTTTCTTATTTATTGTTACTTTACATAACCCTTTCATAAGAGTAAGTCATGTTTGGTTGAGTAAACAAAACATTGTTATCCCCCTTATATTGACACTGGTGCTCTTTTCCTTTTTTCTATTTAGTACCATGTACATTGATCTCTATCCTACATTTGGAGGTTATTTATCTCTGGATGAGTTAACCATCTGCAGTATCCCGTTTTTTAAATCTGAGGTGATCATGGCTGTCCTTATCACCTGATTGGCTAAAATCACTGTTGCTGTGCCGGAGCACAGCACAAGCATTTTTTAGCACGGCAAAATAATTCTCCAGGAGGCTTCCACATACCCACTAGCTTTGCTAGGTAGTTATGCTTATCCCAAGGACAAAGAAAGTCTGCAGGTCATCGATTCCTGCAAACTCTATTTACTTGTGCATTCTTTACCCAAAGTGCCCATAACTTTGCATTTACATAACATTCCATCTGCCATTTGGGTGCCCAATCTATCTAAATCCCTTGGCAGCAAAGTAATTTCCTGCTCACATTGTATTAGTTTTCTGAATTTTGTGTCATCTGCAAACATGATTTTCATCCCTATTTCAATTTCCTGCTCACATTGTATTAGTTTACAGAATTTTGTGTCATCTGCAAACATGATTTTCATCCCTATTTCAAAATCATTTAAAAGTATGACATGTGACATGTCATGATTCCCTTTTATTCCAGAAGTTTGGTCCTTAAGGGGTTGGATAGAAGCAATCCCAGAACCGAACACTGAGGGACACCACTGGACACTTTTGTCCAGCTTGAAAATTCACCATTATTGACAACTCTCTCTGTACTCTGTTTTTAAGACAATGCTCTACCCAAGACCAAGCATGTTCATCTAGACCAATTTCTTTTAGTTTGAACACTAACCATTTGTGTGGCACTGTATTGAAAGCCTTGGCAAAATGCAAGTAGATCACATCCACTGCAACACTCTGATCTATACTTCCAGTTACTTCGTAAAATGCAGTTAAGTTACTTTGACAAGAACAATGTTGTTCCAATGAATTCCTGATATTAGCCCTTAATAACTCTTCAAGTACTTCCAGCCACAGAAGTGAAGGTCACAGCTCTAATAATGTATTATTTTCAAAATGTTAAAAATGATTTTAAAACAGTACCCAATTGAAATAACTGTAACTTATACATTACATAAAATTAGTGCTTGCAATTTCTCTTTAATTTAATATCATATCAATTGTAATTTAAGTTATTTACTACAAAATCACACAACCTGTACCAAATCATCTTATTGCTTTAGGCTATCCATCATGTGTTATAATTTAAAGGGACTATCTTGGCGCTGAAAAAGCTTCATCTCATTCAAGTGGACATTCTCTGTCTGTGGTACCCTGGCCTTGTCCTTCCATTCAGTATTAAAATTATATTTAATTGTTTAATTTCATCGTTTAATATTTAATTTTTAAATTCTAAATGAGACCAAGAAGCAATGTGCTGCAGTGACAGGCCTAGAGTGTCAGAGCTGTCCATTGCCGCGATAAATTGGTATTGTTAAGGAAGTGTTTAATCTCTGCCTTATCCATAAATCCAGAGGGGGTTGGGCTTTGGGTGGCCAGGGGGGACCCTCATTCAGTGCCAAACGGTTGGAAAATGGAATAAAACTAAATTAAGCAACAGTACTAGTACTCAAAGCACCATGAACAATTCAAAGACATAAAATGGATATAGTGTTTGCCTGTGTCTCTGAATAAATATGTTTTCTTACATTCAGATATACCTGATGATTGATTATTCTTTCTGTCTGGTATAAGCCTTGTTCTATAGATTATAAACTAATCTGAGCTCATCCTCGTCAGTTTGCTGCAAAATGTTGGTGTGTTATGAGTAACAATAATAATGGCTTTTTGTAGCTGCTTTGTTAGCAAATTTGTAATTTGAATAATGTGTATATTTTTATACCAAACTGAGGAATGTGTATTTTTAGATTCTGTATACTACTGAAAACCATTTGAAGGCTTCCAAAATCTTAATTCCATGCTGTTATCTAATGTCAGCACATCAGAGAACATGTCAAACAAACTACAATGAACATTTCTGACTTCGTACTGATCTCTTGAACACCCGATTTCTGTAAAGAATATAAATATATAAATTTTTAAAAATGTGTTCTTTTTATTATTTTGAAATAATCACGTTTAATTGTTCACATTAATGGAAATGAATGATGTAATGAACATACTTGCTTAAAATTAATTATAACAATTTGCTGGGTAATTCATAATTCTCTTATATCAATTGTTGCTTGAGTTGCTCCTGTTAGTGGTTAATAAATGATGATGTTTGATTATAACAGTTGTTAGATTGCAAAGTGCTCTGTTTTAGCTTTTCTAAGTGAAATTAAAAGTGTACACAAAAAGTGAAGCTCAATTACTGCTAATAAAGACATGATGTTATGTTATGCTGCTATTCTTTTTGACGTTATTGCTATCTTCCGAGTGCCTTGATTCACACAGCTCTCAATTTTGCTCATTGTGACTATAGCTGTACTTCTTGGCCCACACTTTCCTTTTTATAAAATACTCATCTCCAGAGTCATAACTAGATCATTTGGCACTTGATGCTGGATTGAATGTTGGTACACTTGCCCTACTTTGATGTTGTGTCTCTCTGCAGCCCCCCCCCCCCACCCCCCCACCACCACCACCACCACCATCCTTGTATGTCAGTACTGACCACTAAACTTCAAACTAAAGCAAATTAAAATAGGAATCACACATTTTAGGCTAATATATCTCATATGGAAAAATTAACTATCATTCAACGTTATAAAGGCATATCAAGTCCACTAGCATGGCAAGGCTATGTCTATTTCAGCTGACACTACTACCAAAGCCTTTATCTTGAATGTTATGGGTACCAAAAAGGTAGATCATTTAACTCCTGGCCAGAAGAGTTTAGCCAGCCAAGGTATTGACTCAACATTTGTTTGTATTTCTATGATGCACATATTCTCACTGAACGATACAGATGCAGCCTCCCATCATTTTAATAGCATGTCTTTGGTTAAATGGGAGCAACGGAAGGCATTTTATTTCCCTGTATGCATCAGGGAAATAAACTCATCCCTATTGCAGTTATTGGATCACCAGGGATCAAGACATCTTCTTAGTGGAAAAGGTTGGCAAAATGAACGTATAGGAAGTATAAAAGAATACTGTGAAGGATCCCATTAAGAAGATGATATCCCATTGTACTTGGTACAGCCTATAACAGAAAAATGCAATTTTACCTAAAATAAGATGATACAAAATCTGTCTGGTGGAGAATGTATAATCAAGGAAATTTGCATGAACCAATTCTTGTGTTCCTTCCAGTCAATCCTTTCATCCTTTAAGACTTTGGCACAGGTTGTAGTCTACATAATAAAAGGATGGAGGGTTTTCAATTAATTGGGTTAATGATTTACACATTAGTGAATCTGTGGGTAATCCAATCTAAATGATTTAGAACATCTAAAATACATATAAAATAGGTTCTTACCAATAACTTATTTCAAAAGAGTGCAATATGATAAGAAAGATAATACCAATTCTTCCACCATTACCTCACCACTAATGGTGCATTTAACAGTGTTCTTTCCGTGGATGTAAAAACATGATTTTTTTGTTATGGACTATTTTATGTGCATTTAATGTAAAATAAACAATTAAGGAAACAGTATTAATGTATAATAAAATTAAGGAAGAAAAAAAGTAACCTAACAAAGTAGAAACAAATATAAAAAAGTGGATTTACAATATTTGGCACAGTTCTGCATGAATGATTACAGTCTGTGATAGGGTGCATTTAATACTTTGCTCTTTTAAAAAACAAAAGAAGCTGTGTATGACAAGAATGTGTGAATTGTACAGACTGTTCAATACTGTCAAAGGAACTTGTGTTAGAAGTGCTCTAAAAGATATTTCTTTATACGATAAAAATTATACATTATATAAAGTTCACTTGGGGACAACACTGTGAAAACGTAAATATAGATCTGTTGAATTTCAACACAGAGGTTTACTTATAGAAAAAGAAATCTTGGATATAATAATTATTGCAGGAAATAGATTTATTCAAAGGGGGCTATACTAAGAAAACAGTAGTAGTGCAGCACATAAATAGTCATAATGGAACATTTTTTTATTCCAATTTTTATCCATTCATTATCCAAAAAGTTGTGATAGAAGAAAGCATGAAAGAAGTTCATGGTCTTTAGCGTTTGATGAGCCAAGTGTCATCAAAAGCAAGTGGTAAGTAAACGCTTTACGCTATGAGCTCAGGGAAATAATTACATTTAATTGACTGGACTGAAAGGGCCAGCTAGTTGTTAGGATATCATTATGAAGTGATGTGTGATAGAACATATGTTTTATTGTATTCTGTTAATGCCACTAACAACCTTTTTTGTGTGTATTTAACACATTCTATTTGTTTTTCACATTGAGACATATGGCATTATAGCCTTTTACACTATTATCGTAATAATAAGGATACCCACTTATAAAAAAGATGTAGCTATCTTGTTTGTTGTTTGTCCATTGACTAAATGCATCCCAAATGGACACATTTGCCTTTGATAATGCACATTATTAAAGCAACCTAGGTTGTACTGAGATGAACCATGGTTTATTCCATAGTGTTGTAATTAATTTTACATTAAACGTTGCCAGCGTACCCTAGACAGCATAACCATTACTGCAAACTGTGTTGGTATTTTGCTTAATGTGTACATTTGATAATACTTCTCACAGCCTATGCAGGCTCGTAATAGCTCCAGAACCCTTACCTCTGCCTAGTTTATGGATTCAAGATCCCAGACCTAATTACATCCAAAACCTTTAGTCTGCGTGGTGGATGGAGTCTGCACTAAAGCCTTTAATACATCCAGGACCCTTAACTCTGCCCAGTTCATGAAGTTAGCATTGCCCAGGACTGGAAAACTGTAATCAATATGCTTTTCTTCTCATCTCCTATGCCCGACTACTGATAAAAATTTTAATATGAAGTTCTATTCAATTACTGATACATTCACTTATTAACAGTCTATATTTTCATAGATAACCTTTTCTAATGTTTCCTGACCCTTGCACATTTACATGTCACCCTAGTAGATTTCCAGTTAAAGGGACACTGTAGGCACCCAGACTACTTCAGCTAATTGAAGTGGGCTGGGTGCAGTGTCCCTTTTGCACCTAGTGCTGCAATGTAAAACATTGTAGTTTCTGACAAACTGCAATGTTTACATTGCAGCACAAAGTCTGCCCACAGTGGCTATCTACCAGACAGCCACTAGAGGGCTTCCTAAAATGAAACGGACCTTTGGTCTGGTATCTGATGCTGGACATCCTCATGCACTGCATGAGTACATCCAGCATCAGATTTTTCCCATGGAAAAGCTTTGATTCTACAGTCTAAGATGTCACGAGACGTTGGAGGGGTGTGCAGCATCGCACCAGCACCAAGGGACATCGGCGATGGGATCAGTTAAGTAAATAAAAGGTTTTTAACCTTTTATTTTCTGGGGAAGGAGGGATGAGGAAGGGAGGACATGGGGGGAGCAATACTGCTTTGTATTCCAAGCACTATTGTATCCCTTTAATAATCTTAAAATTGTATTCTTTTTCCAGATGCCATAAAGACTTTTTTACATATAATCTTGCAACCTTTATTAACATTGTTTCTTTATTTGACATTTGAATATTGCTATTGTCACTTATGCCCGTACAATTTTAAGCAAACTATTTACAGCAAGAAAAAAAAGTTCAAATAAACTAGCAGATGATAGTGAAGTAGAGGAAATCAATTAAGAATAGAATTAAAAAATTAGATTACAAATTACCCCACACTTTTCCATATGTATCTGGTCACAAATAGCAAAGAGTTTCTCAGGGTTTTTTTTTTTTTATTATTAGATTGACTTTTTAAATAGATGATGCTAGTGGGAGAATTAGGTTGTGACAACCAGTCAAACAAATTTCATACATGTTGGCACTTTTTCAAAGGCATAGTGAGGTCATAGGAAAATTGAAAGTTAAATACAATGAAATCAGTCTAATAACAATTCACATGTTCTACCCTAAGGCTGTATATAAAATGTGAAATAGAAAGCATTGGGTTTGTAAAGCATCTATCTAAAAACCAATACATGAATGTAAATATAATTGAATATTTAAAAATACATAAAATCTGCACCAGGGGCTCAAATGTAGAGTGTGACTCAGACAATATTATTTAAAGCTGTATAATGCATTGCACAACTAATCAATTTATTTAAACACTGCCAACACTGCAATAAACTGTATTTGACAGTTCTATTTTTTTTTTTTTTTTTGAGTTCTTTGTTATTGTGACAGAACTATCCATGTGATACCCTGGATTGCTCTGGAACTGTTTAGCAGATTGAGACTGTGCCACGTTTTGGTAAATCTTTGATTGGGTATTGCTCAGTCCCCCAAACCACCAATCACATCGCTATTTGGAGAGGATATTCGGGAGGTGAAGAGACATTAGAGGACTTCAGAGCTCTTCACACTACAGAGCTCAGGAACCCCTATTGTGTAACTGGGACTAAGCAGCTGCATGCCTGGAGCTCCTCAGAGGATTGGAGAACAGCTATTAACCAGTAAGTCTTTAAAACATTGTAACATGGATGCGGGTTTCTCGATCAAGGTGCTATTTGGAGCAGGGCCGGCGCTACCATTAGGCGACTAAGGCATTCGGCTGGGGCGCCGGTCTCTTGGGGGCGCCCACCGAGAGGTTTCCCGGTGGGCTGCCCTGCTGCTGTGTGGGGTTTCTGTGCTGGGCAAGCGGCTCCTTAGCCACTCCCCCAGCGCAGCCATTAAGCTGCTGGTCTCCCTCTGCTGTAAATTACCTGCTTGGGGAGCGGGTGTTTGCTGTAACCCCAGCACCCACGCAGAGCACTGTGCTTCCTGCAGTCAGGGGAAGCCAGGATGGGACCTGGTATCCCAGCTGCCCCCTGCCTGTGAACACCGGAAGCACAGTGAAGGGAGCAGGAAGCATCCTGTGCAAAGAGTGAACGGCTCTCTTTTTTCCCCAGGAGAAAGAACAACTTCCTGCAGGCTGGACCTTTTCTCCTTTTCACAGCACCCAGGTAGGCTAAGGGGGTTGCTTATTGTATGAATGGTTGTAAATTGATGTGTGTGTGTGTGTGTGTGTTAAATTGCTGTGTTTGTCTGTGTAATTAAAGTGTGACTTTATATAAAGTGGTTTGTGTTTGAGTGACAGTGTGTGTTAATGAGAGTGTGTAAGGGACAATGTGTGTTAGTGAGAGTGTGCAAGTGACTCAGGGTGTTTGTGTGTGTGTTAGTGAGAGTGTGCAAGTGACTCTGGGTGTGTGTGTATTAGTGAGAGTGTGCAAGTGACTCTGGGTGTGTGTGTATTAGTGAGAGGGTGAAAGTGACTCTGGGTGTGTGTGTGTGTATTAGTTAAAGTGTGCAAGTGACTCTGGGTGTGTGTGCATTAGTGAGAGTGTGCAAGTTACTCTGGGTGTGTGTGTGTTATGGAGAGTGTGCAAGTGACGCTGTGTGTGGTGTTAGTAAGAGTGTGTAACTGACAATGTGCATGTTGGCGAGAATGTGTAAGTGACACTGGGTATGTCAGGGAGAGTGTGCAAGTGACAATGTGTAGGTCAGTGAGAATGTGTATGTGTTAGAGTGTGTAAGTTAGTTAGAAGGTGTATGCGTGTATGCCAGTGAGAGAGAGTGTGTATTAGTGAGATTGTGTCAGTGACACTGCAAATGTAATTATTGCAATTTTTAAGAAACTGCAATAATTACCGTTCAGGGTTAACTCCTCTAGTGGCTATGCATGGAGACGTCCAGCATTACGCAAAACCTAGCGTCATGGAAATACCACTGCTAGCGCGGCAATTGACGAGCGAAGGCGGACCCAAGCCAGCAAGAAAGACATTGGTGCCGGACCCAGGTAAGTGACAGAAGGGGTTTTAACCATGCACCATGATGGGGGTGCGCTTGACAGAAGGGGAAGCTATAGTGCCAGGGTAACACGTTTGTTTTCCTGGCACTATAGTTTCCCTTTAATGCTTACTCAGTGCGTCTCTTTCCCTAAATGTCTCTTCACTGTAATTCAGAGTTTAGTGAATAAACATCTGAGGGAATGTAGTTGCATTCATGCGTGGGCGGCAAAATGGATTGTTACCAAAACTAAACAGCTGCATACCTAGAAATCCTCACCACATGAGATAATACCAGCAAATCCATAAAACTTTAACATGCTGTAGCTCAGGTATGTATTCTCTGATCAGGGCACTATTTTAACACTGAGGATGCTTGGTGACCAGCTATCTTGGAATATTTGTGTGGACGCGGTCCAGGGAAAGTGGGTTCTGGGTGAGGTTTTATACAGCATGCCTCTAGGTGTGTGAGGATACAGCAGGGGGTATTTGTTAACTGGGACTAACTTAATTAAGACCCAGACAGAGTGTTGTCAGGGAGGGGAATTATACACTGTCCCTTACATTAAGGGGCAATCCATATTCCTGTGTATAAATAGCTGTGCTATGCATCATAAAGTGTCAGTTTACTCTCTACATTCCATTTTGACTAATGTGTGGGCGAAACAAAAGGCTATAATCACTGCTGCTATACAGGAGATATGGTATTCCGAAGAAAGAGAGCTATAGCCTGGTACAGTGGAAAAGGTCCTCAGAGATCCCAGTCCAGCTTCAGTGATTGAGTTTGAAGTGCTCCAAAGTCCCCTGGTAGCAGCAAGGAAGCTGACCTAACAGATGTACTCAATTGGAGTACAGGAGCCCTGTCACAGTTATTATTCATTTATGTATTATTTTTGTTTTGTTAAGCATATTCTTTTAACTGCTATTATAATGGTTAGGGGAAAAGGGGGAATTTTATAAACTATGAACAGCAGTGAATTGAATTTTTTTTTTTTTTTTTATTCTTTAGGTTTACAAGAGGCCTGTTATGCCATGAAAACTAATACAGGCAATGCGAAGTACATAACGTCATGACATTGGGTATACTGCACAATTTTTATAATAAAACATGGTCATACATAAAATGTCAGTAGGTGTGGTAGTATGAGCATCAATGTAAGCAGGCGAGGTAACTGACCTATTGTTAGGCTTAATAGTATAGCATAAAATAACGTGAAAATAAAATAACATGAGCACGAGGCAGAGAATAACGTTTTTGCCACTGGTTAGAAACCTAAACATATAAAAAACAGAAGAAACAAATACCATTGTGTAAGGCAATGAGTATGAGAGTGGCATCAGCTTCTGTCACAGTTATCGCTAAATTGCGGTATTTGAGCTTCTGGTTCTGCCTAAATCTGACAGATAATCACCTGTTTTCCATGCAGATTGTTCACGGGTGGCCCACTTAATTTCTCCCCACTGACCTAGGGCCAATGTGCAGTCCCACCCAGCCAATTCATACATCTCTCAGTGAGCCACATACAGGACCTGAGTCTGGTATCTGCATCCAGGCGTGTTCTTGTCACGATTTGTGAGTGCCCAAAGCCAGGGTGAGCGAGTTGTGTGCCAACCTCTCTTGCCGTTTTGTGGCCCATGCAGGTGGTATTTCACTGGGTGTCCAGATCTTTGGCGGTGATGCCTTTTATGAGGCACCTACCTCCACTTTTGGATATCACCCCTCGTGGCTCAGCTGAGAATTGCTTTGCTGCGGGTAGGCTAGGACCGTGCCCGCGGTGGGAGGCCCCCGTGTCCCATGGTAGTTGTGGACAAGTGAGGTGAGGGTATGGGAGCGTGCAGCTATTCGGGCCCAGAAATCATTGCACACCTTATCAAAATTGGTTTCAAAGCGCTGCATCCATTCCCGGCTCTCTGGGCTGGCTGTCTGCTCTGCGGGCTGTGATGCGGCGTCCATCTTAGATCAGACACGCGGTCTTTGGGTACTGATGATTTCAGGCTTTTCGTTAGTGTTTCCAGTGGGGACTGGGCAACTCCCACCGGCCCAAAGGGATGGGAAGCGGGGTCTTCTGTGGCTGCACGTCGGGATGCTTGTCCCCAGGTGGGAGATTGTCCGCCTCTCCCAGCCGTCGGGTCCACAGTCTCGGTAGGCCGCAGGGCAAGCAGACTCAGAGTGTCTAAATCACTGTTTTTGGGAGACCTCGTGTCCATGTCGGTAGTTGTGTCTCTTGTGCTGGTTTTGGGGTACTCTGGCGCTATTTTGTTCGATTCAGGTAAGATTAAGAGTTATGCTGGCAGGAGCTCCCTTGAAACATGTCTGGCCAGCTTGCGAGTCAGGAGCCGCCCCCTGTGAATTAAATTCTGAACTGAAAAAGCTGGGACAAAATAACTGGAGACGGTTTGAAAAGAGCTGAACTGGGACATTTAACCACCTCAGCCATTTTAGCTTTAATTTACAGATCAGTATTCAATTCAATTAATTTTACCGTGAGTAAACCATAAAGAGGTTTTTTTAAATCATATTTATCTACAAATCAATTTGTGATGACATACGACCACACTAATAGTGAAACAATTGGTTAAAGCAGGGCTGTCCAACCTGCGGCCCCCCAGATGTTGCTGAACTACAACTCCCATGATTCTTTCAATTAAAAAGATAGCCAGGGAATCATGGGAATTGTAGTTCATCAACATCTGGGGGGTCGCAGGTTTGACAGCCCTGGGTTAAAGGAACACTATAGGGTCAGGAACACAAACCTGACCCTATAGTGTTTAACCCACCATTTAGGTGCCTTGTCCTCCCTTAGCCCCCATATAAAAGTTTAAAACTCACCTTATTTCCAGCGCCGCGTGGGTCCACCAGCGTTGGGCCTGCCCCCTTTGTGACGTCATCAAAATTGCCTATTTTTTGCCAATCCATAGGGAAAGCATTAGATTGGCTAAAATCTGCACGGGGCGGGGCCAAATGCCATTTTGGCCAATCAGGACCTTCTCAAAGAGATGCATTGAATCAATGCATCTCTATGAGGAAAATTCAGCGTCTCCATGCAGAGCGTGGGGACGCTGAACATCAGGGTTTCTTTTTCCGCAGCCCTGACCCAGTAAGCACCTACAGTCGCCATCTAAGGAGTGGCCACTTGGAGGTGTCCCTAGAGGCAATGTAAATACAGTCTTTTCTCTAAAAAGGCAATGTTTGCATGAAAAAAAGCCTGAAGGGAACTAATATACTCACCAGAACCACACAATTAAACTGTAGTTGTTCTGGTGACTGTAGTTTACCTTTAATCTCCCACTGCAATTTAATATGATTGCCATTGGGAGTTTTAATATTAAAAATGCAAAATAGCTCAGGTGTTAATATTTTTGGAATGTAGGTAATTTTTAACCCCTTAAGGATCAAACTTCTGGAATAAAAGGGAATCATGACATCTCACACATGTCATGTGTCCTTAAGGGGTTACGAGCCTTTGCATGAAAATCTAATTTACTCTGTGTTTCCTTATTATTTCGCCAAAATTAGAATAACATTATCATATCTATAATTTCATACTCTTTACTTTTAAAGTTCCTTAAAATCCATACCACCTGCTAGCAGTAGAAAATATTGTAAACTGTGCACCCTTTCTAATTCCTTCAGTGGTAATAGTATGTATAAAGCGGGATCCACTATTTAAAGAAAATAAATAGATTAGCAAGATGTTTGTCAGTCTCTTTTAATATACTGATTTACAATAAGAAACTAAATAGATTTTTGTATTTTGTAGGTTACTTGAAATTAAATAATTTGGATTGTTCCATCTGAGTGTTGCAATCTTTTGTCCCAATAAGCAAGTAATAGCCATAGTGCTTTATTTGATATTGATTGATTCCTTCTGCATCAGAGTCAGATCCAATTTTGTCATTCAAAGAGGAAGACTATGGAGGCTAAAGGTTCGTAGCTATGGAGGCTAAAGGTTCGTAGCATCCCATTTTATTTGGGAATGCGCTTGGAAATCAAAGGAATTTCTCAAACTAACTAAACCAAAGATAAAATTTATGCTTAAATTACCAACAGAGCAATACAAACTCTACAAAAAATAAACAAAACTAATTTTGGTCTAGTGATAAACATAAATTACAAAGTCAAGTGATATTATTTCAATTTGACGTGTATCTACAGGTAGAAACATAAATAGATGACATTGTGTACCAGTGATACCCTAATAGATAGGGTATGTCTGGGCATTCGTGATATACCCATTACACACGTATAAGCCATTATTATTATTTTTGCTACAAAGAACCATTAATTATATTTCCATGTTCATTTACTAAAAACGTCTGAGTTATGATTTGTTGGTGATTTCAGGATTTCAGGATCCAAGGAGGAAGAAGATACATTTCTGGTATTAACTAACTATGTGACCAGTTGAGAATCAGATATTAACAATGAAAATAATCTTGGGGTGTGGAAACTGGATTACCACCATCTGTACACCTTACTGAATTCTTCAGAACTGAGGACAATGAATAAAATAAAAATAGTTTGAACTTCGGTTGGCTAGAGAGCTTTTATACAAATGTTTGGATGTTTGTTTCTTAGAAAATAATGTAGCAAGGGAGAAAACAATCTTAGATATGGGAGCAGAACAAGTTAAATAATTTTTAGTTGCAAAAGGAGCTGACCAAAATCTTATGCAAATCAAAATAATGTAATGATAAGATGCAATATTTCAACATGCAAACAAACAAGTGGGAAATTGGTTATATAATTACAAACATCCCAAAATGCAGTACCTAATTTCAGGGAGGTGGCTGCACTCCCCTCATGCGCACCCCCACATACCCCTTCATCCACACACAGTCACACCCAACATATAATGACTACTTACACACACTATTAACACACAGACACACACAGATATACACTGCCACACATAGATATATGCACTGGAAGATACACCCAGATATCCACACTGGCACTCACAAATATACACACACTCAGAAGCACACACTGGCACATACACAGATACACACTGACACACACACACACATATATAAACACTGGCACATACACACAGATACACACTGAAACACAGATACATACTGGCACATACACACAGATACATACTGGCACATACACACAGATACGCACTGACAAAAAGATACACACTGGCACATACACACAATCTGACACATATGACAACCACCTGTTATCTTACATTTTGAAGTCTGGGCTGAGGCTGATGGGAGTGAGCATGTAGCCTGTGATGCTGCCTCCTTCTCCCTCCCACATGGCAGTCTTTTCAGCTTGGAGGAAGTGACCTACCTCCCACTGGACAGAAACTGCAGGGACCCGGTCTGGCACCCAACTGGACATCTGCTCAGAAATAACTCTCATCGAGTGAGTATTCAGTGGGGGCAGTTATTGATTGAATTTATCATATGTAATATCCTGGAAATCAAACACACACAATCTGACATACATTGTATGCCAGATTGTGTGTATGATTTCTGGGATATTACACATGGTATGCGGGTGTCAGGGAGTCTCTCGAGCCTACTGGGAGACTTAGGATGTCTGTAATTAGCCAGTAAAATAAGGAAACACACCCAACTATTCAAATAACAATTTAAGGATGCATGGTCCTTATGATTTCAAATGGTTTCCTTAAAAAGTATCAATGTTTTGACTCTCTTTTTCAAGCAATCTAATTACAACTTTAAGTAATCTTGATTAGGCATGTGACCAAAGAAGCATGATTAGCCGCTACGAAGTGATCATTGCTGGCGTAATAATTACCACTGTGACAATAACGACAAGAATGAACAAAGTGCAATGTGCTAGAAATGCAGCTTAATTTCAAAGTATAGCTAGTAATTATATATATATACAAAATATGCCTAATTATTAAGGTGCATTCATATAAAAAAACTAAGTTAAAAAATGCTCTGTAATTCTCATAATAAAATCCTTTTTGATAAAAGTTTGAAAAGTCAACATGAATATATTAGGAAAAGAGAGATTTTAAACAACCCTTAACATCACCACCTGTCATGGTAAGCAAGGGGACATATCTACTAAACAGGAAACAGAGAGGGATATTCACATTAACTAAAAATTAGCAACTGGGCAGCCATTGCCAGTTTTTAGAAAGGCCCCATCTCATGGGGATGAGTTTTGTAAAATAATCCGTGGGCATCGTCTAGGACTTAAAGAAACACTATAATGTCAGGAATACAAACATGTATTCCTGTCACTATAGTGCTGGTGTGGCTGTTTAGGTGATCGCCTCCCCTCCGATCACAGTAAATAGCTGGTTTTACTCACCTTTTCTCCCATGCTGCGCCAGTCTTGCTACAGCCGCCTCTGCTCCCTGGCTGAGTTCCGCACCCATAGGTGGGGATAGGAGCTATTTAATAAGCAAAGAGGTGGATGTCCTATTGTCTGCCCCCACACCCTCACCCATGGCCTTTGGGCAGTGAGATATTAAATGTGATCAAGGTGGTGAACATGACTCACTGCCACCCAAAGTTAGCGCCAATTCACATTTTTATTCTCTAAGTAAATAGCCAACCTCAATAAAAAGTTGCCCCAATTCTCAAAATAAAGGATGAAAAAAATTAAAAACCACCATAACAAAAATTAATCCATGAATGAGCTCTCAAGGCAGAAGAAGTCTTGAGAAAAGTTTCCCCACACTTTTTAAAATCTAAAGTTGGTTAGTAAGCAAAGACTGTGAACAACATCCAGATTGTGTAGTCCAAGTGGCCCAGTACTGCAGTGAATGTTTTTGCTAATATGAAGCCATTTTGACTTTAGTGAATAACCCTGCACAGAGTTAGATATCTAAATATCTAAATTACAATATGCTCTGCCTTTAAAATATTAAATAATTTTATAGCAGGTGTTTTAAAGCATCTGTTTGATCTGCAACAGGCAGATTTTTCAAAGGATTAGGAGAATAAAATATTTCATAACTTTCACTATAGCTTTGAAAGGTCAGCAAAGAAGAGGTGAATAGCTTTTAACTATCCAACGCTTTGTACTCAAATAATACACTTGACATTCTTTTAAACTATTCTGTAGTGTGCTATATTTGCTTAGTGACCTCCTCCACAAAAAAAAAAAATGTCTGTATTTGCAACAGCTTATTGAATGTAATGTTATTTTCTTTTTGTTTTTTGGGAGAAGATTGTAATTTTGTTTTCCAATTTTGGGTTAATGTAATAAATATTTCTTATCCTCTGTCATCAGTGTCAAAGGATAATATTTTAGTATATCTGAATAATTTTTGGATAAGTTATGCTAGAAGGCAAGTTGGTCTTAAGAAATCTATTCTATTAACAAACTTAATAAATAAATTTTTTATTTGGACGAATAAAGTTCTGCGATCCATACGCTGCATCTTGAAACCATTTAGCAGATAACTCCCAAAATTGGTACCCTTGTGGCACTGCCATATTTAACACTACCAAATTAAGGAATTGTGTAATAGACAGCTCCCTCATTTGGTATTTATGTAGCAATCCCACATAAGGATTATGGAGCTCTCCACTAAGAAGCTAAAATATAAAAATTACAAAAAGCCCTTTCTTTTCTTAATTTTGGTCTTTCAGTCAGCTTACTAAGTATTAGTAATAAAGGGCAGGGGGCAGAATTCAGAATTTATCTATTATTATTAGCCCTTACACCCCGCCTTTGCATGGGGGGATAGGTCCCTTTCCAATATTATATATAGAGCTTCCACCAGTCGCTAAAGACACAGACAGACACATATAGGTTTACATGCATACACAGGTATGCCAGCACACAGACAGACACACAAAGACATGCTTACAAACCATAAAAAAGATACTGGCTACCTTCCATATTTCTTGGAGGCTGTCATGTCATGCATGAAGTGGTGGTAGGGCATAATGAAATAACAACTAACTGCTTTCTTTCAAAATAAACAGTGAAGAAAACTTGTGAGTAATTATGGCCAACTATATTTTGCTAAAATACTAAATCCATTCAGTGACAAACCAGTAATAAATATTGCATAAATCCTATGCAGAATAGCTCAAATTCTAAACACAAAGAACCCAAGTGCAGTAACCATGTCTGTAGTCATACCATGTCTTGTCTAAAACAATATTTGTGAGTACACCAGATTACCTGCATTAAGAAAGTCAGAGCATTGCAGGTGGAATTATTTTTGCCTAATGTAAATTTGATTAAATATCATAGACTTGGAAGAACTCTATGTGACAGAAGCTTCCATGCCATGGCTTGAAGGCGATCCTTCTGCCAACAGAATATGGGCCTAGTCCCAAGAACCCATAAAAGGGGTTATTGTCACTGTGGTGGGCCTCAGATGCTTAATGTAATTCCCAGTTGGACTTGGTGATCTCTCTACTCATTTTACACTCGAAACACCCTGGATGTGACAACCTACTGGTTGGTCTGCTTTCAGAAGAGCTCCATTGCAGACACGGCCATCCCAGGTGCCTGAGAGATCATAAGAGATCAAAGAGGGCATGGTTGTCTTTATTTACAGAGGAAACAATGAAGCCAGAGAGGAGCAGACAGGAAGCTGTATCAGCCAGTCCGATGGTCAGAGCTAGCAGCAAAGGAGCAAACTGAAGTGTCATGCCAAAGGTTATCAGCCAGAAAATGCATGAATAGGTAGCAGAATGCCAGAGGCCAAATGTCAGAAACAAGAAGCATGGTCAGGGTCAAAGCCAAAGGTCAAAAACTGATAAGTTTTACCTGGAATCAGGAACCAGAAATCAAGGATCAGGAACCAGGACACTAGGATACTACAGAAAGCCCCAGAACAACAAGGCACTAACCAAGTGCAGTGATCGACTATGTATAAGCTGATCACATGATTGGCCTCCAAAAAGCCCCAGTGATTATAAAGGAGGAGACTGAGTGCCAACTTGGCTATTCCACAGTGCATCTTCTCTGTCCCTCCAGGCCTACAATCCCCTCTGCATGATGTGCCGGCATCCACGTGGTGGTCACGATCTTGCCATGGCAGCCGTGTCTATGCTGAGCCTGGTGCTGGACAGCATAGAAGAGAGCCATGGGAGAAGTGATGAGAGTGTGGAAAGTCGAGGGTGCCCGAGACTCCAGTGGGCCGCCTCCAGGATGCCAAGGGCGCCCTGAGACAGGTATGTGCTGGAGGGGGATGTGACACTGGAACTTTTCCTTGGTTAGAAACTCTGCTTTTTGGAGACTAGGACTAAGCCTACGCATGCCTGGAACTCATCGCTGCATAAGAGAATACCCAGTAAACCTGCAACCCAGTAAAACTTTTTTATACTGCATGCACGTGCTTGCGTGTATCAGAGTATGTATATACAGGGTGGGCAAAAATTCATGGTAGGATTTGACATGTAAATAACAGTACATTTTCATTTCCTTTGCAGTATTATACAACTTATCTGAATCACTACACTATCAGAGGTCTACTTGTGACTGTTTACTCTTGTTCCATTTCTCATATGTGGAGCCATTGAGAAATTTTGACGTAAACTGCACCATTGTACGTTATGTTAGAGCTTATAGGAAGCACTCTTAAATCTGAGTGACTATTTCTTGCTTTCTATAAGATCTTTGTTCATCATAACATAATACAGTACACTATTGGTATATTGGTATCTTGTCTTGTTCTTTTCTTTCCTTACATGGTTGAACTTAGGAATATTGACAAATACAGAGAGCAAACTATAGGCAAAAAACCTGAACGTTTTAGCCCATTTGAATTGTCTGCTACCCATTTATAGTTCCATTTAACAGAGAGGATTGACCTATTTTCCTTTGTATTATAAATAGTTTTTAAAAATCTTGGCAGCCTGGGGGTTAATTATATTTTGGCTGGCCAATACTTGCTAGCCAGTTGCCACATTATAAAATTAAATTAAAAATGAATTAATTAAATCCTATGGGGGTCATCATATTACCATAATGCAGGATGTAAACCTCCTTATGCCAACATGCAGCAGGTGAGGGCATTAAAACATTAAAAACTATCAACCGGCAGCCATTAATGGGATTTTAAGCTAACCAATCAGAGTGCTCTGAAAGTTATGTCTCGAGAAAATTGAGACTTCTCTCGCAACTTGGCTGTCAGAGCATTCTGATTGGTTTCCTGACCAACCAATCAGAGAGCTGTTGGTCAAATTGCAGAGCATGGGACATTTTCTGACAAATTGTGATAGCTATCACAGCTTGGGAAAGCCTATATACTTATATATACGTTTCCTCACTGTCAGAGTCCTCCATGAGTGAAGATGGATTATTTTTTTGTTGAGGTGCATTTTGTTTTTGTCTTTTCATTTTTTTTTTCTATTGGGCTTTTCTAAATTTGAATTAGTGGCGTCAGTGACTACGGCTATTCATGTAGCCTTTCTTGCGGCTGAAGATTAGTATAAAGTAGAAAAAAGAAAGCTTCTGATGGTAAGTATATATTTTTTTTACATGTTTTAAATTAATTGGCCTTCTCCTCACTATTACTAGGGTGTGTGGGAATAGGCAGGGAATATAATTCATTTTAAGTGGTGTCTTTGGGATTGAGGACCCTCCTATTTTATGATTAATTAAGGCCCCCACCTGCAAACCATGAGTGGGGGCTGGAAGTGGAGACAATAGTTCCTCCCTTTATTACATTTAAGGCTGCATCTGTGGCTCTTGGGTGGAGTACAGGGGAGGGGACAATAGATACCCTATTTTTTATGAGATATGGATGGTAGCCACTAGGTCCTCCTCCTTTAGCCTCTAGAGGTACAACCTACCTAATTGGACCACCAGGGGCACTATGTCCCCTCTGTTATTCTACAGGCCTTTTCCAGCAACTATGCAATAATGATGGTGCACTTGCAAGTTGTAATGTTTAGTAGATATGATCTAAACTACTTCATGGCAGGTGGGAGCATAAGGAAATTTACAACCTCCATTCTAGTAATATGGGGGCCTTTTTTAAACATATATATTTTTATCTATTTAATGTGGCATCTAGCTAGCAAGCGCTGGCCAGTCATTACATAATTGTTAACTGTTTTTAGCTAACTAAATCCGGGCCGGGATTTGCAGCATTCAGTCAGTATTTCAGCCATCCTGGGGCATTTGGTCCAGCTTCAATCCTGACCAAATTCAGGACCATTTGTTGCCTGATTTACAAAAATTCCGGACATTATTGCATTCTATTAACAATATCCAGATTTTGCAGTCCAAATGGCCCCATACGCAGCAGGGTCAATTTATCGAATTCAGTATGGTGCCATTTGGACTTTAGTGATAGTACTGTAAAACATTCTATTAATTATAAAATTTCATTATTATAATGAATAAATAAGAGTTTAATGGATATAATTATGTAGAGTGCTCATTACCATTAACTCCAGAATATGAATACATTTTTTATGTGTGACATTTGTCTAAAACTATTATTTGCGATATTTTGTGATATGTGATCATTTTAAAATTTTAATCTACATGGAAAGACACATATAAATTTTCTAATGTCTCCATTCCTCCTCTGATATATTTTCATGATGTCTTTTTATTACATGGTGGGGAATTTCCACATTCTCATTAATTATACATTAAGGAGAGATTTTATTTTATAAATTTTATTAGACACATTATATGCAAATGCTCGGTTAAATTGAAGTCTCTTTATAGATATATTCACTTAATATGATCTGATTTACATACAGATATTTTACATAGGAGTATATCATTTATATTTCCACTCATATATGAAGATATGTTTCAAATACTTATGATCATTAATTGGAAGCATAATTTGTAAATGTGTTTAAATATTTACCCTGGTCAACTCAAAGACTAGTATAAGTGCTAAGAGAACATCAGCACAATCATATTACTAGACAAAAACATCCTAATTCCCTTTTGGCATTAAATTATATCTATTTATTTAGATATTTAATGGAACACAATCTTTTTACTCCTTCACTACCAACTTATTTGCAAAGTAATAATCACTAAAATTCACGTTTTATCTGTTCTGTGTAGTAATGTGTAAATATATTTTGCATGTCAGTGCACATAATTAGCATTTTATCTAATTAAAAAATTACAGATTCATTGTGATCCTTATTTTGTGCAAAGTGAAAAAACTGAAACAAACTGCAGAATAATGGCAAATAAACAAGGATGTAAAATACATTGCTAGACTTGGAAATGTAGTTTTGTCAGGAGAGCTATTCGTTAATTTGAGCCGATCAACTATTTGGCTAAAAAAAAGTAATTTCAAGCTACCACATGCCCTAATCCTTTAACAAAAGAAACGTCCAAAAGCCAGGGCATTTTGTTTGTTTCGGGATTTAGGGTTAACTAAAAACAGGGGGATAACAGATCACTGTCTACTACATACAAACATAGAAACACAGAAACATAGAATGTGACAATGGATAAGAACCATTCGGCCCATCTAGTCTGCACTCTCATAGATAGGTCACACAGAATTACATGGGGGAAGTATAAAACTTACTCTGTACTAATGTGGTGGTCATATTGTCCCCTGCAGGCTTTTATTTAATTTCTTTTTAACGAATAACAGTTACTTGTTAAAAAAAAACATCAGTTATCCTCTTCAATTTATAACCCTCACTTGCCAGCATTGAGAGGCTACAAAAATGTAATTGGTTTGACCAATTTTCATTTAAAATGCTATTCTGCAAATAAAGTTTGGATGAGCTGAACCAAAGCATGGCTGATTTTTGGCATTTCTGAATAGTTTTTCAACCAAGACACATTTTTCCACCATGGACATGTCTATTAATTTCTTTATTTGTACATGTTTAACATAGTAAGAGACATGTATACTAGTGGTCTGGGTATGCATGTATATCGGTAAGCATGGGTGTAAAAACTGGGGAGGTGGGGAGGAACAAATCCCCCCCCAGAAGATCTGATATAGCTTTTAAGATCATATGTTTACTTTTAAGAAAGATAAGACAAACAAAACACGTTAAAAGTCTTGGTTACCCCATTTTACTAATAGAATCCCTAGTTATAGGATATCATTTTGGCTGTAGAAAACTACATAATTTAATGTATGCTCCCTAAATTGAGCTGAGATTTTGTGTGTGTCAGGTGGGGGGATATACTGGAAGCAACGTCACCCTTGATAGCACTCGTTGATATATAAGGTTTATACATCAGTAAAACCATATAACAGGTGGAAAATTAATTTTGTTTGTTATTTCCTAAATGATCATTGCAATACATGTAGATATTGGCAATGTTTTTCTCCAAAACAATTTCTCTAACATACAAACATAGGATTTTTTTTAAGCTCTTCCTCAATAAAAACTCCACCTTAGATCCCACAGAAATCATTGCAGAAATCATCAAAGTGTGTTTAACTACTATATGGATACTACTGTATTATTTATTTATTTTTTGCCTAATTTAAAATCACATTGTACATTATTCTACAATTTTTCGCATTGCTTTATTTATGCTTGGTATTCGTTATATTCTATTCAAAATTATCAATCAAACCAATTTTATTCAGTTAGGACATCTGGCATTGTCACGCCACTGAAATGCTATTTATGCCGTTTTAACAGATGTTCTATGTGTACTGCACTTGACTGATCAAGGGATATACACAGCTTCATTCTTTGTTAGAAGCATTATGTCATATGTATTTTTCATGAGCCTTTTTTTATTTTCTGTGGTATATTAAAATATAAATATGTTTTGACTGAAAAAACATCCCCTCGTATAAAGGAAGATTAACCCATGGGGTTACAGTTTTTTTTTTCTATAAGCTTTTTTCCATATTTGCTAGCATGTTTGTCAAATATAAAGGAAATTAAAATCTCTATATCTGAGCCAGGAACATCACAAGGCATCTTACATATCTTGAGGGTGGATATATAGATTGATCGTGTATGGCCAAAATTACTCAATAATTGCACGGACTACTAATCAATAACAATTTACAAGAGACATACAGAAAAAATATTTAAATAAACGTAATGCATTCTGTGAATAATACCTGCTTTAGCGAAGTTTGAAGAGAAGAAGAGGAATATTTGGATTTCATATAAATGTTATAAAGATTGAGTGCAATACTCATTGCCATGAAAAAGGCACAACGGGTGTGTTTTGTAAAGTCTGTAAAGTCGGTTTATCTTCTGTAAACTAGCTTATTGGAAATAGGGATTCACATTTTCACAAAGAGGGGATTTAAGCAAATGGACATTTGTCAGGAAAACACTCACTCAGATGATAGAATGGAATTATTCCTTGCATCAATCAGTGAAATGTTTACACTATCTTATGGTTTCATATTCATGTCTCGATTTAATATTGTTGGGCTGGATAAGATTTTCAAATGAATTAATGCTTTTGTATAAACGTATAAATGAATAAACTATCTAATATTATGAAAAATAGTGTTATCGCGAATCCTAAATTTTCCGCAAATGTTCGCGAACCGGCGAACCGCGCGAACCGCCATTGACTTCAATGGGCAGGCGAATTTTATAAACAACAGGGACTCTTTCTGGCCACAATAGTGATGGAAAAGTTGTTTCAAGGGGACTAACACCTGGACTGTGGCATGCCAGAGGGGGATACATGGCAAAACTCCCATGGAAAATTGCACAGTTGATGCAGAGTCTGCTTTTAATCCATAAAGGGCAGAAATCACCTAACATTGACACCTGTCCTCAAAGCCCAGCCCTGATACACACTGACACAGAGCAGAATAGAGACTGTTCCCCCTACATAGGGACACTTGGCAGATATTGATTGACACCTGTCCTCAAAACCCCTGATACACACTGACACAGAGCAGAATAGGGACTGTTCCTCCTACATAGGGTCACTTGGCAGATATGGATTGACACCTGTCCTCAAAACCCCTGATACACACTGACACAGAGCAGAATAGGGACTGTTCCCTGTCCACAGAGACCATGATACACACTGACACAGAGCAGAATAGAGACTGTTCACCGTCCACAGAGACCATGATACACACTGACACAGAGCAGAATAGGGACTGTTCCCCCTACATAGGGTCACTTGGCAGATATGGATTGACACCTGTCCTCAAAACCCCTGATACACACTGACACAGAGCAGAATAGGGATTGTTCCCCCTACATAGGGTCACTTGGCAGATATGGATTGACACCTGTCCTCAAAACCCCTGATACACACTGACACAGAGCAGAATAGGGACTGTTCCCCCTACATAGGGTCACTTGGCAGATATGGATTGACACCTGTCCTCAAAACCCCTGATACACACTGACACAGAGCAGAATAGAGACTGTTCCCTGTCCACAGAGACCATGATACACACTGACACAGAGCAGAATAGAGACTGTTACCCCTACATAGGGTCACTTGGCAGATATGGCGGGGTCGTGGGAGGGGGAGGATGACTTTCACCTCTTCCCCTGTTAGATTCCCGTTGTGCTGTGACATCACCCTTATACGCTGTGTAAAGCATACTATTTAATTTGATCAGCATGGCTACTTGAGTTTTTATAGTTTTCACGCTGCTTGTAGTTTATATATGGTTCACAAAAATCAAACAAACGATAAAGTAAACGTGTAAGGATTCAGAATATTCTTTCAAACCCTTACACATTGTGTGTACGTATTTTTTGTCTTAAGTTTGTGGCTTTAAAGAGGTTTAGGTTGTTTCTATGATGTGCATAACATGTTCTTGTAAATGTTTGTTAAATTTTTCCTGGAATTGTAATTTTTCAATCTGAATAAAGATAGTCAAATCCCTGATACACACTGACACAGAGCAGAATAGGGACTGTTCCCCCTACATAGGGTCACTTGGCAGATATGGATTGACACCTGTCCTCAAAACCCCTGATACACACTGACACAGAGCAGAATAGAGACTGTTCCCTGTCCACAGAGACCATGATACACACTGACACAGAGCAGAATAGAGACTGTTCACCGTCCACAGAGACCATGATACACACTGACACAGAGCAGAATAGGGACTGTTCCCCCTACATAGGGTCACTTGGCAGATATGGATTGACACCTGTCCTCAAAACCCCTGATACACACTGACACAGAGCAGAATAGAGACTGTCCCCTGTCCACAGAGACCATGATACACACTGACACAGAGCAGAAAAGAGACTGTTCACCGTCCACAGAGACCATGGTACACACTGACACAGAGCAGAAAAGGGACTGTTCCCCCTACATAGGGTCACTTGGCAGATATGGATTGACACCTGTCCTCAAAACCCCTGATACACACTGACACAGAGCAGAATAGGGACTGTTCCCTGTCCACAGAGACCATGATACACACTGACACAGAGCAGAATAGAGACTGTTCACCGTCCACAGAGACCATGATACACACTGACACAGAGCAGAATAGGGACTGTTCCCCCTACATAGGGTCACTTGGCAGATATGGATTGACACCTGTCCTAAAAACCCCTGATACACACTGACACAGAGCAGAATAGAGACTGTTCCCTGTCCACGGAGACCATGATACACACTGACACAGAGTGTCCGCGTGAAATAGGGCCGTGAGTAATGACGTTACGGGTAGCCTGCCCATAGTATCGCATAGGGTGGAAGAGCTGATAGGACATCTGAAACGTATTGGGATGGAGATGCTTAATTGTTCTCCAAAATGCTTGACACCACCCCATAGTGAATCTCTGCAAACTTTAATACCATCAGAGGAGGAAGAATGTGGCAGCCCACTGGGATTATTCGAAAAATTTCAAATTGATGATTTTCCAGACCCTGGGGTTGACATTAGTCCAGATTTACATCTAGTGACCCATGAGGATGTTCCAGGCACTACTTGTGAAATAAAGACAGATAATAAAGTGAATGATCCTTCTCCTTGGGACTTGCACCCTGTCGTTGAAGGTGGAGTAGGCAATGGCAAGAGCATGCTGTGGGTAGTCAGTGCAAACACTCTCTTCCCGGTGAATAATGAGGAGACTAACTATGATGACGTTATTTGCGTTGAAAGTAATGATGCCAGAGATCTTTTGAAACCATATGGAAGGAACGAATTGGTTAAAAGAAAGACAAGAGACCACCTGCATATAGACAAGAATACGCATAAGAGAAAGAAGAGAACAGGTGAAAAAGAGAAGCTGCAGACTGCCTATCTGCAAATAGTTGAGTTATGTCCTGAAGATGTCCGTGTTACCACAGTGCAGACTCTGTTTGATACACTACTGAGGAGAGTCAGAAAAACCCCAGATCTTCACGTATTGGATGAGTCGGTGCGTGGAGTTGCAGAGAACGTAGAACAAGAAATATTTAAACTTTTCCTGTGTACTGACAGCAGATATAAGAATAAATACCGGATCCTCCTTTTCAATTTGAAGGACCCTAAAAATCAGATCCTGTTCCGTCGTGTGGTCCTTGGTGAAATCACCCCACAGTGTTTGGTTCTAATGAGTGCAACGTAAATGGCTGCACAGGAGCTGGCCAACTGGAGAATTCAAAAGAGAAAACATGCACTGGAACTAATCGAGAAAGAGGAAAGACAGCCATACCAGATTCAGATGACAAAGCTGACACACAAGGGGTTAATTGAAATTGATACCGTGCCCGATCAGAACTTGACCCTAGAGGATCTGTCTGATTCTGTGTGGCAGCCTCAGGATTCTCAGCAGGATTGCATCTCAGAGAAAAGGGACACAACATCCCAACACAAGAGCCACCTTTTAGATCAGGACTGCCTTATATGCAAAGGGCTGATAAACCCCCCAGGTGATGCTGACTTAAGCCAATGGGTAATTACCAAGAAACCAGAGAAAATATGGAAACACCATATAACTAATGGCAATCAACATTCTTCATGCATTGAAAAGAAGAACAAGAAATTGTATGATCCAGATACTAGACTCACAGATCCAGCAGACTCAAGTGTGTGGAAGGGATTCCTTCACATGTTCTCTATAAAGCAGTTTAAAGTTACAGCCACGCCAGAGTCTGGTTATAGCAGTCATCTTTGCCAGGATTTACCAAAAGTGTTAACATCCGAAGGATGCATTTTGCAAGAGTCTGTTTGGGAATATGTGGATCGTATCTGGCCAGAGTGCACCAAGGACATGTGTGTGATCCGACTGAATCAAAGAACGTCAAGTGATGCAGTTTCATATGCTCGGCTGTATTCTTATCTTAATCGGAAGCTGAGATATGCAATCATCAGAAGTCATGGCATGGAGGCGTTCCTAGTGCCTCTACCTGCCGGCCAACCCATCCCTCAAAGATTGCGTCCTTTGGGAGGTCCAGGTTTGGAAGACAACCATCCTATTCTGCTTCTGATCTTGCTTCTTCCAAGCCATCCTTCCTGGACAGCTTATCCCAAAAAATCTTCCAAGAAACATAAAGAAGGTTTGGATATCCCAGATGATATTTTCTCTGACATATTAGCAGATGTTGAACGAGAGGAGAGACAAATGGCCGAGCAAGGGCTCCCTCCTCCAGGTTTCCCAAATTTTGAGCAGTGGAATCAGAATTCTGAGGATACAGGAGAGGAAGTTGGCATGCCTGAGATCATGAATATGCTCCAAAATTTGAGCAATGGCCTTCAGTTCCCAGGAGAATTCTCTGTAATTATAGGAGAGAGTCAGGGTGCTAATATTATGCCACCTCTCCATGTGCCAAATACTGTTCCAGCAGGTCTCCCATATCCATCTTTTCCATTGTATCCAGAAGCAGCCTACCCTGGCTGGCATGGTATGTTGCCCCCTACTCATGCAGTAAATCCATTGTCAATTGACCCAGCCAATCTCTTCTCTTACCCGCTTTCACAAATAATACCACCTAACTTCTTATCTGATCAACATTTTACTGCAGGACCTCAACCTTTTGCATAAATGTTGTAGTTTTGTTATATTTACGTTTTTTGTTTTTTTTTAACTGTTATGTTTTAGCGAAATATTGAAAAAAATACATGTAATGTGCTGAACATCAAAGCTGAAATTTTAATTTGTCTCAGTAAGTTGAAAGCGATACTTTCTATGGGAGTTTCAAATGTTCAATAATTGTTTTCTGAAGAAAGCATAACTGCAGCAACAACCCCATATTAAGCTGTTTGTTCAATGAACATCTATTTGTACTGAATTGAAAACTGAATGACAAAATGTAGGCAGAAAACGAATGATTTGAATATATTCTTCAAATACCAGAATTTTTTAATTTGTTTTTTAGTTCACTACTATTCTGTGTTTAGTAATGTATAAGTGTGCCAGATGTGACAAGTTTACATAGGTTAATTATAGCCACTGTTATATCTGGGCTACAAATACATGCATTTTGGCAAACACCTCAAAGCCCATGTAAGCTTTGTGTTGTTGAATTTCAGTGATTTCTTTTATGTTGCATGTGTACAGTTGTACTGTAAAATGGGTAAAGCATGGGATATGTTTTTACATTTGTATACTAAAAATTTTAATATACGTTGAAAAACAACGTAGACAAGGTAGGTGATATACCTGCCCTGACAATGCTTTGCAGACCAGGTATCAGTGGTCACATGGACCCTTGCCCCAACACTGTGTGCCAGACATGCCATGACTTCCTTTTGCACAATCAAGTACAAGTTGGGGATTGCCTTTTGTGAAAAGAAATTCCGGCCGGGTACCTTCCACTGCGGTGTCCCAATAGCTACAAATTTTTTGAACGCCTCAGACTCAACCAGATTGTATGGTAAAAGCTGGCGGGCTAATAGTTCGGACAAGCCAGCTGTCAGACGCTGGGCAAGGAGGTGACTTGGTGACATTGGCTTCTTACGCTCAAACATGTCCTTGACAGACACATGACTGTGGGCAGATGAGCGGGAACTGCTCAAGGCGGGAGACGGAGTGGCGGATGGTTGAGAGGGGGCAAGAAGGACAGCAGTGGTTGACGTGGCTGAAGATGCTGGACCAGGAGGAGGATGGCGGCTTAGAGTAGGCGTGCTGCTTGTACTCATGTGTTGATCCCATAGGCGTTTGTGATGTGAGATCATGTGCCTACGCAAAGCAGTTGTACCTAGGTGGGTGTTGGACCTCCCACGACTCAGTTTCCTTTGGCACAGGTTGCAAATGGCATCGCTGTTGTCAGAGGCAGACACACAAAAAAAATGCCACACTGCTGAGCTCTGCAATGACGGCATTCTGGTGGTGGACACAGCATGCGTTGATTGGCGTGCTGTCGGGCTGACCCCGGGTGCCGATGCATGCTGTCTGACTGTGCCACTAGCTCCTTGCGATGACCCCCCCCTGCTTCCAACTCGTCTCCTCCTCCTCTCTGTCTCCCCATCTGAACTTTCGCCCTGTTCTTCTTCTTGCCGAGCGGGCACCCACGTGACATCCATGTACGCATCGTCATCATCAACCGCTTCGCTTGTATCTGACAACTCAGAAAAGGAAGCAGCAGCGGGTACAACATCATCATCATCACACCGTACCTCCATGTGTTTAATGCTGCCTGCCTGAGACATATCCCTGTTATCTACATCCTCTAGCAAAAATGGTTGCGCATCACTCATTTCTTCAAACGGGTGTGTGAATAACTCCTCTGACATACCAAGTAAAGCGGCTGTGGTGCTAGTTTTGGTGGTGGCGGCAGGCGGGTGAGTGCTATCTTGAGAGGTGCCTGAAGCTAAGCTGGAGGAGGATGGTGCGTCAAGGTTCCGAGCGGAGGCTGTACAAGATTGGGTGTCCTGTGTTAGCCAGTCAACTAAGTCCTCAGAACTTTTCAAGTTCAGGGTACGTGGCTTCTGAAAACTGGGCATTATTCTAGGGCAAAAGGGAATCACAGCACCACGACCACGACGGCCCCTGCGGGGTGGCCTGCCTCTGCCTGTCATTTTTTGGGGGATTAGTGGTACTATGCGTGCAAGCTACTGTGAGACCAGATATGATTGGCAATGTGAACTGTAACAGTTCTGCAGAGCACACACTGTAGGCCTGAGACACCCGCTTGAAGACAAGTAACTGCTATTCAATCTATAACAGTGAAAAACAAATTTTGGTTTTAAAAGCACGCTATAGAGACACCAGATATGATTGGCAATGTGCACTGGAACAGTTCTGCAGAGCACACACTGTAGGCCTGAGACACCTGCTTGAAGACAAGTAACTGCTATTCAATCTATAACAGTGAAAAACAAATTTTGGTTTTAAAAGCACGCTATAGAGACACCAGATATGATTGGCAATGTGCACTGGAACAGTTCTGCAGAGCACACACTGTAGGCCTGAGACACCTGCTTGAAGACAAGTAACTGCTATTCAATCTATAACAGTGAAAAACAAATTTTGGTTTTAAAAGCACGCTATAGAGACACCAAATATGATTGGCAACTGTCAAAGCACGCTGGAACAGGTCTACAGAGCACACGCTGAAGTAGGCCTGACACCCAGACGCTTGCAGACAACTAACTGATCTTCTATTACAGTGAAAAAAAATGATTTCTTTAAAATCTAAAGCTTAAGCTATTGTTAAAACAGATATGAGTGGTGGCACTGACTGTGCAAATGGGCAAGGCATCCAACCTGACACAGAAGCTGGCAGGCAGGCAACTGCTCTTCTATTACAGTGAAAACAAATTATTTATTTTAAATGTAAAGCTTAACCAATTGTT
Source organism: Pelobates fuscus (assembly GCF_036172605.1). NCBI lineage: Eukaryota > Metazoa > Chordata > Amphibia > Anura > Pelobatidae > Pelobates > Pelobates fuscus. Next base: position 277,527,676 of record NC_086321.1, read on the forward strand.
AAAACAGATATGAGTGGTGGCACTGGGCAAGTAGGCGCAGTATCCAATGTGAACCTCACACAGAAGCTGGCAGGCAGGCAACTGCTCTTCTATTACAGTGGAAACAAAATTTTGGTTGTAAAAGCACGCTATAGAGACACCAGATATGAGTGGCAACTGTCAAAGTACGCTGGCAGGGTTGTGCAGGGCACACGCTGAAGGAAGGCCTGACAGAGCCGCTTGAAGGACACTGACTGTCTGCTATTAGCTTACACTGGAAACCTTTTTTCTTTGTAAAAGCACGCTAAAGAGACACCAGATATGATTGGCAACTGTCAAAGCACGCTGGCACAGGTCTGCAGAGCACACGCTGAAGTAGGCCTGACACCCAGACGATTGCAGACAACTAACTGCTCTTCTATTACAGTGAAAAAAAAATATTTATTTTAAATGTAAAGCTTAACCAATTGTTAAAACAGATATGAGTGGTGGCACTTGGCAAGTAGGCACAGTATCCAATGTGAACCTCACACAGAAGCTGGCAGGCAGGCAACTGCTCTTCTATTACAGTGGAAACAAAATTTTGGTTGTAAAAGCACGCTATAGAGACACCAGATATGAGTGGCAACTGTCAAAGCACGCTTCACAGGTCTGCAGAGCACACGCTGAATTAGGCCTGACACCCAGACGCTTGCAGACAACTAACTGCTCTTCTATTACAGTGAAAAAAAATATTTATTTTAAATGTAAAGCTTAAGCTATTGTTAAAACAGATATGAGTGGTGGCACTGGGCAAGTGGGCACAGTATCCAATGTGAACCTCACACAGAAGCTGGCAGGCAGGCAACTGCTCTTCTATTACAGTGAAAAAAATGATTTATTTAAAATCTAAAGCTTAACCAATTGTTAAAACAGATATGAGTGGTGGCACTGACTGTGCAAATGGGCAAGGCATCCAACCTGACACAGAAGCTGGCAGGCAGGCAACTGCTCTTCTATTACAGTGAAAAAAAATTATTTATTTTAAATCTAAAGCTTAACCAATTGTTAAAACAGATATGAGTGGTGGCACTGGGCAAGTGGGCACAGTATCCAATGTGAACCTCACACAGAAGCTGGCAGGCAGGCAACTGCTCTTCTATTACAGTGAAAAAAAAATATTTATTTTAAATGTAAAGCTTAACCTATTGTTAAAACAGATATGAGTGGTGGCACTGGGCAAGTAGGCACAGTATCCAATGTGAACCTCACACAGAAGCTGGCAGGCACCTGCAATTACATTACACAGGAAAAAAAAAAAGCAGCCTGATGTTATAGCCCTAAAAAGGGCTTTTTGGGGTGCTGTCCTTACAGCAGAGATCAGATGAGTCCTTCAGGATTGTAGTGGACACTGAATACCCTAGCCTAGCTATCAATTTCCCTATCTAATCAGCAGCAGCTAAACTTTCCCTCCTCTCACTAAGCATGCATCTTCCGAATGAATCGAAAATGGATGCTGGGAGGGAGGTTGGAGGGTGTGGAAGGGAGGGAGTGCTGCTGATTGGCTGGAATGTGTCTGCTGACCGAGAGGCACAGGGTCAAAGTTTGCCCAATGATGACGAATAGGGGGCGGATCGAACTGCGCATGTGTCCGCCCGCCGCGGCGAACGCGAACATGCTAATTTCACCGGGAACTGTTCGCCGGCGGACAGTTCTGTATATCACTAATGAAAAATATAAAAATTATGTAATATTTTGAATTTTTTGATATATTGATATAATTTATATATATGGTATATATTTTTTTTTATTTTAATATGTAAAAAAAAAATAACATTTTAAAAGTTTATCAAAAAATATTAAATCCTGTCCATAGTCCTTAATCCTTTCACAAGCCGCCCTGAATAAGAAAAAGAAAAGAGGAGTAGCCATAATCCTTTCAAAAAGAATAAATAGAGAAATTATGTATGAAGAAGTAGACATAGGAGGACGGTATCAAATATTAATATGTAAGTTGGATTAGAAAGTTTACACTTTGGTAAACGTATACCTCCCAAATGTACTACCAACTAAATATTTTAAAGAGATTATGGAAAAAGTAGACAAAGTTAAAACAGGATTATTAGTTATTTTGGGAGACTTCAACTGTGTGGTGGATACAGTCTTAGACAAAAAAACAAAAAATAATAAACCCATAACTAAATATTTGATAAACCAAGCTAGGATCTTGAGAAATACACTTCTAGAAAATAACTTACTGGATATATGGAGAGTATTTAACTCAGAGGAAAGAGAATATACGCACACTTCAAGGGTACATTCCTCACTCTCCAGGATAGACCTTGTGCTGGGGGAAGCTAATTTAGTAGAACAAATAAAAATCATATATATATAGAGGAGAATGTCTGATCAGACCATAGTTATATTATCTTTGTCATAAATAATGTCAAAAAATATAGACCTAATACGACTTGGCGTTTAGACGATAGTATTCTGAAGAATAATAAAGACCAACTACAAATTATAGAATTGATCCAACTATACTTTAGAGAGAATATTTCTGAAGAACTCCAGATAACCACTGTATGGTGTGCATTTAAAGCGGTGGTACGGGGGTATCTAATTAAACTCAAAAAAAGGATACAAAGAGAAAGAGGTCAAACTAGAGAAAAACTATATATAGAATACTATCTGTTGGCCAGAAGAAATAAAAGATTGTTAAATAACGAATCATCTAAACAACTCTCTGAGATTAAAATGAAAATAGAAAAAATGGAGAAAGAACGAATAGAGAAAAATCTAGAGAGGTTGAAATCCAATTTTTATTATGATAACAATAAGATTAATACATGGCTAACAAAAAAACTCAAAAATTCAAAAAATGGTAAAAATAGGATTAGCAGCATTAGAAACGAGTCAACAATTTGTAGAAAACCAGAAACTATAGCAAAGGCGTTTCAAACATACTATGAAAAAATGTATAATTTACCAAATCAAGCAAAAGAAGAAGCTATAAATGATTACTTGAGGGGAATTAATTTTCCCAGGATTTCTGAGGACCAAAAAATAATGCTTAATGCCCCTTTACAAATTAGGGAATTTACAGGTGCTATTAAAAAACTAGTGAATTATAAGACCCCGGGCCCAGACGGTCTGACCAATAGATTTTACAAGATATATGGAGATATTTTAGCAGAATATTTGACTAGAACATATAATGAAATCTCTCTGAAAGGTACAGGCCCCAAAGAACTATTACAAGCAAATATAATCCCCATTCATAAAAAAAGATAAGGATCCTCAAGATCTAAAGAACTATCGCCCGATCTCACTTATTAACGTTGATTCTAAACTATTCTCATCTATACTTGCAGATAGGTTGAAAAAAATAATTATGGAATTGGTAGATAGAGACCAGATAGGGTTTGTCCCAACTAGACAGGCTAGTACCAACATAAGAAGAATGATCAATGTTCTGGACTGGAGTGACAGAACGCGAATCCCTCTCCTGACCCTGTCATTGGATGCAGAAAAGACCTTGGACAGGGTCGGGTGGGGATATATGATGGGGGTGTTAAGGGCAATGGGCATAGATGGATGGATGATGTCTGCAATAGGCTCTATTTATCAAAATCCTATGGCGAGGGTAGTGGGCATAGATTTATGCTCAGATTGGTTTCCTTTGAAAAATGGCACACGGCAAGGGTTTCCACTTTCACCTATTTTATATATCCTCTCAATGGAACCTTTAGCAATTAGAATAAGAGAAAACTCGGACATCCGGGGAGTGCCAACTTTTGATGGAGAATTAAAAATAAGCATGTATGCTGACGATACCATTTTGACTCTCACAGACCCAATTAAATCAATTGATAACTTGATAAAGGAAATAGAAATATTTAGTACTATCTCAAATTATAAAATAAATTCAGAAAAGACAATTGTGTTATTTAAGAACTGTAGCAAAGAGTGGAAAAATTAATTTTTGAAGACATATTGCTTTACGGATGCGAATGTTAGTTTTGAATATTTAGGGGTAATATTAACGGATAAGTTGGATAAAATGGTGGAAACTAACTTCACTAGGCTTATGAAGTCCACTGGGATATCGTTAAAAAAATGGAATCCCTTGTTTCTTAGTTGGGTGGGAAGGATAAACATCATAAACGCGTATATAGTACCAAGATGGACATATTTTTTTAGAATGGTTCCTCTAAAAATCCCAGTGCCATGGTTGGAGATAATACAGAGGCTTATTAAAAACTTTATCTGGAGGGGGAAAAAACCTCGAATTAGTTTAGACCAACTAACGAATACTATAGGGCAAGGAGGGGTGAACTTTCCGAATATAATAAGCCATTATGAAGCCTCTATTATATTCCATATTCAGTTATTAACTAAAAAAGATTCGGAAAAATCTGGTTGGTTTGGATTAGAGACCCAAGCCCTAAGTGGAAAATAATTAATTAGGTATATCTGGCACCCCAATAAAATTGGGAAAGAAGTCAGTAGTGTAATCTTAAAATATCTATTGAATGATTGGAATAAGATTAGAAAATTTTTTAAAATCTTGGGAAATATTTTTGGGTTTATGAAGATAGAAATATTAGAAGTACTAATGCCAGATTTAAAAATAGATTCCTGGAAGGATATGAAAATTGAAAACTTGGATGATATAATTATAAGAGATAAAATCAAAGATTTTTTAACTTTGTCTACTGAATTTGGCCTCTCTCAGGCAGAAGCTTTTTGATACTTAAGAATAAAATCCTTTATAGATAAATCGCTTGCCAAGAGTAATATAATTAGTAGTATCCTCATAAAACAGATCTTTGGAAATAATAGCTCTCAGAAAAATATGGCAAGTTGTTATGCTCTGATAAGAGCGATCCCCAAAAATATAAGGTCCAAACAAATAAAAAGCTGGGAAAAAGAATGTAATCTAAAAATAGACCCATTAATATGGGGAAATATGTTGACACAGTTAAAAAGGAATGTCCACAATACCACCCTGTTTGAGACACATTATAAAGTTTGCTATCGTTGGTATTTAGTGCCTAATAGATTAAATAGAATGGATCACAATGAATCTAAAGTATGTTGGAGATGTGGAAGCAACTTGGGAAGCTTTATTCATATTTGGTGGAGTTGTAGATTAATTAAGAATCTATGGGATGAGGTCTTTAGAAAATTGTATGTTTGGGATAAAATTCTGATAGAACAATCTCCAATAACAGCCCTTCTACATCTCCAATGGCCGGATCTATTAGTATACCAACAATTTTTGGTCTGTCATTCTTTTATGGCAACAAAGATTTTGATAGCAAGAGGATGGAAGAATTCTACGACAATTGAGGGTAAACTTTTGGGAGAAACAATTAACACTTCAGATTAAAAATGAGATAGGGATTTTTAAGAGGAAGGATAATGTACAGAAATATGAAATGGGGAAAAAATGTCTAAAACTCTTGGAAATCAGTGAGCAATCTTATTAAACCCCGGTGATGTACACATAGAAATGTTAATAGATAAAATTGAATATGTACATATAACTGATACCCTAATGAATGATGCGGCTTACTCCCACTTTGTATGGATGTATGACTTATGAATGAAGTATGATAGAAGCTACATGGTATATTTTGAATAGTTTATTGTCTATGACTATTGTAGTAATTGTTTCTATTTTTGTATTTTGTATGATCTATGTGTTCTGATATCGATTGTAAAAAAAATGTCTTAACAAAATCAAATAAAGATCTACCGTATATACTCGAGTATAAGCCGACCCGAATATAAGCCGAGGCCCCTAATTTTACCCCAAAAAACTGGGAAAACTTATTGACTCGAGTATAAGACTAGGGTGGGAAATGCAGCAGCTACTGGTAAATTTCTAAATAAAATTAGATCCTAAAAAAAATATATTAATTGAATATTTATTTTAAAGTGTGTGTATGAATGCAGTGTGTGTGTATGAATGCAGCGTGTGTGTATGAGTGCAGTGTGTGTATGAGTGCAGTGTGTGTATGAGTGCAGTGTGTGTATGAATGCAGTGTGTGTATGAATGCAGTGTGTGTATGAGTGCAGTGTGTGTATGAGTGCATAGTGTATATGAGTGCAGCGTGTGTGTATATGAGTGCAGTGTGTGTGTATGAGTGCAGTGTGTGTGTATGAGTGCAGTGTGTGTGTATGAATGCAGCGTGTGTGTATGAGTGCAGTGTGTGTGTATGAGTGCAGTGTGTGTATGAATGCAGTGTGTGTATGGATGCAGTGTGTGTATGAGTGCAGTGTGTGTATGAGTGCAGTGTGTATGAATGCAGTGTGTGTATGGATGCAGTGTGTGTATGAGTGCAGTGTGTGTATGAGTGCAGTGTGTGTATGAGTGCAGCGTGTGTGTATATGAGTGCAGTGTGTGTGTATGAGTGCAGTGTGTGTGTATGAGTTCAGTGTGTGTGTATGAATGCAGTGTGTGTGTATGAGTGCAGTGTGTGTGTATGAGTGCAGTGTGTGTATGAGTGCAGTGTGTGTATGAGTGCAGCGTGTGTGTATATGAGTGCAGTGTGTGTGTATGAGTGCAGTGTGTGTGTATGAGTGCAGTGTGTGTGTATGAGTGCAGTGTGTGTATGAATGCAGTGTGTGTGTGTATGAGTGCAGTGTGTGTGTGTGTGTGTGTGTGTTTCAGAGCCTTGGTGGAGGATGGGCAATTTTATTTTTATTTTTAATTATTTTAATATATTTTTTTATTATTATTTCTTCTTATTAAATTTATTTAATATTATTTTTTTTTATTATTATTATTATTTTTTCTTCCCCCCTCCCTGCTTGATACATGGCAGGGAGGGGGGCTCTCCTTCCCTGGTGGTCCAGTGGCATTGGCAGTTCAGTGGGGGGGAGAGGGGGCTGTCAGAGCTGTAACTTACCTCTCCTGCAGCTCCTGTCAGCTCCCTCCTCCTCCGCGCCGTCCGTTCAGCTCTTCTGTCAGCTCCCACTGTAAGTCTCACGAAAGCCGCGGCTCTCGCGAGACTTACACTGGGAGCTGACCGAGGTGCTGAACGGACGGCGCGGAGGAGGAGGAAGCTGACAGGAGCTGCAGGAGAGGTAAGTAAACTCTCTGACAGCCCCCACAGCCCCCATAATACAGACTATTGACTCGAGTATAAGCCGAGTTGGGGTTTTTCAGCACAAAAAATATTAAATCCTGTCCATAGTCCTTAATCCTTTCAGAATTGCTTTCATTCAACAGATTCATACAACTCCTTACTGATGTTTTCAAATTACTTGATCTCTGAGCTTAAAACTACCCCCATTTAAAAGAATAATTTATTATATAATTTTACTTTCCTGTACAACGCATTTTAGTGGAAGCATTTAGAAGTATGTTAATGGCAATAGCCTTTTAATTTATTGTTCCAGATTTTTGTTTAATGTTTTTAGCTCATTAGACTAATATTCAATAATCATTTTACAGCTGCATATTATTCTCTAATTAAAAAAACAACACATTAAATTAATCATAAAAATATTATACATCACATGCTGTATCAATATTTTGTTGGAGCACTGAATTGCTGAAATCCCTACTGTTGTTTTATTCTGGAATCAGCATCTGTTTCAGTACTTGAAATAAATGAAACATCTGTGCAAATTCCGTGTGTCAGTAAAACTGGAACTAGAAGCAAGGAGTTTTTTTTTCTTGCATCACTTCCTAAAAATCTAATAAAAATTTGTAAGATGAACGAGTTCAAAGTCGTTAAGCGCCTGGTAATGTAATTGTTGTGTGGAATACTTGCATTTGCATTGCAGAATGGACAACCTCCTCACTCTTTCTATCTTCTCTATTGCCCGCCACTAGTTCACTTTCTTTTTATACTAAACAAGAAATACATTAGAGTTGAAATATGTGTATGCTGTCCTGTGTGCCTAGAAGCTAGCCCATTGCATATATTTATATAGAATTATGTAGAATTCTGTATTTATGTAAATGTCTAAACCATATTGCATAAATGTATAGCCATTAGATTCTAACAGTAATACTGACATCTGTAGCTGTGTTTGTGGTGTGTGTGTGTATATCAGTGGCGTACATACCAGGGTCGCAGGGGTCCCCCCTGCGACCCGGTATGTACCCACAGGGCCAGCCTCTTCTGCTGGGGGGCCCAGGAGCCGGCAACCTCCGGGCCCGCCGAGGCTGGCCCTGCTGTCACCCGGCTGGCGGGCGCGCGAGGGAGCACTGTCCCCTGGGTGCTCCCTCTTCAGCTCCCTCGCGCGCCGCACTGAAACCGGAGCCGGAAGATGACGTCATCTTCCGGCTCCGGTATCAGTACGCGGCGCGCGAGGGAGCTGAAGAGGGAGCACCCAGGGGACAGTGCTCCCTCGCGCGCCCGCCAGCCGGGTGACCAGCAACACCACTGGACCCCAGGGAATCCCCCCAGCTCTCACACAGGTAAGGAGGCTGGCGGGATTAAATTAAAAAAAAAAACAGAAAAAACGTGTGTGTGTGTTTAGTGAGTGTGTTAGTGAGTGTGTGTGTGTGTGTGTTAGTGAGTGTGTTAGTGTTAGTGAGTGTGTGTGTGTGTTAGTGTTAGTGAGTGTGTTAGTGAGAGTGGTAGTGAGTGAGTGTGTTAGTGAGTGTGTTAGTGAGAGTGTTAGTGAGTGTGTTAATGTGAGTGTGTTAGTGTTAGTGAGTGTGTTAGTGAGTGTGTTAGTGAGAGTGTGAGTGAGTGTGTTAGTGAGTGTGTTAGTGTTAGTGAGTGTGTGAGTGTTAGTGAGTGAGTGTGTGTGTTAGTGAGTGTGTTAATGTGAGTGTGTTAGTGAGTGTGTTAGTGTTAGTTTGTGTTAGTGTGTGTTAGTGAGAGAGTGTGTTAGTGAGTGTGTTAGTGTTAATGTGAATGTGTTAGTGTTAGTGAGTGTGTTAGTGTTAGTGAGTGTGTTAGTGAGTGTGTTAATGTGAGTGTGTTAGTGTTAGTTAGTGTGTTAGTGTTAGTGAGTGTGTTAGTGAGTGTGTTAATGTGAGTGTGTTAGTGAGTGTGTGAGTGTTAGTGAGTGAGTGAGTGTGTGTGTTAGTGAGTGTGTTAATGTGAGTGTGTTAGTGTTAGTGAGTGTACTAGTGTTAGTGAGTGTGTTAGTGTTAGTTTGTGTTAGTGTGTGTTAGTGAGAGAGTGTGTTAGTGTTAGTGTGAGTGTGTTAGTGTGAGTGTGTTAGTGGTAGTGTGTTAGTGTTAGTGTGTTAGTGTTAGTGTGAGTGTGTTAGTGTGAGTGTGTTAGTGTGAGTGTGTTAGTGAGTGTGTTAGTGTGAGTGATTGTGTGAGTGAGTGTGTTAGTGAGTGTGTTAGTGAGTGTGTTAGTGAGTGTGTTAGTGTTAGTGAGTGTGTTAGTGACTGTGTTAGTGTTAGTTTGTGTGTGTGTTAGTGAGTGAGTGTGTTAGTGAGTGAGTGTGAGTGAGTGTGAGTGAGTGAGTGTGTGTTAGTGAGTGTGTTAGTGAGTGTGTGAGTGATTGTGTTAGTGAGTGTGTTAGTTTTAGAGTGTGTTAGTGTTAGTGTGTGTGTCTGTTACTGAGTATGTTTGTGTGCGTCTGTCACTGAGTGTGTGTCTGTCAGTAAATGTGTGCGTCTGTTCATGAGAGTGTGTGTGTGTGTGTCTAAAGCACTTACCTTTCTCCAGCGCCGGGCTCCCTTGGCGCTGGGGATCTCTCCGCCCCGATCCGCCTCTCAGCTCCGAATGCACATGCGTGGCAAGAGCCACGCGCGCATTCAAACCGCCCATATAGGAAAGCATTACTCAATGCTTTCCTATGGACGTTCAGCTTCTTCTCACTGTGATTTTCACAGTGAGAATCGCAGAAAATCCTCTAGCGGCTGTCAATGAGACAGCCACTAGAGATGGATTAACCCTCAGTGAAACATAGCAGTTTCTCTGAAACTGCTGTTTTCAGCTGCAGGGTTAAAACTAGAGAGACCTGGCACCCAGACCACTTCATTGAGCTGATTTGATCTGGGTGTCTGTAGTGGTCCTTTAAGTGTATGTGTTTATGCATGCACTGGCGTACATACCGCGGTCGCACAGGTCGCAGCCCTGCGACCAGGTGCCCGCCCGCCATGTGTTGCGGCCCCAGCCCGCGCAGAGTAAGCGGGGGGGGGGGGCCCACAGATCAGTTTTCGCACCCGGGCCCCATGGGTTGTGTGTACGCCACTGGTGTATATATTATTTTTATATATATATATATACATATTTATATATATAGCCAATAGAGCTGTACTCACCTAAACATGCATACATTATCGGGTGCTGTTGGGGTCAATTCATACAAGATCAATCATACAAGATCCACTGCACTCACTCATCATAGATGGATTGATATCATGAGAGCAGGCATTGGGTTGGTAGAGTAAAACCTGACAAGAATGGGGAACAGTGACAATGTGGCAGGCTTATGCAATGTATGATCGTATACTGTAACTAAACCCTAATTTTTTTTTTGGCTAGGTGAGTTTCTTTTTAAATAAAACTATTACATTATGTGAGACTTTGATGTTTAAAGAATGAGTGAGTGCACTGGATCTTGTATGTTATATATATATATATATAATATTATTATTATTATTATTATTATATATTATTTTTACATAATTATTTTGATGCTGATGAGATCAGTTAGAGAGCCTCATTAAATTCTGAGACAGGGGTTAATCTGAAGCATTCTTTATTCAAACACTGGTTTGTTCAAATGAGTTTCCATCTCTTTAATTATAATCTACTGTCTTTTACATTATCACAATTGTGTTTCTCATGCTTTTGTTTTGCATAATATGTTACATGCTACCCTTTGTGTATATCACCTTTTGAGGTTAGCTATAGACGCATCTAACAGGAAGATACGAATTTGTTGACTATTACATCCTTTTCTCTTGAAAGCAATTTCATTGTATGCTGCTCAGGTTTTTACTGTTTAATCTATTGTAGACAGTCTGACTTGTGAGACAAGCAAAGCTACCTGCTCTTGTTTTTTTCCCATGTATTTTGGTTGCCAGGCTGAATGTGTAGCTACCACCTGTCATTGTGTATTATTGTTATTTTTGGCACTTAACCCCTTCAGGACGGAGTCAATAGTACACGTTCTGATCAAAACAAAACGTAAACAAAAACTGGAATTTGCGCTATATGTCTGTTCAACCGTAATTCACCTCTTTCATATTAAATGCACTCACACTTATTATATATCATTTTGTTCAGGAGAAACAGGGCTTTCATTTCATATAAAATATTTGTATATGAAACAATTTATTCTGAATAAAATAAAAAAAAACTGTGAGAAATTTGTATTTTTTTTTTAAATTTGTAGTTCCGCCTCACATTTTAGCTGTAAATGTCATAATACTGTTAGCTTTTACTGCAACAAAATGCACATATTTGTAATCAGCGATGTCTCACGAGTACAACAGTACCCCCCATTAACAGGTTTTATGGTGTTTTGGAAAGTTACAGGGTCAAATATAGAACATTCCATTTTCAAATTGAAATTTGCCAGATTAGTAATGTTACCTTTGAGACGGTGTGGTAGCCCAGGAATGAGAATTACCCCCATAATGGCATACCATTTGAAAAAGTAGACAACCCAAGGTATTGAACGTGGGGTATGTTTAGTCTTTTTTAGTAGCCACTTAGTCACAAACACTGGCCAAAGTTAGCGTTCATATTTGTTTTTGTGTGAAAAAAGCAAAAAACGAATATTTGGCCAGTGTTTGTAACTAAGTGGCTACTAAAAATTACTGGACATACCCCATTTGCAATACCTTGGGTTGTCTACTTTTGCAAATGGTATGCCATCATGGGGGTAATTCTTATTCCTGGGCTACCATACGGTCTCAAAGGCAACATAACTAATCTGGCAAATTTCAATGTCAAAAAAATGAAATGCAAGCCTTATATGTGACTCTCTAACTTTCCAAAACACCATAAAACCTGTACATGGGGGGTACTGTTATTCTCGGGAGATTTCACTAAACACAAATATTAGTGTTTTAAAACAGTAAAACATATTACAACAATAATATAGTCCATAAAAGTGCTGTTTGTTTGTAAAAAAAACGTCACTTTTACTTAAAATATCATCGTTGTAATACAATTTACCAGTTTTAAACACTAATATTTGAGTCCAGCGAAGTCTCCCGAGTAAAACAGTACCCCCTATATACAGGTTTTATGGTGTCTTGGAGAGTTACAGGGTCAAATATAGTGCTTGCAAATTAAATTCTCTGCACTTTCTCCCTTTGTTGTCAGGCATGTCAATCAAATTTTAATTAATCAAATTACATAATTATGTTAAAAAATTACTTAAATATACAAGTAGAATTTTAATATATATGCATTTATAGGTATATAAATTCTACGTGTATACTAATGTAATCTTTTATGTAATTATATGTATTTATCTCTATATATATATTTGCGGTTATTTGTATTTTATATATAGATAGATATATATAGAATGTCATTCTAAGTGTATTCTGTTTCCAATATATATATATATATTAATAACAAAATACAGTTAGAATGAAACTACATATGAATATATAATTTATTTTAAATTTTGTTTCAATATTTTATTTATTTAATTATTTTATTTATTTATTATTGTAATTATACGTATATATATATAATATGTATATGTAGATCTATTATATATATATAATATATATACATATTATATATATGTAACGTCATTCTAAGTGTATTTTAATACTAATATATATATACAAATATTAATATTAAAATACATTACGTATGACGTTACATATATATAATATGTATAAATATTATGTATATAATATATATACATATTATATATATATTTGAATTAATTTATTTTATAACATTTTAATATTTTTTTTTTACACTACCTACCAGCAGGGGGACTGTCTAATATTTTAGACAGTCCCCCTGCTGGCAGATCCATAGCCAGCTATAGGGGGCCATGTGATCGCTCATTGAGAGCGATCACATGGCCCCCGGGGGCCTCATTTGCCGGAGGGGGGCTGCCTGGGCTCTCAGGCAGCCCCCCAGAAGAGGATCGCGGCGGAGGTAAGTACACAGTACCTCCTGGGGCTGCAAGCCGTTACGGCGTTCTATGCCGCCGCAACGGCTTTAAAGCCCTTTAAAGCCGCGACGGCATAGAACGCCGTAACGGCGTTAAGGGGTTAACCTACACTGTTATATTTGGTAAATGTATCGTTTGTGTATAGACAGGGAAAGCTATGCATGAATTCTTTAAAAATAATGTCAATTCTTATTTTGTCCTAAAGGTATTGATAGATAAATCAGCAATATAGAAGAAGTAAGGAAGGCATAATCAATGTTATCAATCCTATTGTGTATTAGTCGCCATACCAAGGTGGTAATATATCTGCTGAGTATATACCAGGGGGAGAGTGAATAGACAATAGTTCTTGAGCCTGTAGTGCTGTAGAAGTAGTGTTTTGAAGTGCTGCCCAGGAGTAATTGGCTGAAATAAATGGCTACCAAGGCTATCACTGCAGGACGAGGAATGAGTGGCCGCTCTATGTTCTGAGGAAAGCCTTGGATTAGTCAAACAGCTTCCAAATGTTTTGAAAAATACTTAAATTATAGTGCCCATTGGAATAAAACAACCACCCTGAGCTGTATTGGATATGTTGCTTAGAGGGTACATTTGACCCTCTTCATTTCTTTTATATATACTATGATTCATATTATTTTTTTTTTAAATATAGACAGCTCGACACAGTATGTAAATACATATGTAAACTTTTTCTTTAAATATGTTTACGTAATCTTTTGCTTGGCTGACTTCTTAATCTGGCTATTGTTAGTCCTGTGAACATTTCCCTTTCACAAACTATCTTCTGCTATTTATGAAACTCCATTCTGCAAATATTCGTACCATTTAAGCCCTTTACATTATTTTAAGTTGAAAATTCCATTGTATTGATTATTATTACGTCGGGCTGAGGAAGACAGGAAACTCTTGAACGTTTCTATTTTAAGGGGTTCTGTTAGTTCAATAAAAAGCATTACGGCACGTGTGTGAGAATGTGTGATTGTGTGTGCGTGTGTGCGTGTGTGCGCGTAGTGTCTATAGAAGCAGGACGTGCTATCTGTTTATGAGTTGTAAATTAACAGATAGCCACACAAACTGACAGATAGACAGAAAGATATTATTATTATTACTATATTATGGAAATATGTTTTAGTAATATTTATTAGGTCTTTAATAAAACATATTTTCCTTGTATCTAATTTTGAATTATGAAATATCAATGTATTATGTTTTGTATCACGTAAATTTGCATATTTTTTGCTCTTTTTTACCTCTAAATTAATAAAACATCAGCACTAGGCAATACACTAGAATGCTTAGTTACATTGATTTTCCAGTCTATAAATGGCAAAAGTAAATCATACAACTGCATCCCAGGGCCGTGGCTTATGAACACTAAAGCTGAGAGCTATATCTTCAGTTAAAAGTCACCTTGACTGCCAGATTAAGCAAAAAAAAAATAAAAAATAAAAAAAGTGGCAGAGATATGAGGAAGTGTGATTTAAACAAAATATATTTATGAAAAAATTGATTACATAGTGCTAAATGACTTTTTCTTCAAATGTCAGTACATTCAATAATTCAAGCCAATAGCAATATATTTTTTCTTCTTTCCCTTAGGCACTGATTAATCACACAGATCATAACATTGTAAATAAATAAATACAATTTGAAATAAGGAATCAATCATGCTATATACTATGTATGTTTTATATGTATAACAATGGCATATTGTGCCATCACTAAACAAATACAGATGCAAACAAAATTGAGCTTCGTGGAGAGGTTCCTAACCATGATATCATTTTACTTTTCAGACTTGTCTGCAGGCCTGGTCTGAACCTCTTCTAATATGATTAGAGGTGCATTGAATGCTGTAAGACCACCATCCATTTTTTTTTTTTTTGAAGGATGCTGCTAGACATATTGAAGCAGAGTCATCATTAGGGACCTGGGCAATTGATTCAATGTCAACCTCTTCTGCTTCACCTTCTTCAAGCTTACACAAACAACAATTATCTATGATCTCTTGCATCCCAAATGCCTACTGTTAAACTCAACTTCTTAACCTTGTTATCACCTCATATGTATTCCATTTGAATATTCTTCTCCCCAATATCACAAAATTAAAACCCATAATAATCCACTTTCAAACCCTCACATGTACCTGGAAAGAACTTATTGGACACTGATCTTTCCTTAAAGACTGTTAAATCCTACTTTGACTGTGGGAGCTGTTACAATTTGTAGAAAAGGACACTGCTATAAGTCGGGGAAGAATCCCGTGCTGATTATTATAATGAGCCTAATCACTGAATCTTTCTGCTAAATAGCACAGCCATACCTCAGGAGGTACAAAACAAATAAAGTTTACCCCAAAAATATTAATTATTCTAGGAAGAATTCAAGAGTGAATTTTAATACAGAAATAATACCTAAATACCTTAGATTAACCCTAGAGATACAACTCAAGAAAGAACTGATGATTTTGAGTTTAGATCTAGGAATATCAAAGGTGACTCAGATAATTTTTTAGAAAAGAAGCAAAACCCAAAGAAAAAAAGAGAAATAACCCAATTTTTTCCCCCGAAATTACTGAGGATAGATCTAACAAATAATTTTGCCCCTTCAGGGGATTGAAATCCCCAAGGAAAAAGGAGAAGAGTCAATGGGGGAGGGGGGAGATGGATTAAATAAAGTAGCTTTAGAAAAAGGTATTTTTAATGTTTCAAATAATGATCTCACTTTGGAAGAAATATGCATCTTGGAGAAAGGGTTGAAATGTGCCCCAAATGTACCAGCAAACCTTTTTAATCTCTACATTGATGTGAATAAATTTATTCGTAAAATGTCTCTGAAGAGATTTTTTAATTAAATAAATAAAGGAAAGATGTTTTATACCTGATTTAAATTTGACCACCAATAGGGACACTACTATACCTATTAAAGCTGAATCCACTTTCTGTCCTAACGAAAAGGGAAGCCATTTAGAAGCCTATTCTAAAATAGTACTAAAGGACACAATAAAGCCTAAACTTAAGAAATGTAATTTCACAAAAAAACGAAAATGAAATCTTCCAACTGAGTATTACCTTAAAGAAGTGTATAGACTTCTGAATGACAAGTTAACGTATAGAAAGTTAGGAGAGAATCCTAATATCTCATTTAACGGCATAATAAGGACATTTTTAACTCCGCTTTTAGAGAATGGTATTTTAGATAGAAATACATTTTCTTTTCTCTACATTGAATCCCCTAGGATCCCCACCTTTTACTTTTTACCTAAAGTACATAAGTCCACCACAAAACTGCCAGGGAGGCCCATAATAAGTGGTGTAGATTGTTTGACATCATGGTTGTCTGAATATATCGATTTCTTCCTCCAAAAATATGCTCAACTAGCTTAATCCCATCTTAAGGATACAAAAAATGTAATGCAGGAATTGGAGTGTTTGGAGTAGAGAGATTAATATGTTTGGGCAACCTTTGACGTCATATCCCTTTATCGACCATGATAAGGGTCTTAAGGCAGTAAAGGAAGTACTTGACAGTGATTATTCTGAAACCCCCTATTCGGATAGCTTTATTAGAAAGTATTACATTTATTTTAATTTAACTGGGATATGCAAAGTTTGCCTTTTTTAAAACAGACAGACAGGAGAGTGTTTTAAAATCAAAGATCATATAACATATACTACTACACATGTGGTCTACCTCTTAACCTGTGGTTGTGGTATACAGTACATAGCAAGAACCAGTAGATGCAGCAGGACTAAAAGTAGATTTCAATATGGTTTGTCATTTATAATTTTTTTATTTTTATTCATTTTTTATATTTTAAATTATTAAGATTAAACTCTGCTCATGTGAGAGGTCCCCCAGTTTTTCCCCTCCTCTCTCTCTTCCCTTCTACAAATCATCTGCCTACAATTTTTATTCTTATACATTTCAATTTTTTAAAATTTTATCTTTTTTATCATGTAAGGTGCTGGGATATATTTTCTTAATTGAAGCATTTTTGTTTGATATATGCCTTTCTATGTTGACATCAAGTGAGATTATTAATTCATTTATTCTTTCTTATATGACATTTTTTTATTCTTTATTTTTGGTTGTGCATTGAATAGACAACATAATAACATAATAACATTTGGGATATTATGTTTTAACAATAGTATAGCTTAGCTTGAAGCATGCATTCTGTCCAATTTTGTAGTTACAACAAGAATAAAAATATACATGCATTCGTTAAATAAATCACACGTATGCAATACACTGGATTGTGAGTATATGTTTCTATTGCGTCAAGTGCGTAACAGGGAGTATCAAGGTTGGGGCGGTAATAGTAACAGGCATGACCTTTGGTTTTAAAGCTGCCAACAATTGCAATGATTGGTAAGTTCAAGAAACAGTAATCTGTCGTATCGTTTTTTTACTTTCGTATGGTAATGTGTGTGGGATTGTTTTGAACATTTGAGTATTTAGTATAAAATGAGAACACCAGCTTATTTTGTGTAGTTTCTTTTTACATCCTGTGTTTTTCCGTGTCTATTCTTTTTTCCTTCTTATTTTCCCCCTTCCTTAGTGACCTACCTTATCTTTCAGTGTTTTAGATACTGCTTAGAAAAGTGTTTTTTCCGCCAATGAATGCAGGTTCTAGGCGCCGGGTTGTAAATGTATCAGTGTATGATGGGTGGAGGGGTGGGGTTAAGGTTGGGGGGATAGTATAAAGGTGGGGAGAGTGAAGCAGAAAAGGAGGAGAGTTGGCAAAAAAGGGAGAGAGAGAGAGGGGAAAAAAGAAGAAAGAAAGAAAAAAAATAATGGGGTGAGGGAAGTGGATAGGGTAGATCCCCTCCCCTCTCAGGTTACAGGTGTGAGTTCTGCGGTCCGAAAGTCCCATATTTTTTTGAAGGATTTTAAGGTGTCATGGATCAGAGCTGACAATTTGTCCATCTCCATAGCCTTCTTGATTTTCCTGAGTACTGCCAGTAAGGCAGGGAGTTTATTGTTTCCCCAGTAGCGAGCTATGGTTCTCTAGCTGGCCAACGCAATTTTGCAGTGAGTTTGTTTTGAGCCCTGGTTAAGGCTTTGTGGGGTTTGGATAGGAGCCAGATCCATGGATCCATTGGTATGTCACTATGTAGTGTCCTATTGACAATTTGGACAATATCTTACCAGAGTTGAGTTATGTGAGGGCAATTCCACCATAAGTGGATGAAGGTTCCCTTCTCCCCACAACCCTTAGCATAGATTGGAGTCTGTGTGGTTATTTGCTTCAGCCAGAGAGGGGGTAATATACCAGTGAAACATAGTTTTGTACTCTTGTTACTTGTGGGTAACACAAATTGAAACCAATGTAGTGGCCTCCTAGATGTCTTACCAATGTGATGAGTCATCGGTGGGGGGGTCTATGTCCCTCTCCCAAGCTGCCACATATGAGAGTGTGTCATGGGAACTGGTGGAGTGTAGTATATTGCATATGGTTGAGATTTGACCCCGTTGTATGGGTGTTTGCTTAAACACCTTCTCGAAAGCGGTGTAAGTGGAGGTGGCTGCTTTTCTTATATGTATTCTATTTTGAGTAATATTGGACTTTGCACTAACACCGATGGACTTTTGGGTAATGGAACACTGAACACTGGTTGGAAGACAGTCTATGACCCTGTCATCGCATTGTATGGACCACATTTGGCATTCCCTGCGATCCCAGTAGTACGTCATTGGACGGACCAAGAATGAGGTTTGAGACGCAATCATAGAATTCAGATGCATCTGCACAAAGTTGCTGATCCCGATTTATTGGTTTATTGGATTTCGGGACAGCGCGAAAAAAGGCTTTTTAAATGAAGAGATAGGAGAACCGTCATACAGACCCACATCAGAAGAAACACGTAAGGCTTGGTAGTTGTGTATTCTGGTTTTGTGCTGCCTTAGGCATGACAAAACTCGGCACCCCTCTACCCCCTTCCAAATTTCTCTTCCTGACAGACACACAACCTCACTGATGCTTGCACTGACATACACTCACTGACAGATACACAGTCATTGTCACACACACTGTTTAACCAACACATACTTTCACTTACACATTCACAGACATACTCACTCATTCTCACTCACAGTTGCACACACACACTCACATTCACCGACAGACACACTTGCACGCTGGCAGACACGCATTCATTGACAGACACATACACATTCACTGACAAGACACACATGCACACGCACTAACAGACACACACATTGACAGACACACACCCACTCAGTGTCAGACACCCACACATTGAGACACACAAATACTCACTGACAGATACACGCTGACTAACACACATACACACTCACTGACAGACATATGTATACTCAGTGTCAGACACACACATTCACTGACAGACACACACATTAACAGACACACACTAACACACTCATTAACATACACACACACACACTAACCTAAAAACTAACACACTCGGTAACAGACACACTCACAGACACAAACACACTAACAGACACAGACACACACACTAACACTCACTAACACATACACACACACTAACACACTTAAAAACATTTTTAAATTTTAATCCACCCAGCCTCCCTACCTTTGGGAGGGCTGGAGTGGATTCTTCCCTGAGGTCCAGTGGGGCTGCTGCTGGCTGAGCTGGCAGGAAAACGGGCGGTCGGGCAGGCAGGCTGGCTCATATTGGAGGTGGCAAGGGAGCTTTGATCTCCCTGCTCAGCCCCCTTGTGCGCCTCTTACTGATGCCGGGGCCAAAGTGACGTCATATTCCAGCTCAGGCATCAGTGCGGTGCGCGTGAGTGACCTGAGCAGGGCAAAGCTCAGGGGAGAGTGCTTCCTCGTCGCCCACATGTCATTCTTGGGGGGGGGGGGGTGGACTGCTGTGCATTCCAGCCTTGGAGGGGCACTGATGTGGCCAGTTCCAGGGCCCCCCAGGCAAGAGGCTGGCAAGGCATTTGCCAGGGCGTTTGGGGGCAGATTTTTTTGCCTCCCACCTGACAGTGCCGCCCAAGGCAAATGCCTTGTCAGGCTCACGGTAAATACACCACTGGGGCTTAGGACTTATACAGTGATATTGTTTTTGTTTGATCCTGTTGCTGCACAACCGTCCCTGTGGACTTTTGCAACGAACTGGACAGCAGGTGCTTGTTGACGTGCCTCATTTGATTTTTTATCCTGTGCGTGTAACCTTAATAAAGTCACTCTTTGTGTTAAAATTGCTACACTATTTATTTGTCCCTTTCCTTTCCCTTTATGTATTGAACAAGTGGAAAAGAGGATACCAGATGGACGCACATGTTAAAGCCTGACTACATGCCTGTATTTTAAGTACTTTTGTGAGTGCAATAATTACCAATATTCAATTATTGGTGTCATACAATATTACACCATTTGTGTTATTTCTATTTTTTAGATTGCATAGCTACACATACCTAGCAGAGATGATGTGGAGGGTCTCTTGCAGAATGCATTTGTAAGAATACATATAGCCTGTCGATAACTCTTCCATCTCTAAATCATGTCTATCTTTCCATTTTACAAGTCCCACAACTCTTTTCTTCTCTCTCTTACTGATCACAAATTCCGACTCCTCTCTCCTTAATACTCATTTGTCCACATCTCTTCTTCCCTTCTTAAAAACAGGTAGAAGTTTGAGACACAGAAAGAGGTTGATGTAGTGAGTGTAGCAGAAAGGTAATATGCAACACTATCACAGGATGATGAGGAGATTAGGCTAGGCTGTTAGAGAAATAGAAGCAGCAAGAGCATTTGCACAATACACAAGGTCAGATTTAGTGTTGTTGTATTATTAATTTTGCCATTTGCTTATGCACCTATTGCACCTGATTTTCATCATTATTATTATTATTATTACTGGTATTTATATAGCGCCAGCATTTTCCGTAGCACTTTACAATATTATCAAAGGGGGACATTAAACAATACATGAGAAAATTACAAATACTTACAGGAACAATAGGTTGAAGAGGGCCCTGCTCAAACAAGCTTACAGTCTATAGGAGGTGGGGCGTAAAACCCAACAGGACAAGAGGTAGCAATCAAACAAGGTGGAGTGAAGCAGAACTGGAGGAGATAATAGAGTGCTGCCCTTTAGTAGAGAGCAAGGAACAGGTATGTGAGGTAGAGGTTACTCTGGGAGTGTCACGTATTCATCTGCATATAAAATTGTGATTCATGACATTTACTTTTCTGACAGGAAAAGTTGTGCAGAGCAACATTACTGTCCTGACAGGAAAAGTTGTGCCGAGCAGCAATCAAATCCACAGGAGGGTTTGTGCTGAGCAGCAATTATGGAAATGGGAACCTGGTAACTGCCTTTGGGGTCAAAGGCCGATTACAGCCTATCAGATCCAGAGGATCCAGTTCTTATCCTGCTCAGTGCCCTGTCGTGGTTTCCCTTGTGGTTGTCCGAGAGCGCGATATTGATTCTGGTTATTCTGGTATTTTAACTTTGGCATTGTTTTTGACTTCCCAGTTTTCTGGCATCCCTGACTCCTGACTTTTCCTTATCGCTGTTTCTCTTTCTGTGTCTCTTGACCTTGGCTATTCCTGACTATTCTTTGGTACGTTAGTCCGGCCATTCTAAGTTCCGGTATACGTTACCTATTAGTCCTCTGTGTTACACAATTCTACGTGCTGGATCATACTGTAATCTTGCCTGGGAGGTCATAAGCTATCCTAAAGAGATAGGCACATTTTAAATGATTGAAGACTAGGGAGAGCTTGATGGTCATAGGCAGGCTATTCCAAAGGAAAAGAGACACTCGCGAGAAGTCCTCCAAGTGTGAGTTGGCTGTACGGGTGCGAACAGCAGACAGGATAAGGTCATGGGCAGAGCGGAGAGACCAAGAAGGGACATACCTGTGGATCAGTGAAGAAATATAGGAGGGGCTAGAATTGGTCAGTGCTTAATAGGTGTGGATTAGTACCTTGAATTGACTCCTATAGGATATAGAATGCCAATGTAAGGACTTACAGAGGAGAGAGGTATGAGAGGAGCGACAGGAGAGGAAAATCAGTCTAGCTGCAGCATTCATTACAGACTGTAGTGGGGCAATATGACTTGTGGGAAGACCTATTAGGAGAGAGTTACAATAGTCCATGCAAGAGATTACTAGAGCATGGACAAGCTCCTTAGTAGCATCTTGTGAAAGAAAGGGGCGGATGCGGGCTATGTTTTTAAGGTGTAATCAACAGGATTTGGTAACCGACTGGATGTGAGGCTCAAATGTGAGGCCAATCAGAATCAAGTATAACGCCAAGGCAGCGTGCTTGCAAGGATGTACTTATGTGGGTACCACTAGCTTATAGGGAGAGCGAAAGAGGGGGATTAGGAGGAGGAAAGACAAGGAGTTCCGTTTTAGAGAGATTGAGCTTCAAAAAGCGGGAGGACATCCAATCAGAGATGGAAGAAAGGCAAGCAGTGACATGTTGCAGGACGGCAGGGGAGAGGTCTGGGGAGAAGAGACCTGAGTGTCATCAGCGTACAGGTGGTATTGGAATCCAAATGAGGCAATACGTTTGCCAAGAGAGGCAGTATAAAGAGAAAATAGAAGGGAACTAAGTACAGAGCCTTGGGGGACTCCAACAGAGACAGGGCGAAGGGAGGAGGTATCATTAGAAAAAAAGACACTGAATGAGCGTTGGGAGAGATAGGAGGAAAACCAACAGAGGAAAGTGTCACAGAGACAAAGTGATTGAAGAGTTTGGAGAAGGAGAACATGGTCAACAGTGTCAAAGGCAGCAGAGAGGTCAAAAGACTTAGTATAGAGTAGTGCCCTTTGGATTTAGCTATGATTAGGTCATTAGAGACTTTAATAAGAACGGTCTCATTAGAGTGGAGGGGGTGGAAACCAGGCTGAAGAGGGTCAAGGAGAAACTTGGAATTGAGGAAGTGTCATGATTGTCATTGAGCCTTCTGCAATATTTGTGTTCTTGGGTCTGAACCGGAGTCTCCTGCTTCCCAGTCAGTAGCCTTACCCTGGGCTTCTTTGGTTATTTTCTGATCGTTACTGGTATCCTTTTGTCTGTATCTCCTCGCCTGGACTATGCACACCTTCTCCTGATTTGTGGCTAATATCTTCCTATATGAACCCCGTCTTGGATATAGCACATTGTCAGATCGTTTTGTTCCTGTTTGGTGTTTCTGCTGTTAATCTGACTCCTGGTTCTTGATCCTCTGCTCATCCTTCGTTTATGCCTGATTGCCACATGTCCTGACCATTGATTCCGTCCCTGACTACACCTTTAGATATTCCTTGCTTGTACCTCGTTCCTGGAAGCACTGGTTATTATCAGCCCCAGTGCGCTGTTTTACCGCCTTGGGGATTTCTGCCTTGAGTCCCCTTGGCTGGTGTAAAAATGCAAAGGGTGCTTTAAACTCTGCGTGTTGACTCCCACTCAAGGTAAGATCTTTACATAACGATCTGACCATGGAGTCTGCAGAGTCGAAGAAAGCCCTATCAGCCTTGATCCAGCAGATCTCCCAGCTTACCCAAGCTTTAGAGGGCTTGCAGCGGGAACTGGCTTCCCTAAAAGGGAAAATACCCTGCAGACCTGAATACGCAGAACCGCTGGTTAATATGCCTGAGAAATTTTCTGGAGTCCGGTGAAGTCCTGTTCTCCCTAAAGCTGATTACCTATGCCATGGATTTAGTTAAGGTGAGGACTGCTATCACCCTGCTGTTGGGGTATCCTAAGATGTGGGCTCACCAGTTATTACTCACCAAAGATCCAGTCCTAGACTCCTGGGAGGCCTTTATACTGTCCCTGGCAGTACACTGCAATATGACACGAAAGCCTTGTGTTTCCAGAACACCTTCAGCTACTCCACAGAAAAGGCATCCCAATCTGGAAATGGACTGCACTGCCCCTTACACATGGACTGATGCTGTAGCTAACCCAACCGTGTCCAAGTTACCCGATACTTCTGAGATTACGTATTCACCTACCTTGGATACCGTGGAACCCATGGAGATTGGGATGACCACATTCAGACAACCACCCCAGGAAAGGGCAAGAAGGAGGGCTAACAGTCTATGTTATTACTGTGGGGAGAGGGGACATTTCATTACTTTCTGTCCTATTCGTCCATCTAGGCCTCAGGTTCTCTGTCTTGGTACTACTCGTACGCATCTTATGGGGCCTGTATGCCAACATGTTACTTGCCCGTGTATGACCACTCCTCTACCCCCTACAGCTGTTGCTCCTAGTGTCCTGCAGGAACCTGTTACTACTACACCAATAGAGGATTCAGCTGCCAAAACGGCAAGTACTGCAACAGCTACTTGTTCTGTGGAAAAAGATCCTCCTCCTGGCTACACTTACACATCAGATGGGACTCTAGTGGTTATGGAACACTTACAAGACTTTGAAAGGGCACTGCAAGCCATCAATATCGCTCATGCTGCTAGCTCCAAATCAAAGAAGTCAAAAAAAGAAACAGTCTGGCCTGTGAGGGAGTTTTCCTCTTCTTGCCTATGGCATTTTTGAGTGGAGGATGATGTCACGATTGTCATCATGCCTTCCGCAATATTTGTCTTCTTGTGTCTGGCTGGGTTTGAACCGGAGTCTCTTGCTTCCAAGTCAGTAGCCTTACCCTGGGCTCCACAATTCTTTGGTTATTTACAGATGGTTCCTGGTATCCTGTTGTCTGTGTCTCATCGCCTGGACTATGCACACCTGCTCCTGATTTGTAGCTGATATCTTCCTATATAAACCCCACCTTGAATATAGCACATTGTCAGATCGTTTTGTTCCTGTTTGGTGTTTCTGCTGTTAGTCTGACTCCTGGTTCTTGATCCTCTGCTCGGCCTTCGTTTATGCTATTCCTATGGAATAGCCTGCCTACCGCCATCAGACTCTCCCCTAGTCTTGCATCTTTTAAGAAGTACCTTAAAACCCATCTCTTTAGGAAAGCTTATGGCCTCCAAGACTAACCCCTACCTCACATACCTGTCTCTTGCCCTCTCCTAAAGGGCAGCCCACCTTATTTGATTGCAAATTCCTGTCCTACCTTCTATAGAATGTAAGATCGTTTGAGCAGGGTCCTCTTCAACCTATTGTTCCTGTTTATTTGTAATTGTCCTATTTATAGTTAAATCCCCTCTCATAATATTCTCATAAAGCGCTACGGAATCTGTAAATGGCAATAATAATAATAATAATATGCCTGATTGCCGCCTGTCCTGACCATTGATTCCGTCCCTGACTACGCCTTTGGATATTCCTAGCCTGTACCTCATTCCTGGAAGCACTGGTTATTATTAGCCCCAGTGCACTGTTTCACTGCCTTGGGGATTTCTGCCTTGAGTCCCCTTGGCTGGTGTAAAATTGGTGCTTTAAACTCTGCGTGTTGACTCCCACTCCAGGTCAGATCATTACAGGAAGCAAGTCAGATGGGTTAAGACATGTCTTTCCATTGAGTGATGGAGTCAAGCTATGTTTTCTTATTAATCCTCATACATCCCTGGTCTCAATGTCAATCACACAACAGCTTTAAAACCCCAATTTCCTCTCAAAATCCCTATCCTTCTCAGGTCGTTCTTTATTTTTCACTAACTGTCTTTAAATCCTTCTGTGATAATGATGATCTACCCCAGCGTTGCAACACTCTTAAAAACTCTGAGCACATTTCTTCCTTCTGCACAGAGAGATGGGCATTACATTTAATGCAGAAAACTGGAGAAAAACCATGCTCTTGACCCCCAAAAAAGGCAGCGCACACAAAATCTTTACTAGAAGGTACTGCATGCCTCACAAGAAGGTTTCTTCGATTTCAGAGCTTTGAAAGAGATGATTGAAGATATTGGGAATGATACATCTATGGTGGAAGCTTTTGGAATGATTTCCACAAAGTGCTTCCTAAACTATTCAATCAGCCTCCCTCGTTCACTCCAGCTTTTATGCTTTAACAAATTCAGTGCTGCTATGACTCTTAAACTGGCTAAAATGGTGTTCCTCTCTATTGGAATAAAATATGCACCTTCTTCTCATAAGTTATTTCCAACTGGTAGAAGATATTTGGACATCTGAAAAATGGTCAGCAAATTCTTTGGTGGCCAAGAAGAAAGATAATGCACATTGCTATTACTGCATTGAATGCACAATCTTTCAAGAAGTGGCTATTATTATTTTCCTAGATATCTGATATGTACATGGTATAGGCTCTCTTGTAATTGCACAAGTGAAAAAACATATGGGGACTAACTGAAGCTTTAGCCAATTTGCAGAGTTCTCATATTCTCTGTTTTTGCTGATCTAATATATTAGCAAACTAGAATTCTCAAATTCTCAGTTTTTGTATATATTCTAGATTAGGCTTGTTTTGCATATGTATGTTTTTGTTTTTATTTTTTATGAGCTGTGGAGTGCTGTTTTATGTTAATATGTGTCAAGAATGTTTTCAATTTATCATTTAAGTCTATTCTAACTACACATGTTATATTTGTTTGTGATACATATGACACCTGTATCTTCTATTTTGTGCTATTCTTTATCTAAAAGCAAAACTTATCTAAAAGTCCCAATGAAACAAGAAGGATTGTTTTTTCTACAACACACCCAGAATGCTGAATGACAATATGCATATCGTCTTTTAAAAAAAAAAAAAAAAAATCCATCCACATTCCCATATTTTTTTTTTTTTTTTTTACAAGTGTATGTCTGTCTGCATAAAAATAGAGATAAGGAATTATAATAAAATACTATTTTATCACAAGCAAAGTATCTCCGACAATTTTATTTCTAGCTTATGAACTATATTTTAGCATACATTAAATTGTATTTCTGGGTCACACAGACAGAAGTAAAAAGATGCAGCATCATCAATCTGAAGTACAACACATTCAGAAGGGACTAGGGAGCAGCAGAAGAGAACATAGAGAATATTTGTCTACTGTCTATTTATAAATCATTATTGAGAAGTCTTGCTTTTTCCTTTTTGTTAAAAGTAATTACTACAAAGCATTCCTATGTCAATAAATGTCCAAAATAATGCAGACACCAATTATTTGCTACATTTAAATACACTGGTCAAAAAATAAAGGGAACACAAAAATAACACATCCTAGATCTGAATGAATTAAATATTCTTCTGAAATACTTTGTTCTTTACATAGTTGAATGTGCTGACAACAAAATCACACAAAAATGGAAATCAAATTTTTCAACCCATGGAGGTCTGGATTTGGAGTTACACTCAAAATTAAAGTGGAAGAACACACTACAGGCTGATCCAACTTTGATGTAATGTCCTTAAAACAAGTCAAAATGAGGCTCAGTTGTGTGTGGCCTCCACGTGCCTCTATGACCTCACTACAACGCCTGTGCATTCTCCTGATGAGGTGGCGGATGGTCTCCTGAGGGATCTCCTCACAGACCAGGACTAAAGCATCTGCCAACTCCTGGACAGCCTGTGGTGCAACGTGACATTGGTGGATGGAGCGAGACATGATGTCCCAGATGTACTCAATTGGATTCAGGTCTGGGGAACGGGCGAGCCAGTCCATAGCATCAATGCCTTTGTCTTGCAGGAACTGCTGACACACTCCAGCCACATGAGGTCTAGCATTGTCTTGCATTAGGAGGAATCCAGGGCAAACCGCACGAGCAAATGGTCTCACAAGGGTTATGAGGATCTCATCTCGGTACCTAATGACAGTCAGGCTACCTCTGCCGAGCACATGCAGGGCTGTGCGGCCCCCCCAAAGAAATGCCACCCCACACCATTACTGACCCACTGTCAAACCGGTCATGCTGGAGGATGTTTCAGGCAGCAGAATATTCTCCACGGCGTCTCCAGACTCTGTCATGTCTGTCACATGTGCTCAGTGTGAACCTGCTTTCATCTGTGAAGAGCACAGGGCGCCAGTGGCGAATTTGCCAATCTTGGTGTTCTCTGGCAAATGCCAAACGTCCTGCACAGTGTTGCCAAACGTCCTGCACAGAGAGCTGTAACTTACCTTTCCTGCAGCTCCTGTCAGCTCCCTTTTCTCTCCTCAAGTCCGGTCAGCTCCCCACTGCAAGTCTCACGAGAGCTGCGGGGTCAGAACGTTGCCACGGCTCCACGCAGCCACAAGACTTACAGTGGGTAAGTAACAGCTCGCTGCCAGCCCCCTCCTACACAGCCCATCCACTTGACCACCAGGGAATGAGAGCCCCCCTCCCTGGCCAGGTATCAAGCAGGGAGGGGGGGACGAATAAAAATAAATAAAAATGTAAATAATATTAAAATAAAAAAATATTAGTAATATTAAAAAAATAATAAAATAAAAAAAGTATTAATAATATAACAAAAAATAATATTAAAATAATAATTAAAATAATAATAATAAAAATGCCCACCCCCCCCACCAAGGATCACTCTGGATTACACACACAAACACACTCTGCATCACACACTGCACTCATATATATATACACACACACACACACTGCATTCATACACACACATTGCATTCATACACACACACACTGAACTCATACACACACACACACTGCATTCATACACACACACACACACACACACACTGCATTCATTATATACACACACTGTACATAAATATTCAATTAATATAATTTTGGGGGGATATAATTTTATTTCGAAATTTACCAGTAGCTGCTACATTTCCCAACCTAGTCTTATACTCGAGTCAATACGTTTTCCCAGTTTTTTGGGGTAAAATTAGGGGTCTCGACTTATATTCGGGTCGACTTATACTCGAGTATATACGGTACTTTAATAATAAAGATATGAGGAAAAGGCGGATGATAGTAGAACAGTATATAGAACTGCTTACTGCAATGCAGTACATATAATTCACCGCTTAAAACCACTTGAACAAAACAGAAAAAAAATGGATAGATAAAAGCCAGTTTATTAAACATAATAATTAAAAAGTAATAAAATAATGATCTGGAACAGTTCACAGGAATGTGGTCAGCAAAAAGGAGATAAAAAGTAACAGTAAACCTGTGAATCCGGTTAGGATGGATATGTATTCTGTAGTAGATGTTTGCCCTCTGGGAACCGGCTGCCTGTGAGGATGGCGTGTGTTCCAGCTACAGACCTCACTCTGAGCGGCGAACACTGCTACCGTCCAGGGGTGTCAGAGGTCACTGAGTACGTTGAGCTCCTGCTGATCTCTAATCGGTGTCTGTATCCTGTTAGCTCCTGGATCCCATACACCCCACAGATGACTTCATATCCCCTGAGGAAGTCTGGGCAACGAATGGATGAAACGCGTAGGGTTGAGCTGCAAAAAGAGAGTTTCTTTTATTTATTTGATGTTTATCTTTTTGTTTCTCATAATAAATTGTGGAACTTATTTAAGTGGTGCTATCGTTTATCCGGTGGAGTTGACCTATAGAGTCCAGCCAGGGAAAATATCTTCTGTGATTTGATATGCCTTGATACCACCTCAGTTGTGTAAGTGCAAATCATTAAACTGCTAAGTGGATTTTATTACAGTCTACACTTATTTTTTTTTACTCTCTTCTGCATGCTTATTTTTGTGTCTGAGGATTTTTCAGTCATCTTTAATCATTTGATGTGCCTACAATCAAACACAAGCTTGTGACTGCAACCTAAAGCCCACTATTTAAAGGTGTTTGGGTTATACTACTCTATGAGTTTTTTGTTTCATTTTCTTCCACTGTAGATATTTTCTGCTTTTGTGTACATTTGATGACCAGGAGCAGGCCTGATATATTTTTCTACAGTTTGGAAGATTATTATATTATGTAAACCATTTTTTAAGGGTTTATCTTAACATTGTGTGTTATTCCGCTTCTTATGTAAGGGTGTTGTATTTTGTATCACGATCCTGGAGGTGAAGATGCTGGATATGGAGGTCCTGGGCTGGTGTGGTTACACGTGGTCTGCGGTTGAGAGACCGATTGGATGTACTGCCAAATTCTCTGAAACGTCTGGAGACGACTTATGGTAGAGAAAAGAATATTCTAATCACGGCAACAGCTGTGGTGGACATTCATGCAGTCAGCATGCCAATAGCACGCTCCTTCAAAACTTGCAACATCTGTGACATTGTGCTGTGTAATAAAACTGCGCATTTTACAGTGGCCTTTTATTGTGGCCAGCCGAAGGCACACCTTTGCAATAATCATGCTATCTAATCAGAATCTTGATATGCCACACCTGTGAGGTGGATGGATTATCTCGGCAAAGGAGAAGTGCTCACTAACACAGATTTAAACAGATTTGTGAACAATATTTGAGCGAAATAGGCCTTTTCTGTACATTTTTTAATTCAGCTCATGAAAAATGGGGGCAAATACAAAAGTGTTGCGTTTATAATTTTGTCCAGTGTATATATGCATATATTCTTTAAATTACATTACACACCCTTTTTTCATTGTTATTACAGTTTATCAGATTATTTTTTTTCTATTGTTATGTTTTTTCATCATGTCACTGGTACTAGTCACACTACATATTATTATATTATAACGGTTATATTATGTAAAAGTTGCCAATTCTTAAAGTTTTGTTATTTTCCTTATTCTTGCCCTTTATTCCATCTAACACCTGGTATATTGCACCCCCATTTTTTCAGAAACAAGCTCCTACTTTGGCTGCTTTGTTTTCCCATCCCTTTACCTCCACAAGACTCCCTTCTACTGAGCACTCCTCCTAAATAAAATTTAGCATAGGTGCCTGCTTTTCACCAGCACGGTCATGCCGATAACGTCATGTTGACCGAGGCACCATCTTTGATACTCTTGGTCAAGTTTTAAACGTTTAAAATCATGCCCTACTTACAACAATTCACATTTTTAACTTCAATTGGATTTTTGAGGTATTTCTGTATTTATATACCCATACTATAAAAAGTTTTTATATTTTACATTTGTTTTAATTTAATTAGTAGATATATTTTTTTACATTCAAAATGCCTATTTAAGCACTGAAGTTCATTCAGTCTTGTATACACTTTGATAAATCAAAGTATATAGAGAAATGTGTCATTGTATTACACATATTGTTTTAAATACCTTTGTATTTTTTTATTTATTTTTTTATCAATAGCAAAAGTATTTTTTTTTTTTTAACCAGAACCTTACCATTCTGCTGCTTGCCTCCTGATCCTTATATCTGAGGTGGAGATAGATACACCCTATGCACCTAGGATTGAGAAAACTGTATTTTGCTCTTTTTGATATAATTATTTTTTTTCTGTTTTTACACTACTTTTTTGGTGTGCACTATATTGTTTTATTCTCTTTTTATGTACAGAGTGGACCTGTGTCACCTACCTATCCCTGAGTGGGGATCATACCACTCCACGCTATAACCTAGATGCCACATTTAAGCTCCAGAATGTGTGAGTAAAAAACCTTTGGGCATAACCTCGCTACAAGTATGGTACCAAAATCCATAAAAACAACAATACGTAAACTGTTATTACGTGTATATATGTCACAAACTATACCTGAAGAAGTGAGCGTAAGATCCGAATTATCGAGATTGTTGAACGGGTTCTTAGAAACCTGTGAGCTTCTATACCCATCTACTCCAGTCTCCTGAACACGCACTGTTACAGCTGGAGAGCGTCCTATATGCAAGTATCTGCTGTGGATTCATTCGGGAAGTATACAGACAAAACTGACACTTTAAACTTCTCCCTCACCACAAGGATATTCCCCATCGAGCAGGAGTGCACTCCAGCTATCGGCTACAGGTTAGACTTTAACAGCCATTTCAAACGGAGAACTTATTTTGCAAATATTGCAGAAAACATTATCCAGCCTCACGACCTTGTGATTTTCTCCATCAACATCAACTGTCATAGCTTTTTATTGTATTTTTTATGAGTATCAAGTGTTCTATATTACTCTTAGATTAATAAAAGCAATTATATATTGACATACTGACATCCTCTTTTGTGCTTTCTTACATTGTTTATTATCTCTAGAACATGTGAGTGTCCGTCTTTATACCTACTTACTTTTGGAATTTTAAGCTCCAAATACTACACTATGTTATTTTATTCTGTTCTTTTATATCCATGAGACTCTCTACTATACAAGGAATAACTATAGCTACACTAAGGCGAGGAGCATACCACCCAGACACTTAAGTCAAAGCGGGATTAGAGCTCCTAATAAATTGTACATTTTACAGTTTTTATTCCTCATCATCATACCTAAAAGTTACTACACTATCAGTGCCTGTATTTTCTTTTCATGTCATTACAAATGCCTTTTAAGTGCAACTTAGGCGCTATAGAAACCCCTCTGTTTTATTTTACTTTTACTCAAGCAGAAAAGAAAGACACTGAATTTGGTTGTTAAGCTGCTGTATAGAACTGTACCAGTATTATCATGCACTTAATTTCCTTCTTTTTTTTTAATTCTCTGTCTCCTCTTAATTTGCAATTTTTGTCCTGGCTGTCCCTGGACTGAAGTTGATTGTGATTTAATTTACTAGATCTTAATATTATTTTAAAATAAAACAGAGCATTTCATAAAAAAAGTGGTTAACACAAGTTAGAAGTGATTTTCCATGTTTTATTCAATGGTGTAAATTCAATGACAGTTCACCTTTAAGGTAATGAAACCATAAGTGGGATGGGGACTCCTCTGCAATGTTTGAATTTTTTTCAAATCCCAAATGGCAGGAAGAGGCAACTTTCCATACTCCAGTTGGTATTCTCATACCTTAAAATAAGGAGAAATACAGCCATACAGCAGGAGTAGAATATATAGAATTACAGAAAACTGAAAACACAATAGGAGAGGGCAGTATAGGAAGAGATAATAGATCGTGGGGGGGGGGGGGGGGACATAGAAAGGAAAGTGGCATTTAGGAGTAATGAGAATAATGACAAAGCGATAGAAGTAATAGATCAAGCTATATAACTGTGAACTAAATGAAGAATGACACCAGAAGTTATTAGGGAGGCATACAGGATTAGAAAGTTTAAAGGACATAGAAGTAGGATTACAAAGAATGGGTAAGAGACAAAGCTGGAATCAATATTGCTGGAAGAAATATCAACAACCTCAGATATGCGAATGATACTACTCTGATGGCTGAAAGTAAGGAAGAACTAAAGGACCTGTTGATGAGGGTAAAAGAAGAGAGTGCAAAAGCTGGCTTTCTGCTTAACGTTAAAAAGACTAAGACCACGGCAAACAGCAATCTTAGCTCCTGGCAAATAGATGGGGAAGAAGTGGAGGCAGTGAAAGATTTTATTTTCCAAGATCTCTTCAGATGGTGACTGTAGTCATTCAATTGGCAAGCTTGGACAAGATGGTAAGAATGAAAGATATTACACTATCAACAAATGTCCGCATTATGGTCGGAACTATGGTATTCCCAGTAGTAACATATGGATGTTAGAGCCGGATTATAAAGAAGGATGAGCATTGTAGAATTGATGCCTTTGAACTGTGGTGTTGGCGAAAACTGCTTAGAATCAATTGGATTGCAAGAAGATCCAATAAATCCATACTACAGGAAATCAAGATAAACTGTTCACTGGAAGCTATGATCATGTGGCTGACACCCAAATATTTTGGCCATATAATGATAAGGCAGGATTCTCTAGAGAAGACTCTGATGCTGGGAAAGATGGAAGGCACATGAAGACGGGGACGACAGAAATGGAGATGGGTAGATGAGGTCACTGAAGCCACGAACATGAAGTTGTTGGAGCTCAGAGGGGCAGTGACTGACAGATGTACCTGGCATGCTATGGTCCATATGGTCACGGAGAGTCGGACACGACTGAATGACTAAACAACAACAACAAGAGACATGGGAAAAAGGTATGGACAAATACGGAATAGAGAGCTAAAAAGAAACATGAGGAGGATGAAAATATAAATAGAATAAGAGATAGAGAAAGGAAAGTGATGAAAAATAACATGGGGTGTGTGAGGGAAATAGGCAAGGATACTGTTACGGTTGCCTCCAAGCTAGCTAAAAGTTGGACCGTGGGAAGGATGCTCCTAGCACTCACCAAAGGACCATCAGCATCGTAGACACCATAAGTACTGCAGACTCCACAAACCGCCGCTTCTGGGCTGTGATCTCGCCGTCTACTATCCACCCTGGACCTATGACTAGGCT
Source organism: Pelobates fuscus (assembly GCF_036172605.1). Classification (NCBI taxonomy): domain Eukaryota; kingdom Metazoa; phylum Chordata; class Amphibia; order Anura; family Pelobatidae; genus Pelobates; species Pelobates fuscus. Next base: position 277,561,842 of record NC_086321.1, read on the forward strand.
CCAAGTTCCAGTGGGTGAACCTCTTCCTACTGTAGAGCAAAGCAGGATCAGGAACAAGAGCTCTTACAAGAGCTCAGTAGCTAAGGGAGTATGCAGAGCATAGCAATCCCTGTAGTGATTATAGCTGTCCCCTACAAACACGAGTCGAGGCTGCGAGTTAGAGGGTCAAGAAGATCTGTGTAATCAGCACCAAAGGGCTTTCTTTTATGCAGGTTTTTACACAAATTTACCCCCCACATGGTCTTGTGGAACAGCCAATCAAACACATGATAATACAGTCAAACACTCCCATTCATTGCAGCAAAATCCTCCCCTCTGCCTGTGATATAATTATGGGCTAATGTAATTATCACAGGCAGGAAAATACAGTTTTTATACGATTCTTATAACTTTAAAAGTATACATGCAATATTAATAAAAGTTACATATTTTAAATCAGCAAATACAAACATACTCAAAATTCAGACAATTCCTTCCGGTGGTTTAAAAAGTTAGGTGGAAGTCCTTTTTTAAACGACCGCAAGCATGGCTTTCCTTCCCAAAACAGTTCCATAGATTTGGGCTGTGCGGTCAGTCTATTTTACACAGAAAAGTTACTAAGTCCCATTCGAATGCACGAACGAGGGCTGCTCGTGCAAATAGCCCAGTATAACATGGCGTTCGAATCGTCGAACGCACTTCAATTTCAGTCGAAGCGTCAAAGTTGCAGAGAAGGTAAGTTCAACGAAATAAAGATGGCCACCGCCACGTGTTCGACTTTACGAACGGCGGCCACCCAGCGGTCGGCAATTAACCTGCAGTAACCGCCAGCCTGGGAGGTAAATTGCCTGCACACTTCCACTTGCGTGTGGTTCGGCTGTTCGGTAATTGGTTTGGTAAGCCCCAATTACCAAACCATATGAGAAAAAGGACATTCACAACGTATTTTAAAGGTCTGGGGACACAGTCTTAAAGGGGCATTGTCACAAAAAGTATCAATATGCCCATAGACTGTTTTTAAAGGGCCATACTCCCCAGGGCCATAGTCATGAGGCAAGAGGCTGGCAACCAGGCTTCTCCATAAGCCCTGGGAACAAGGCAATTTGTTGCACAAAAAAACTGTTACAAAAGGCAGTTTGTAACAGATACCAAGAGAAGAGATACAGGAAAAGAGACATATTAGTGAGAGAGAGATGGAAAGATACACTAGAATAGATATATGGGAAGTAACATGTGGATGGGTGGAAGACAGAGAAAAAATAATGGAAGAATACGAAAGAATAATAGGAGTAATATGGAAATAGAATAGAGAGACATGGTGGGTAGTAGAGTGGATAAAGAAAAAGAGGCAGGATGGCAGGTGTAGGATGGCTATTAAAATGGTATTGGACCCCATTATACGTTAGCCCTTAAGCTAGTGCTGGAGATATTGCCAGAAAAAACAAATGTCCCATTTATATAACATTCAATGGCAAACATTTTATCACTAAACAAAAGAGTATGTTGTTTCTGACATAAAGGTTAAACTGTATTTGCAGCAACTAGAAAGAAATGAAAAAGACAGTACTATGTGGATAACAGTGATATGTTTAAAATAAATGGATAATTAATGGGAAATGGATCCATCCTCAAATCTTGTCACTACCCATTTCATAGTGACATGTTTTCACTACATGTAAAATTCATGGTCAATTTTAGAAACAGATGGTTTAGAAGAGAATAGCAGACACAAGGTTTTATGAGGATACTAAGCACATAACAGACTTCATTAGAAAAAAAAAATAGGAGGATGTACTCATTCTGCTATTTATATGCAAAGCACAATGTGCTGAAGAATTTATACATTTTGTAAGGATATTCAGAAAAATCTGTTATTTTTCCCCTGAGTATAAAACTTTAAGTTTGAAGTTATAACCCATTTTGTCTTTTTTTTTGTAAGACTTCTAACTATTCAAGTGATGTCAATAGGCTCTGTTTAAATACACAAAATGTGAAAAATATTTTTAGATTCAATATTCTGTGTTATCTTCGATGCAAAGCTCAGACCGAGGCAACTGTGAAAACTGCACAGAAAACACCATGGAATTATTTATAATACAATAAAATGTGATGAAACGTGAAAAGCAAAAAAATAATACATATAGTAGAAACATAGTCAAGTTTCACAACAGCCATGATGCTGTCATTTCACTCCAAATACAACTTGATAAAACCTTGGGATGCTAATTAAAATAGCAATGACAAAAATGATTACCAGAAAACACCTATCAAAGAGTCCAGTACTCTCTCAGTAAAACAAAGGCACTTTTATATATATAAGATTACTGTGAGCTGTGTATAAGCTGTATGAGCTGTGTATAAAATAAAATGATTTATGTGTTTGCATGTTATGTGCAAAAGTATCTGTAATTTACAACAAGCGACCCAATACCCTGTACTGTGTATATCCTGCCTAACTTACTCGCCTTCTTTATCATTCCCTGTCTCCTGTCTCTCTACACTCATTGGTTCTGTGCTCTCGTTTGCATAGCAAGAACCTCTGGATTAAAGGAACACTCAAAACACCATAACCACTACAGCACATAATAGTGGTTATGGTGTAAGGAGTGACCTGGCACCATCCCATTGTAAGCAGTAAAACTGTTAGGTAACTGAAAGCCAGTCAAAAAATAGAGGTTAATGACTATCGGCGATGCAAGCATAGCTTATTGGCGGAAAGGTGATCACCCAATGATCTTAGCTAATAAACCAGCCCTGTACAGGAAAGTTTAGCTCAAGAAAACTAATGGAAGCTCAGGGCAAGAATGTCCAGATCTCAATGAAAGAAGTGACTGGGGTCAGTTAGGGATGTGCATGGGCAAAAAATTTGGTTCGGTTCGGCACTTCCGAAATTCGTGACTTCGGCAATTCGGTTGGGTTCGGACTTCCGAAATTCAGGACTTAGGCAATTCGTCACTTTGTCAATTCGAGACTTCGGCAATTCCCTAACCCTAGGGTTAGGGTTAGGGAATTGCCAAAGTCTTGAATTGCCAAAGTGACGAATTGCCGAAGTCCCGAATTTCGGAAGTCCGAACCGAACCCCTAGGGTTAGGGGTAGGGTTAGAGGAAGATTGGGGTAAGGGTTAGGGGTAGGGTTATGGCTAGGTTTAGGGTTAGGGTTAGATTCCTGTCATCATTCCCTCCTTCTCCTGTTTTGCCACTTTTCAGAAATCTGAAGCACTTTGGCACTTACGAAATTCGGCACTTCAGCAATTCGGGACTCTGGCAATTTGGTTGGTTGAGCAACTCTGAAATTCAGCACTTTGGCACTTCGGCAATTTGGACATTCGGAAGCATCCAAAATGTCCGAATTGCCGAAATTCGTCTGAATTTAAATTCGGACCGAAACGAATTGCACATGTCTAGTGTCAGTAGATTCTAGGTAGATTTTCAAATGGTTATTTAATAGATCATATTTAAGTAGGAGAATGTTAAATGTACTGTTCCCTAATTTGCTGTTAATCTGTGCATGTTTTCTTTAAGGTTAACCAAATGTTATATGTTCTAATTAGAAGTTTAATTGAATTATATTTATTTAATTGGTGGGCATATTAGCTAAGTGTTTGTAGCTGTCATTTCCATAAAAAATAATTATCAGATTGTTGTTTTTAGGGTGAATGACAAATCTGTTAAATTGCATGCTTACCTCTAGCACAGAAGGTAAATGGAATAGTACAATTTTA